>NC_056728.1:577313057-577655557 GCF_019279795.1 Protopterus annectens | reverse complement strand
TTAGGAAATGAATGTGCTTAAATATTACAAAAGTTAAACCCATAAAGTTGCTTTCTTATGTATTTTTATTACATTTATATTTAGTTACTTTTATTTGTGTGTGATTATCTACATAGTTTTCCTTCTTTCCTATATGTTAGTCTGAGGTATTATAATTGTATTAGACGAAGGATTATGAGGAATACAATAATAAAAACAAATGACCATGGCTAGTACGTTTGCTCTTTTCATCTATGATATAGCTCAGTTGGCCACAAATATCTTTGACTCTGAATCTGGTCTTACATTAGGATTACAAATGTAGTTAGTTGTATTTCATTTTGTGTTCGCATCCATGAGAAAGAACCAAGAATGATGCTAGATTAGCTAGTTTTTAAAGATTAGTATCTTGGTCAGGAGTTTTGCTTAACTGAGCTTGGACTGAAGATTACAAGGGGAGGACATTTGACATGAATTATTATAGCTCATTAATTATTTTTATTAGTGATTTCTTTACTATTTGGCACTTCTCATTTTAAGATTAGGTCCTATGATTTATATATTTTTATTTAGAAGGTTATTGCTTATTAATCCAATTAGTTTTTGTTTTCTGATTAAGCTACACATTGATTATCTCCCTACATGTGAAAAATCAAACTATGGATTGGTTTAATTTATCTCCAAAAAAAATCTGCAAAAGACAGCTACTGAGCGCAGACAAAAATAAAATAAACATCTGGGTTATGAACTATCACCTGGTTCATAGTTTAATAAAAAAGGGAGAAAGGGTTGTAGCTTTATAAAAGAAAAAGCTAACAACAGACACCAATTTCAAAATGGAATAGATGCATCAGTCTATATGAACAGGATCTGTGCTATGAGTTCAAAATGCTGCAAAACTATGAAATATTTTATGACAACACTAAAGGATATCTAATTCTGGCTGGTAAGTTTAATTTTGTTTTACAGATGGATAATACTGGCACAGTGAGGGGACCTTGAGCCTCTGAAGTTAAAGAACTGAAAATTTTGGACACTGAATTAACATTTAAATGAAAGGCTGAAATGAGTAATTCTCATCTGTTTATATGGAGTATTCATGTTTTTGATATGAAGACTAAGCTTGACAGGGCAGATATATATGCAATAATATTTGCCTGAAAATGGGGTTTTGAGACTGCAGCACATTGCTTATCAAACCACAATGCTCCTCTATTTAAATAGTGAAAAAATAATGTTTACTATCCTTTATCTCCCTATATTACACATTTAAAAGATATTACAGATGTTTTTGAAGGAAATAAATATATTTCTTTTAAATGAAAAACATGATAGTAAAGTGAATTTTTGGGTTGATGTAGGTATAAAATGAAAGAGTGTAATAACCAGTTATTAGAAATTCAAGAAAATCTAAATGTGGTGAAAGTTAAAGTTCAAAAAATGTAAACAAAATCTAGACATAGTTAAAATGACAAACAATTATCAACAAATTGCAGATCAAAAAACTGTACCAGCTTTACAAAAATAGTCAGTTATTCACATTACAAGGATTGCAATGGCCAGCAGTATTTCGAAAGCCTTAATAAAAACAAATGTAAACAGATAAAAAAACAATAAGACTGAAACCAGAAGAGATCACTTTATCGCTCATTCTGAGAAAATGTATCATTTGGATAAAGATGTAATTTAACAAGAGGTTGGTTCTTAATATTCAGACATAAAACAAGTTAAACTGCTGAATAAATTGAAACTTGTAAAACTTCTAAAGCTCTAGGACTTAATGGCATTTTACTTGCTATGTAAACGCTGTCCTTGTTTCTTAATAAAACTGTCAAAATTGTATATATTTGAATAATTAATAAATTCCCCTACCATAGAAAACTTCACGATACTCTATAAATGTGTATTTAAATTCAAGATATAAACCCACACATGTGAATGTTGCAGGCCTATTTCTTTGCTTAAGTCAATTAAACTGGATACTGAAAATGCTCGTCAGTTAACTGCACATATATTTTAAAGTATTACAAAAGTGTAATTTCCCAGTAAAATCCATTAGCATTACTAAATATTTATACTTCAGTTATGGATAAGAAAACTGGATTGCTTCAGCAATGCTTAGTAGAAAACCTTTCAGAAGACTTTGAAAATAACATTCTTGGGTATTAATGATGGTGAACATTACATTACACCTTTTGCATTGCATTTTGTCTTCTTTTTTGTATACTTTTTCCAACTTTTCTGTAATTTCTTATGCAATTCATTTAATTTTTTTTCTATTCTGATGAATTACATGCATACTAGGTTGCATAATTAAAATGTTTATTTCTCCAGTGTCATACAAAATCAATGAAATGTTATAAAATAGAAATGTATATATCAGATCAACAAATTTCATATCCAAGTGTTTAATAAATTCTGAATGTAGGTCCTGTGGTGCAGCAAAAAATACACAAAAAGCCAATAGTCCTTTACTGGTAAGAACCTCCTAAATAAGGTATATTAGTGACCTTAATCAATGCACATTTTAAGCACAGAGCCAAAATCATGGAGAATATGGACTGCAACAACACTTCTAGCTTCAAACCAAACAGCTGAACATCAACAACAAAAAGCTGGTTGTTTATTTCTCTTTCTTTTTCTTATCTGATGTGTATTTTGTGACAACATCTGGATAGGGGTCCCAAAGGAAAATGAGTCATAGGGATTAAATATTTAAATATTATATAAAGTTTAAAAAGGTGGAATATGAATGTAAAATTTCAAATCTAACATGGGAAAATGCACAGTATACCAGTTTATATTGCATTAACTGAGCATTAAAAATAATATAAATAAATAACAATAAAATAAACTGACTCATAATTGTGTCAATGTATAATACTCTGTCATGAACAATGAACCCACAACCAGATTTACAGTGATAAGAAAATTTCAGGGTAGCCCGGGGATGTAGAATATTGCTTTGAAAAATTCTAATCTGGTAATAATTTCATTTTTAGAAAAGTAATTCATCCTTCTGAATGGGAATTGAAGAAAAAATATATAGAATTGACTTCACATTGAAAATATTGTAAACATCACAATACTTAACAGGTATCAATCTAAGTTTCATATAGAAAGGGTAAACTAAATGGGGATTTTTAAAAACTCACTGCCTCCTAGAAGAGTAAAGTAGGAAAGCATTGTTCCCCTACATGTATGTATTCTCTGAGTTTACTCATCCTAACAGGAGAGTTTCCTGCACTCATCAGATTATAACAGGTAGTGCGTTTAAAGTCTAACTTATATAGTTTTACAGATACATATTTAAAACTAAGGAAGCAAAGTGACACCTACACCTAAACTTACCAGAAACAGACTGGAATAGTATTGATTCAACAACGTTAGTAAGGAAATTATTCACAATGTATATTCGGGAACATTTTCTTCAGACTGTAAAAAGACCTACCACGGGACGGAACATACTAGATATTGTTTCCTAAAGAAATTACTGTTACTTCAAGTCAAATTTTATTACCATTGATGTGCAGTGATCATGGGGTTATAAAGGTTAATATGTTGCTAGATAATTCTGTCAGACTGAAATCTAAACCAATGCACAGAAGGTTAATTATAGATTGTATGGAAGCAAAACAGTCACTATGTAAAACTAACTGGAGTGAGGGGTTCAGTGGAAAAACTGCAGATGGAATGTGGAAAGTTTTGAAAGAGAAACTGAGTGCGAAAAATCAAATAAAAGTTTAACATCAGGATCTAGGCATACAACATCAGGGGGGGTATATTTCATAAGAACAATATATCTGATTAAGGTGAGAGACAAAAATATAAGAAATGGAAGAAATGTTGAACTACAACTTTGAAAACTGAAATAAACAGGTTGGACACACAGATTAAGCATAGTGTGAGACAAGATCAAGAAAAAATTGAAGAAAATGTGTATAAAGATATTGAACATAATAGGAAACCTTTTTATAGATAGATAAGATGTGGAAGGTGTAAAGATACACAAATTGATAAACTGTGTGCAGATTCTAAAATTTATTCCCAGACGCAACAGATTATAGATACATTTACAAAATCTTATGTAAAATAATTTGGCTCCACAAAAGGGGTGATAAGTTGTCCTACTGACATCCAGGTAACCCCAGATACTAGAATCAAATTAGATTACATTGAAAAAGAACTGCGCAAACTGGATCCAAATAAAGCACAGGAAGGAGATGGAATTAGTAACAATGACCTGAGAACACTTCAGCAAGAACTTATGGTACCATTATATCTATTATTCACTAGGTCATATAAATATGGGGATTCCTCAAGATTGGAATCATGCGCTTACTAAACCTGTCTTCGAGGGAAAGGGGTGTAGGATAAACCCAGACTCATACAGACCCTTAAGTCTACTTTCATGTTGTGGAAAAATAATGGAGAGGGCAATATTGGATAATTTATTGTCAGAACTGGATAGAATGGGACTTACCTCCTGTAACATGATGTTCTATAACAATATAACATCTTTGAATGAAAAATTGTCCTGTGATGTAATTTATATAGATTTAATTTCAACATTTGACAGGGTCATACACAAAACACTGATCAATTAATTAGTACAACTAGGTATTGATATACTGTTGATAAGATGGACAGCTGCATGACTTACAAATAGGACATGGCAAGTATCCTACAGCAACTGGACAGGTGAAATCCTTGGTTACAGTCAGTGTGTCCCACAGGGCTCTGTCCTAGGCCCTTACTTGTTTAGATTGTTTCTTTCAGACCTGACTTTTTCTTCTGAGGTGTTCTACAGTCTATATGCATATGACCTGAAATTGGGTAAACTGATTATATGTGTTACAGATAAGGCACATCTGCAAAATAACTTGAATAAATTGATCATTTGGGCACAGGAGAATAATATGCTGATAAATACATTAAAAATTAAGCAAATGAGATTTGAGAGACATAAATTGAAAGGTGAATATTTAATACAGCACACAGTGATTGAAACTGTAGACTCATTTAAGGACCTGGGTATATGGGTAGATTCCTCTATGAGTTTTCCTAATCATATCAACCAATTAGTTAATGATAGTTATAGAACTATAAGTTGTATAAAAAATGTATAATGTCTAGGAAATCAAAAATGATGAAGTCATTGTTTGTCAGTTACATTAGACCCAAACCTGTGTATGGAATAACAATATGGAAACCCTATAAGAAAGCAAGCATGAGTAAACTGGAAAGAATACAGCAGAAATATACCAAGGGCATCCATGGATGTGAAAATTTAAGTTGTTATGAAAAACTAAAATATCTGACCTTCTACAGTGTCTCTTACAGATATCTAATAGGAGATCTTGTTCAAGTATATAGGGCAGTTAGGGATAACTACCTCTGGGAATGTTTGGGGTTATCAAAAAGTACTAGAGAATTATCAGACAACCTATGTAGAAGATTCTATATGAATGAGAAGTGTACTAATTGGTTCTCTGACAGAGTAGCTGATGCATGGAAGAGACTACCAAATTACATTAAAGCAAGTACTAGTTTAGATATTTTTTAAGAGCAGCCTGGACACTTATTACGGGAACAAGTGTTTGGTATATTGGTAAACTAGAACAACATTAATGCCCGTGCCTGAAATATTTGTATGCATGTCCATACAAGCGGATATGATTTCAGAAGCATGCACAGTGAAATTGTTAGCATGGGATTTACTGGGCTGGCACTGAGTGATCATAAATAGTTTAAAAAATGCATTTTCAATTCTTATATTAACAATGTAAACATGAAGTTTTATCCTGTTATGTTGGTGTAGCATATGCAAGTAATGAATGTTAGTAAAAATGTATTAAAACATGGTGGGTAATGTGAAGACATTCAGAGTATTTAGCAAAGCAGTTCATTTTCATATCTGTGTTAATACTGTAAAAATTGAGTTAAGGCAAATAAGTGGTGCCATTTTATACACATTAGATTTGCTGCTGCCATCAAATATGCATGGCTTTGTAGGTTGTCATTAGCTTGAAATATTGTGAAAATACATGTATAATTTGCATAGATTGTGTAGTTGTGCATCACCGGAAAGCTGATGAAGAGTGAATAATTCTCCCAAAACTATTTTGAGTCTATCTTGCTCACTTAAAGAAATATAATCCTCTAAGTGACCTACTACTCATTTTTGGCAAACAAAATACCATAAATACCATTTTTTTAATCTATAGTATAGACTCAGCACTGTGGGACAAACCTTTGATATTAACACCACTATGCATCCCACTGTCTAACCAACAGCATTCATGTTTCATGTTGTTTTTTTTTTTTGCAAGTTGTATAATTTATGAAACACTGGAAAACATATGATGTGTGCTTTCTATAGAGGATTTTGAAGTAAAGATCTCAGGAAGCCAGTGGTTCCCTGCCTTACAAGATTTCAAAAAACAAATATAAACTAGTTCCCTGTTGCTCAGGACTGAATGAATCAAAGGCTTGTCTGCTATTATTACCTAGGCCTTTGTTTACTTCTGATTAGTTTATAGCCTACTTACAGGGCTCGCTCTATCAATAAGCAATAATACATAGGTCATAGGCCATTACTAGGGTAATGACCACTACGGCCCTTACAAGCCTAGCCTCATACTCCAAACCCATTTGGAACCAGAGTATCATGCGTATCTACATGTGGGGGGGGGGGCATGTTAGTAGTGAGGTAACTAAAGAATTTGTAGTGGGGAGTTAGGGTAATACTTTTCTTATTGATGGTCTCTGTCCATGAATGATATGGGAGCCAGACCAGGAGTAAATTTAAGATTTCCCATCCAATTGTCAAGATCTGTTTGAATTCAGTCAGGGATAGACTATGTTTTACATAGATAAGAAGCCTATTCCATTGTGTGTGGATCCTTTGGGGCACATATCTGTATCTCTAGCATGCTCTTTCATGTCACAAGCGAAGTTCAGATTCCCTAGATCTAGTGTTTCTGGTGCTGTTCTGCGCATATGCAACAAATCTATCAGGGCTAGGTCTGAAGAAACCTTGTAAGCTGGA
The DNA here is from genome assembly GCF_019279795.1 of Protopterus annectens. Lineage (NCBI taxonomy): Eukaryota > Metazoa > Chordata > Ceratodontiformes > Protopteridae > Protopterus > Protopterus annectens. The sequence continues at coordinate 577,648,527 of NC_056728.1, read as the reverse complement.
CAAAGATCACCTCTCAACAGACTGTAGGAGATTGAATACAGAAACAGAGCCTTTATGCGATCAGTGTAGACCAGGGTATTCATGCCCTAAATTCTCCTGGTAAAAAACCTTTGTGGGCATTCCAGCTGTTGCAAGTATCTGGTTAGCTACATACCAAAGGGGGAATTGTACTCAGTGACAGGTTTGATAACAGCCAAGTAGAGTAGTACTATAATCTCTTGGACCTGGATGCCATACCCTTACCTATAAGTTGGGCAACACAGAATGATTTTCTTACTATCTTAGCTATGTGTTGACCAAATGCCAGATTGCTGTTTATATATGTTACCAGATCCCATATAACTAGGTCAGCTCTTAGACGTATTTTTATTGATGGAGTAATTAACTTGGGCTTACAGTTTCCCCAAAGGACACTATAATGCATTTTTATGAAATTGGGTTTTAGGCCATTGCTTTGGTACCAGTCATTTCACTGTGTTAAAGCCTTTTCAAGATGTTGGTATCTTGGGGGAATCTATAATAGCTCCCAATTCACAGTTATCTGCAAACTTGGTGATCCAGAGACCTTGAATGTTAGCCTTGGGGGCTGAGAAGTAGATGCCAAACAGAAATGAACCCAATACAGAGTCCTGTGGTACTCCACTGGTAACCAATCTCTTAGAGGAGGTGGCTTCACTGATCCTGACTTCTTGGGTCCTCTCAGTGAGCCAGTCAGCAATCCAGCAAGTTATGTAGAGAGTTATGTCTAGCTCAGGCAGTCTGTAAACAATGCTCGAGTGGGGTATTATACTGAATGCCCTGACCAGGTCAAAAGATATGCACTGTTTTACCCTCGTCCATTGTCTTGGTGATCTTCTCAAAGAAGTCTGTTAGGTTAAGTAGGCACAACCTTCCCTTAACAAAGCCAAATTGGGATGGATTCAGTGACTGTAGGCTGTCAATGTCCCTGTTTATCATTTCCATGATAATTCATTCCATGGCTTTGCATATTAAGAACATTAGACTGATCGGCCTGTAGCTCCCTGGGTGAGTTGACAGTCCACCATTGTGAAGAACAGCTGTTGTGGTCCTCCATTCAGTTGGAATGTAGCCTGTTTTGAGGTTGTATTTGAACAGTGCCTCAAGTGGTTTCTGAAAGGTCATATTTTAGACTGTTCAGGAAGCAACCAGGGATGCTGCCAGGACCCCTACAGGTGGTATTCTTGGCTTTAACGAGGGCTGCCAGTACCTGGTCCCTGCTAATATTTGGGGGAAGTATATTGGGGGGGATTTCACCTAGAGGAAAAAGATGGGAGTGGGAGTGAAGTAAGAATTTATCAGCCAGTAGATTTGCTATGTCACCCTGATCAATGAAGTTGGTACTATCATCACCATTTCAGCACACTTCTGTGTGTTACCTTTAAGGTTTTGGTTAATAGCTGAAGAAGGCCTTGTGGTTGCCCTTAGCCTGTGAAGCTACCCTATCTTCATAGTTGCCCTTGTTAAACTTAATTAGACCTCATAGTTTCTCATAAAGTTGTACAGAGAGCACTTGTCTTTAAGGGAGTTGCTCATCTTGATTTTGGCCATAAGCTTTTTTATCTTATTATATACTTTGTTTAGGTGAGGATTCTACCAGTGGAGTTTGTTTTTAGTGGTTGCTTTAGGTTCACCACTGGTAGGCATGGCAGACTCTATGCAGCCAATCACATGTTTATACAGGGACTGTAAGGAGACAGCTTTGTGATTTGACCTCACTAGTAAGGATGCAATATGGGGAATGGGGATCAAATACTCTTTCATGTTGGTGAGTACCAGATCCATTTTGTTTAATCCTTTGATTGGAGAGTGCACTATCTGTTCCAAGGTGTATGTGTTAATAAAGTCCAGGAAGCATTGCACTATGAGCTTCAGGTAGTGTAATTTTCAGAGTCTATAAAAGGGTAGTTACAGTAACCCATGAACAGGGTGTTTGGTTGGATGGTGAGCACCTCTGGTAGGTTTAGATGAGTCATGAAACTCTACGGGCATAGATGGTGACCTGTGGCTAGCCATGATATGGTGAGGGACATTATTTATGGTGACTTGCACGTGGATGAGTTCCATGGTATAATTCTGTTTAACCAACCTGGAGGTATGTTTGTTGCTAACATAGATCGAGACACCTGCACCTTTGGCCTCAGTCTGTGCCATCGTTGGTCTAAATGTTTGTAAAGCACTATAGCCTTGCACAGCCAGAGTACTCTCTATGGCTTTAAACCAAGTCTCGGTCACAGCACTGATGTGTACATTCTCCAGAGTGAGGAAGGCTTGAAGGCTGTGGTGTTTTTATTTAGGTTCCTAGCACTGAGCAGTGATACCTTAAGGAGACACTTCACTATGGTGGTAGTTTTGTCTTTCTGACATTGACTAAAAAGGATCTAAGGGGGGGGGTAGCAAAAGTTTTAGCCAATAGCTGAAAGCCTAGGGAAAACAGGTGCTGCCCATCCATGGCAAAGAAACTTGGTTTGACCATGCACTCCCATTCTGATAGATAACGGATTCCCTGGAATGACAACAAAAACTAAGCCAATTATTAAAATCAATCATTTTATGCTCATACTGTGGCATCATCATGGATGAAGGTAGAATGCTGTTCAATAGAAGGGTTATACCTGTCTGTGACACATATTCTGAGATCCATTGTGTCTCTTTTCATATAGTCCACTGAGGTATGTCTTGGGTCATTTGCACCCACGTGGACTGTGACAGAATCATAACGGTACCTGTGGTGCAGTGACTTGTGTGCATGCATGATTTTGCAGATCCTGGAAGCAGATAGGCAAGTAACCATTATCTTCCCTTGTCTAACCTGGTGAGTGCAGCATCTGTGTGTCACACGATCGAGTCACCATTGATAAGAGTATTAGCTAAAGTATATGATTGCCTTATGGACATGAGACAATTGTTACATTGCCTTAGGATAACCAGATGTACCAAGCTGGTCACAGAGATATTAAGAAATTGCATATTCATGTTGTCCAGCCCTGTAAAAGGGCAGACTGCTTAGGATTAAGGATTGAGTTTTAACAGGACCTCCTAGGGTAGTTTCTGGAATTAAGGGCAAGATGTTCTATAGTGCTACAATGTGATAGTGCTAAAGCAGAAAAAAAAGTTTGAAAACTGACTCCTATGCCCTCTAGCCAATAAGTAACTACACTTTGAGCTCCCTGGAATGCTTCCCAACACACAGAGACCAAGTAAAAACCTGTACCACAAGATGGATAATACTGTAGTTTTTTAGGATAAATGCACAACAAAAGTAGCTCTCAAGTGTAGACTAAACAACAAACAACTAAGTACCTGGCTAATTTGCCCTTCTGCAAAGTAATCTGAAGGCAAATAGAATTAAAAAAGCCAACAAATGGAGAAATTATGATTTTTGCCACAAAATTAAATAAATGCTTTAAAAATTCTCTAAAACACTAGCTATCACAGTATAAAGGAAGTACATTAATTAATGATGATTTAGCCCTGGAAATAATTAACAACTCATCAGAAAAATCTAAATACTTAAAACACCTTTGAAATGCAAACAAGCAAATGGAAGAATCCTTAAGAATCATCATCATCACCATCATCATCAGCAGCCCCCTTTTTCCCATATTTTCTACACGGGGTCGGGTTAGTGTTAACTGTCGCCAACTCTCTCGATTCAGTGCCATACTCTTGCCTGACTGTCGCAAATCTTCTTTCACACAATCCATCCACCTCTTTGCTGGACGTCCTCGCTTCCTCTTACCTTCTTTCTGTTTCTGTCCCAAATATTCCACACCAGATTGTCTACTGCTTTTCTGCACATGTCCAAATACATGTCCAAACCATTGTAATATCTTCTCTTTGATCTTTTCTGCAATTGGAGCTACTTTGGCTTCTGCTCTTATGTCCTCATTTTTTCGTCTGTCCCACAGTGTGCATCCTACCACTTTTCTCAGGCACTTCATTTCCATCACCTCTAGCTTCTTCAACTGTTCTGCCTTTACTGTCCAGGTTTCTGGACCATACAATAGTACTGATCGCACCACTGTCTTGTACACCTTACTTTTCAGCTTCTTTGGCATTCTTCTGTCATAGACTATGGGTGACACTCTATACCAGTTGGCTGCAGCCTCTCTGATTCTAGCTCTGACCTCTTCATTGAAACTTCCCTTCTCCTCAACCACCCCTTCCAGATATTTGAAGATATTTACCTGTTCCACTACCTTCCTTTCTATCTCTACTCTCAGCTTCTTCTGATTACCCCCAGTTTACTGCCATTACCACCATCTTATATGTGCTTAGTTTCATCCCATGTGCCTTCAGTTTTGCATTCCATTCTCCTGTCATTTGCTGAAGTTCTAGCTTAGAGTCAGCCTGTAATGCCACATCTGCATACAGCAACTTTGTTGATCTGTCCCCTCTGACTTGTTTGCTAATGTAGTCCATCATCAGTATGAACAGCAGTGGGTTCAGAGCTGAACCCCGATGTACACCCACTCCCACTGGGAACCCCTCTGTGGGGCCAAACACTGTTTGTACTTGAATCATTGGGTCCTTGTACACAGCCTGCACTAATTCTACCAATGTTTCTGGGACTTCAAACCACAGGAATACTGCCTAGATCAGCTTTCTTGGGATCTTGTCATATGCTTTCTCCAAGTCTAGAAAGTCCCAGTTGGACTCTCTCCTCATCTCTAGCTTCTTCTCAAGTATCTGTCTTAATGCAAACATCAGGTCAATTGTGCTGCATCCTGATCTGAATCTGAGCTGCTCATCTTCCATCTTACATTATACTACTCTGCGTATCTGTTTATCACTCACCCTCTCCACAACTTTCATGCAATGTGATAGGGGTTTGATGCTTCTATACTGCCAATAGTTGTGGAAGTCCCCTTTGTTTTTGTACACTGGCATGAGTATGCTTATTCTCCAGTCATCTGGGATATGCCTTTCTCTCCACACTGCTGTTATTACCCTCAGGAACCATTTCTCCCCTCTCTCACCCAGTATCATTATCTTGCTGTGACCTCATCTCAGCCTGCTGCTTTCCCTGACTTCATTTTCCTTGGTGCTGTTCTTACTTCTTCTAGGGTGGGCTCCTCTTCTTCTATCATTGTAGACTGTTTCTGGGGCAGTACATCTTCTGAGGGGTCTTCTTCATTCAGAAGCTGCAGGAAATAATCCTTCCATCTGCCTCTGATGTTCTATGGACTGGTAAGCAAGTTGCTGCTGACATCCCTTACGAAAGGTGTCTGACTATCTTCTTTATCTTTCTGTCTTTGCCTTGCAACGTGATATAGTTTCTTTGTGCCCCTTACTGAGTCATTTTTCCAGAATTTGGTACAGTGCCTCCGATGCCCTATTCTTTTCTACTGCAACTCCTTTCTTAGCTTCTTTGTTAGCCAATCAGTAGTCCTTCCTAGCCTGGTCAGTCTTTTCTATCTCCCCTTCTTCCTGCAGTCCTCTTTTCTTTTGATGACTTCCTGAATGTCTGCATTCCACCACCAGCTTTCCTTATGTACCTTATTTCCACTGTACATTGGAATTGTGGTGCGAGAGTGGCTTCAGAAGGCAATGAGGGATATCATCAGAATTAATGACAAACTCATGGCAATCAGACTCCAGTGTAATGATTGGGCAGTAGTCATAATCTCAGCCTATGCCCCACAGCAGGGTTGTGATAGTGATGAAAATATTACATTCAGACAGCAGTTGCAGGATCTACTACATAAAGTAGGAGAACAACATGAATTGGTGTTGATAATGGGTGACTTGAATGCACATACAGGGACAGACAGAACAGGATATGAGGACTGCCTGGGTCCACATGGGTGGGGCAACAGGAATAGAGAAGGAGAAGCTATTCTAGATTTCAGTCTGGCAAATGGCTTGATAGTAGCCAACACATGGTTCAGAACAGTCACAAGATCACATACGAGACTAGCCAACATGCAACTCAGGTAGACTTCCTCCTAGTAAGGAAAAGGCACTGGGGTAGACTCCATGATTGCAAAGCCATCTCCAGTGAAACAGTCAGCCCACAGCAAAAACCACTAGTTGCCACAATCAGCTGCAAGCAGTGGTCAGAGAAGGCTCTAAAGTCAACAAAGAACAAGCTGAAGCCATGGAAATTGACCGGAGAGAAAGTACAACAGTTCAAGGAATTATTCAGGGCTCTAGCACCCCAAGAAGAGGAGGCAATAGGTGGAGTTGAATAAGCATGGCAGCACCTAAGACAGCATGTGTTAGGACTACAGAAAAGATATGTGGCCGAGCCAGGTATGGAAATAAGGTACATAAAGGAAGAATCCATATGAATAGCTCAGAGAAAATGGTTAAATGCTTAAAGAGTGTATAAGAGGTTCACATGTGAGTACTAAGCTAGCTTACTTGGGAGGGTGGTCTAATGGTTAAGGTGTTTGCCTTACAAACACAAGGTGCAGGGTTTGAGTCTCACAAGACATAATTGGCTAGGCTTAAAAAAGGCTTGCAAGGGCAGTTAGCTTAGTACTAACCAATGAACCCTTGGGGGCCATTTTAAGTCTAGAGAATTTCCCTTTTTGTGCTCAAAATAACATATCCCCTTCAGTTATAGATTGGCCTTACCCATCCTGTGATTGATAATTACATATTAACACTAATGAGAATAACTGGGATTGTAACTTGAGGGGCCTCATGCATGGGATAAAGCATCCAGGAGCTGCATCTGTCCACTTGTAGTACATGGGGCAGTCCTGGGGTAAATTTTCTGTTTCCCATAAATAGATTTAAGTTGTGCTTGAAAATGGACATGGATGAACTTTGTTTTATGTAGATGGGTGTCTGTTCCACAGCAGCAGTATCCTCTGTGAAATATACCTGTCCCTCCAAACCATTCTGCTGATGTTGCAGAAGAGGTTTAGAGCCCTAGACTGAATATTTCTAATGCCATTTAACTCGCTGGTGTGCACTAAATCCATCAGTAATGAGTCAGAGAATGCCTTGTATTCCACACACAGGTCACCTCTTAGCAGTCTGTAGGATGCAGAACAGTGTCAGGACTTTCAGTTGGTCCAGGTAGGGCATGTTGTTTACACCTTGTTTCCTTTAGTACGGTATCTCTATGGGCATTCTAGTTGCTGCATGTGTCTGGACAGATACATGCCAAAGGAGGCATTATATTCAATGACTGGCCTAATGAGAGCTGAATAAATGGGGGCAATGACTTACCTAGATGCAGACACAATCCCTTTGTTTATAAGCTATGCAATATAGAAGGGCTTTCTTACAAAAATAGACACATGCTAGTCAAAAAGTTGTCACTTTCCACATTTGTCACCAAATCCAAAACACCTTGGTCTACTCTTATGGGTGTATTGCAAATGTGGTGGTTCCCTGGGTAGATGACTTCCCAAAGGACACAATAATGCATTTTTTGGAATTTAGTTTCAGCCCACGATTTTGATACAATTTATTTCAGGATGTTATATTTCAGTTATCCTACAGGATGGCTAAGTTATTTGGAGACTCAATTAATACTGCCAGCTTACAATCATATGCAAACCTAGTCAGCTAGAGCCCTTTGGCAGTGAATTTTACTTCAGAAAAGTAGATGCCCAACACATACTCTGTAGAGGCAACTTACCAGATTTTGATTATCTGAATCCTATCTGTGAGCCAGCTGGCAATCCAACCAACAATAATAATAATAACAATGGAAACCTCCACCTAACATCAGTTATTTAAATATTATATCTGGTTAACTTAGCACTAAGTTTTAGTAACTAGCTGATATTAACATCCAGTATGGGCGAGTATGGTGCATGCTGTTTGTCTGAGATGTTTCCTTTCCCCTCCAGTTTTGCACAACCCAAGATATTGTTTTGGGAAGCCCTCTGTTCAGAGAGTGCAGTGAATTTCCTTTGTATGACCCGATTTAATTTTCAGATGGTAATCTGTTCTCACATCATATCTAAGAAAGTTAAGAAGCTGCTGGGGTGAATCAGCAGCCCAAAATCTTGCAGTCAAATGGAGGGCAGATGGATTTGGTAGCAGCATCAACTCCTGGGGCTGTCTCTGTGCTCCCAGAACAGATGCCTTAGTGACCTGAATCGGACAAAGTAGGGTCTGATTCAATAAAGTGATGCAGTAGCTGGGTAAAATGAACTCGATTCTGACATCATATGTCAAGAAGACTGAGGCCAGAACTATAGAGATGTCTACCCTTTCTATGAACTTATGCAGTTTTGTTTGAAGTAGCTAATGAGTGTCGATAGACAAGGCAGACTTTGTTGGATGTGAAATATAGGTTGAATGTGGTGGAATCTCAGATTGTTGAGCTACAGGACTGATGTCACAAGAAAAATATCCAACTTACTGGGTTCCCTAAATCTACAGAAACAAAGGACTGTAAAGCTTTTACCCAGAAGTTAACATAGTAGACTGGTATCCCAGTTGAGGAGATAATTATAGACAGGTTGAACCAGCTTTGAGTCATGCAGAGACTGAGGCAGAAAATACCACATTATCTTAGTAAGGCTGGAATCATTTGTTTTAAAGGAGAGGATATTACCTGCTCTGTGTCTCAAATAAAGTAATAAAGATGGGTGCAACTATATCTAATGTGACCGGGATTAATAAGCAAAGACACAATACAGAAGGACGGCCTTCTCCTCTGTTGTTCAATTCTGTTGGTAGCAGCAGTGGCAGTACAAACTTATGTATCCTGCAAAACTTCAGGTTTTCTTGCCCAGTGGTGGGAGAACTTTCCTGACAACTGAGAAGGCACTGAAGTGAATGAGATGTTCTACTACTGATAGTGCTCAGGAGACAGGAATTCGGGATTAGCTGTCTGATGTGGGGACTGAAGGACAGCAATGAAATCAGATCACAGCAGTATCCTAATTATTTCAGAGAAGACTCCACACCCTTCACATCTTTCAGGAGAATCCACTTAAGGACTTCAAGATATGTTATTCTTATGTATAGGATGATTGTGTGATTTTGATTCCCTCTGTATGGCACTACATGATGAGTGCACTCATTGGTAGCTTTAACTGCAGAGAAGTTGTACTTTGCAGACTCTGTTAAATGTGTTTTTTATTTTCCTTTTACATTTTGCTCTACTGATTTTACTTAATTGGTTTCTGGCTGTCTCTTGGGAACATATATATATGTATAATATGTATATATTTTTTGGAAAAGTGGATGTCAATACACAAAATGGGTAGAATTCCAATAACTGATTATATGGAATGGCCTGTGATGCAGGGGATACATATGACACATGGGATCACCAAGGTTCAGGGTTAATAGCTACAATAGGTTCCATTAGATACTCATGACACTCCACCTAAGTTTTGAGGAACTTAACAGTTTATCTCAATGCTGTTTTATTACTGTATAAAGCTTTTCAGATCCTGCTTATTGTTTTGGTTTTTACCCTGTGCTGGATGTATAGCTGCTGGTGCAGATAGACACTCAATAATTATTCCATTTGATCCAAAACTAGTACATGGTTTACACAGGTAGAATACTTGTACTTAAAGTGTTCTGTTTTGGATAGGATTTTTCCTTGCAATACCAGTAAGCAATGTCCTTCGGCTTTTCCCGGTTAGGGGTTGCCACAGCGGATCACCGGTCCGCAGATTGATTGGCAGTGGATTTTTACAGTGCCGAGTTGCCAACCCGGTGCCCAACCTTCATGAAAGGCACACCCACATGCACAAGAAGGACCAATAAGCAGGTAGGTGGAATGCTCATGTCAAAGACATAGGAGATTACAGGAGGAGTTTCCGGCTTTTGTTCTTGCCTCAAACTACCATCTCCATTTTGGGATAGAACTCTACCTACTAAACATCTCTTAAGGGACATACACTGTCATGTATAAAAATTTTGGTACAACATTCTATCAATCATTGGTAATTGTATTATCATATTGTATTGGTTGTAGTAGGCCTTTCATTTTTTATGTGTTGTTGACAATAGCAAAACTAGTAGTAATAATTCTGACTGTTCCTGTTCGTGGTGAAATTTGCTGCCTGTACACACCAATAATGTATACATTGGCCAGGATAATGTTAGAGCCTTGGGATACCCCCTCTGTTTTCTTTTTGTCTGGTAGGCTGTGATGTGAGGTAATATTTTAATTGATAGGGGGCTTGAGAACTTTGTATTAAATGCATACCTTGGACCTAGCTCATCAGCAGATGGAAAAGCAAATGTTGGTTTAATACTTATACATTCGTGTCTACTGAGTTGAGGCAGACTGGATGAGGGAATATTATTAACTTCCCTATTTTCTCCAGAGTTTTCAGGGTATATTTTAAGGATGTAGAATAAATATTATTGATATTGTTTCTTTAGATAAATTTTGCAACCATAAGAAGCTTTCAGTTTTCTGAAGGTTAGGTTTTACCCAAAATGTTTGCCCTAATAGTAGCTACTAACCTCCTTCTTGGAGGGATTATTTTTGTATATAGTTTCCTTGTAAACAGCTTTTATGATTTTATTTTTTTTTTCTTTGGTGACTGTGTGGATTTGTAGGAGAAACAGGAGGTTACTGATTATTCCCGTCAGTTTAAAAGTAAAATCTAGAAGTTTAGTAGTTGAGGAAGTGAGGCTTTGGGATTCTTTCAAAGGGAGGACCTTGTGTCTTAATTTGTCTTATGGCTGAGCAAATGAATATTGTAATCCAAAATGTGAATGGTTCATCCTCAGCAGTTAAGAGAGGGAGATCTTTTGCCTGGCTGAAGCATATGGTCCCAGGTACAGTGCTCCTACAGGAGATGCATTTGTCATTTGCAAAACATAAGTTACTTAAACATGGGTATTATGCATGTAATTATTTCAGCTATGCAAAAGGGCACAGCAGAAGAGTTTGGCAAATGTCCTTTTGTTGAGAATGGCTGATGTTCACGACTTTTCAGGAAAACAAACTGGAGTATACATGTTATTCCTACAGCTATGGCACTTTCGCCTGCATGGATAAGACTTTTATCTCCACTGAACATGTCTGTCAAGTGAAGGGTTTAGGGACAGTCCCTATAGTATTAGACCATTTTCCTCAGAACTTGACTATGAAGGGCCTCTATATGCCTAGATTGTGGAAGTTGCCCATCTTATTTTGAAGACAGAAAGTTATGAAAAACTGAAGGTCCAGCAAACTTGACCGAGGGGCTTGACTGGTGCTGTTGTCCCACTGGCTCCTTCATAATAGAACCAGTTTTAGTCACAACTAGTGGTAAACTTGAAAGGTTTTATTGGGGGGGGTGAGATGAGGTGCAGGAATAAGTTACTACATATCCAAACTGATCCCCATGAAAAACAGAGGAAATGACATGCTAAACTCTCAACCACTACAGATAGGTTAGATGACTTAAAGGTGGAGACCATTTGTCAACTGGATTTTAGGATAGCAAAATTTCAGTCTACACTGTATCGGAATTTTTTTTGCTGCCTAAAGATATTTGGTGGTATGCCTGTAGAGATGGCAGGCTGGTCAGTTTTGAGAGTTGGATCTTTAGACAGGAACTTCTGAGTCATTACATATGGTTTAAATAACAAGAAAAAGGTGCCAGGAGAGCTTGATAACTTGTTCTTTATTTTTTCTTAACAAGTCTTCCCTGACGTAGGATTAGTGAAGAGCAAGGGGAGGTGCTTAGGAAAGAGTGCATGGTGGAGGAACTACAGGGTCTTTTGAGAGACATGAAAAAGGACAAGAAACCTGGTCTGGTTGGGTTATTGTGGGAGATCTTCACAGACCTGGAGAAGGTACTCCTTGACAAGTTTGTGAAAACAATTAAGCATGTACTGAGACAAGGAAAGGTTCTCCAAAGCTGGAAAACAGCTGTAATAGCAATGATCCAGAAGGAGGGAGGGATACCACTCTTGATGCCTCTTATCAGACAATATTTATTTTGGATCACAAATAAAAGTTGCATATCATTTATGGCACAGTTAGATAACATTATCCCAAAGTTGGTAATCCTTTATCAAACCAGGTTTGTGTCGGGCAGGTCTTTCAATAATATTGTTTGGACAGTTATGATATTAGATAAGGTATACAAGGAAAATAAATAACTCTTCATTTTCAGTATCAATGCTGAAAATGCCTTTGATTATGTTAAGTGGGCATATCTGTTCCAGGTTTTAACCTGTATGCAGTTCTTTCAGACATGTCTTAATTTATAACATGGTGGATCAATAGTCTGGGTCAAGATAAGCTCTTACCTGTCTGAGTTTTGTTTAGGTAAAGGAATAAGGCAGGGATGTCCTTTATTCCCATGTTCTTTGCTCATTATTTGGAAACACTTTGCAGCATAATTATGGTTGGCCAGCTAAAGAGTATTTTTACTAAGCAATGATCGGCATCCACTGTTATTATATGTCAGTGATTTATTGGCCCACCTTTCTTCTCCTAAGAAAGATTAAAACTTGCTTTTTGAAGAGTTAGATACTTTTTCAAAATTTTCAAGGTATAAAATCAATGTTGGAAAAATCATGGACCTCACAATAAATTATGAGGTTTCCCTTGCATTGGTGAATAGACTCATGTTTCATGAAGAGAAGAACCAGCTTCAGTACTTGGTAGTCTTTCTTAGCTATTCCCTCTAAATCTCAATCGATACTATGTATAATGCTGTGTACACAAAAGGCTCATGTACTATTACTCAATGGAAGTTAGTTCTTCTGGATTACTGGAACATTGTACACTCTCAGGTGCTTAACTCTCACTCTTAGTTTTGCATGTGAAGGAATTACTTATATTTAATACAGAGGCACATCTTAAAAAGATTAATTATATCACATGAATGTTTGTGTTAGGGAGAGAAGCCTCATTTAAATTGGCACTTAGGTAATTTGGGATTCTGGATTTTACTGGGCATGCAAGGGCAGCTCATCTGAAGATGATTTGTGACTTACTATCTCAGTCCCATGAAGCTAAATGGAAGCAAAGTGTATTACACCAAATAGGTGGGATTTTGCCTTTTATAGGCAATTTTAGGACGGGAAGAGACCCACTAGTGCTAGACTGAAGACACTACCAGAGGAGTTAAAGGTAGAAGAAGTACCTAGGACAAAATACTGGATTCCTTAATTGCTGCCCTTGGAATAAGCTGATAAATAGGGAGTCTTTGGCTATGAGGGCAGTACTGCAAAGGTTTAGGGTACCACATTTTTGCAACTAGATTTGGAATAAAGTATTCTTGATCCCCCCATACATAAACACAGTCTCTTCATAAGGCATTGTATAATGACAGAGTAGCAGGATGGATTGTTTATGGAATTGAAAATAATGCTTTGTAATTTGAAAAGGTCTGCCTAATCAAATTAAATGAGGGTTTGAGATCAGGGAAGGGGTTCAATTATAAGTGCATAAGTACACCATACAATTTGTTGCTGAAAGGAATGCAAGAGTTAACAGGAAAGTACCAAAATCTTTGGGAAAGGGACTTTGGTGCTCCTATTCTGGACACTACGTAGCAAGGGGGCATGTTAGTGCCTAGACAGGCTAAGTCTATGCATTACAGTGTTTTAGGTAGCAGTGCATGTTTAATTTTTTTTTAACTCCATCCAGACTCATTAGATTATTCCAAGTAGTCTCTTCAGACTATATGAGATGCACCTGTGGTGATTTGGGGATTGGATGCATGTTTTTAGGACATAACCATCCTCAGGAAACTGTAAGTAGGATGCTCCGATGATCAGGGGACCAGATGTCATATTAAATTAAGCACTTTACAAGTTAACATTCCCAACTGACAGGGTGGATTGATGCAAAACTTCAGGCTTCTTAGCATGTCTGATAGTGTAAAAATATAAGTAAGAACTCAAAGTCTGGGGTTTTGCAATCAAAGGTTGAGCTGAAAAGGAAATTTTCCACTTGGTAACTGCTTTGAGGGTCAAGAGAATAGACCAGCTGTGTTGACAAACTGGGTCTCACGGGTAATTGCTGTTAGGGAGTAATGAGCGTCTTTTCTAAATAAAGGGAATGATAAAGCAGGGGTTCTTCATTTGATGTTGACAATTACTGAATCACTTCCCTGTGGGAAAAAGTTCGGTCTATGGTGTTGAGTCAATTAATTTCCCCCTCATACATTCTTAGATCATGCTGTGTGTTGGGTGGTTTACTACTGTTTATGCGAACGACATTCTATCGGCTGCAATGTGCCAAAAAACAGAATGTCGAAAGCACAAGCAGTTTTGCACCAGATAGTCGACTCCACTTATGCGAATAAACAACTGCATTCTCATAAGTGGAAATCGACTATCCGCACGGAGATTGCGGTACAATGCGGAGTGGAAATTCATCCACATCCCCACTGTAGTGCGATCTCGGAGTTAGAATATATAAGTAGGGGGTTGTGGGGGCACAGGGGGGGCTTGCCCCCCTACAAAACCCGATGGCTGTATAGGAGTTAGATTTACATCAGCTCCTATACGGCTATCACGAGGTGGTTTCGACAACAATGTTGAGTCAAATGTGTCGAGCATTTGGTTCGACATTGTGAAATTTTTTTTTTTTTTTTTTTTTTTTTTTTTACTTTCGGTATTACCACTCGTTTATTTGAACGGAAAACGTTTTTCCATTCGAATAAACAATAGTACACCATGTTGGGCATACTATGTTTAGGACAATCCTGTGTACAGGACTGGGTTAGTTTCAGATTATTAGAAATCTTTGCTGTTTCTTGACTTGTTTTCACTCATTTCCATATCCAGTATGCTAATTATGGTGGTTTTGTTTGATTTAGGGATTTGTTTTAAAAGACTGCTGCTTTAAAGAAAAAGAAAGAAATATTGGAAAACAGACCCTTAAACAATGGGGACTTTCAATTTTTGTAACAAAAAGAAAATAAACTGCTTGCTGACCTAACCAGAGGTTTTGTACATATCAGCAAAAATGAGAGCTATATCATCTTATACATTTCATTCATGGTTTTGAAAATAAAAAATTATATATTGAAAAACATGATTTGTAGTGCTCATGAATGCCATCAGATTTGTTACAGAATTTACATATACAGTGGATATAAAACGTTTACACACCCGTTACAATGCCATATTTTTGTCATATAAAAAATGAGACCACAATAAATCATTTCAAAACTTTTCCCACCTTTAATGTGACATACCCTCCTTTAATGTGACATACAGCCTGTACAATTCAATTGAAAAACAAACAAATCTGTTAGGGGAAAAACTATAAAAATAAAAAATGTACAATACACTGATTGCATAAGTGCGCACACCCTTAAACTAATACTTTGTTGTGTGTGCACACCCTTAAACTAATACTTTGTTGAAGCACCTTTGGTTTAATTACAGAATTCAGTCTTCTTGGGTACACACCTGCCATCAATTAGAGAGGCTCTGATTAACCCCAAATAAAGTTCAGCTGTCCTAGTAGATTTTCCTGACATTTACTCAGTTGTCTGCTACAGCAAAAGCCATGGTTCGCAGAGAGCTTACAAAGCATCAAAGGGATCTCATTGTTGAAAGGTATCAGTCAGGAGAAGGGTACAAAAAAATTTCCACAGCATTGAATATACCATGGAACACAGTGAAGACAGTCATCAAAAAGTGGAGGAAAATATGGGACAACACTGACGTTGCAAAGAACTGGATGTCCCTCCAAAATTGATGAAAAAACAAGACAAAAACTGGTCAGGGAGGCTTCCAAGAGACTTACAGCAACACTGAAGGAGCTGCAGGAATTTCTGGCAAGTACTGGATGTGTACTACATGTGACAATAATCTCCCGTATTCTCCAAATATCTGGACTATGGGGTAGGGTTGCAAGACAGAAGCCTTTTCTTATACAGAAAAACATCCAGGCCCAGCTAAAATTTGCAAAACAATAAATCACGTCTCCCAAAAGCATGTGGGAAAATGTTTTATGGTCTGATGAGACCAAGGTTGAACTTTTTCTGACCACAATTCCAAAAGGTACGTTTGGCGCAAAAACACTTTGCATCACCAAAAGAACACCATGCCCACGGTGAAGCATGGTGGTGGTACTATCATGCTCTGGGGTTGATTTTCTTCAGCTGGAACTGGGGCTTTAGTCAAGGTGGAGGGAATTATGAACAGTTCCAAATACCAGTCACTTTTGGCCCAAAAACTTCAGGCATCTGCTAGAAAGCTGAAGATGAAGAAAATTTTCACCTTTCAACATGACAATGACCCAAAACATACATCCAAATCAACAAAAGAATGGCTTCTCCAGAAGAAAATTAAAGTTTTGGAATGGCTCAGCCACATCCCAGACCTAAATCCAATAGAAAATCTGTGGGGTGACCTGAAGAGGGCTGTGCACAAGAGATGCCCTCGCAATCTGACAGATTTGGAGTGCTTTTGCAAGGAAGAGTGGGCAAATATTGTCAAGTCAAGATGTGCCATGCTGATAAGACTGCTACCCAAGAAGACTGAATGCTGTAATTAAATCAAAAGGTGCTTCAACAAAGTATTAGTTTAAGAGTATGCACACACAACAAAGTATAGTTTAAGGGTGTGCACACACAACAAAGTATTAGTTTAAGGGTGTGCACACTTATGCAACCAGCATATTGTACGTTTTTTATTTTTTATATTTTATATTTTTTCCCCTAACAGATTTGTTTATTTTTCAATTGAATTGTATAGGTTCTAAGTCAAATTAAAGATGGAAAAAGTTTTGAAATAATTTATTGTGGTCTCATTTTTTTTATATCACAAAAACCTGGCATTTTAACAGGGGTGTGTAAACTTTTTATACCCGCTGTAAAGTGTGAAGCAGTGAGACCTTTGTGATTTTTAGACTGTAACTGAACTTCCTGCATGAAAATAATGAATGGAGATGTGCACTCGATATACTTAAGATTTTGCCTTTTACAATGGTGATTAATACCATAAATATTTAGTGACAGAATCATCAGAATTTAACAAAATAATAAAGCACCTCAAAAAGAAATAAGAAAAAAGTACAGTTGTGTACACTTACTATAAACGTAGATGTTCGAGTGTATTCACTGTTGCAGTCATTACATTTGGGTAATCTGCTGGCAGGTTGCCCTCAGTCGGCCTGAATATCAAAGTCTTGGGTCCTGCGTCGGCTGCTGTCTCCTCTTCCATGACGTCAGTTCGTCAGGGGTATAAAACATGCAGCCGATGCCATTTTATTCAGTTTTTCTTGCCACAGATGTCAGGTGCCCCCCAAATGGGGAGCAAAAATATGTATATATATATATATATATATATATATATATATATATATATATATATATATATAAATAAACAACAATATATATATATAAATGCACTTTAGCAACATAAACTTTACCTTCATCTAAAAGCAAATACACCACAAAGGCTTTAGAATATAGTGAAGGAAAGAGAAGAGCTAGAAGAAAAAGGGGGATGGCGGGTGGGTAACCTGGACTGCAACAGTGAATACACTTGAATATCTACATTTATGTTAAGTGTACACAACTGTACTATGTTCTTCGTGTTTCACTGTTGCAGTCATTACATTTGAGTAGAATCCCAAAGCTATGGATGGGAGGATGGAACTAAACAGCATTAGGGGTGGCTATAATGCCCTGCAGAACTGCAGTGGCAAAGCCTGCCATGGACTTAGAGAGGCAAATTATAATGCTTTGTAAAAGTATGAACAGAGCTCCAAGTAGCAGCTTCTAAAATGTCTTTGGTTGGAACTCCTCTGAAAAAGGCTGCTGAGGTAGATGCAGCCCTGGTGGAATGTGACCTGATTCCCTTGGGCACTGGTTTACCATGATGCAAGTAGCAGAAATGAATGCAGTGGCTTATCCACTTAGAAATAGTCTGCTTTGATATAGCCTTTCCCTCTGATCCTGCAGCAAATGCCACCAGTAGTTGCTCAGACTTTCTTAGAGATTTGATCTTGTTTTAAGTATAATCTTAGTTGTCTGTGTACATCCAATGAATGCAGAATCCGCTCCCCCTTGTTCTGCGGATTTGGGTAAAATGTTGGCAGGTGAACAGTTTGGTTAAGAGCCACACTGGATACCATCTTAGGCATAAATGAAGGATTGGTCCCTGAGGGACACCCTGTCCGGGTAAAACGTAATAAAAAGCTCCACAGCCATGAGGGCCTGTAGTTCTGAAACCCTTCTTGCTGAAGTGATTGCCAAAAGGAAAGCTGTTTTCCAAGACAAAAACTTTATATCCGCAGTAGCTGCTGGTTCAAAAGGAGGCAGGGTGCGTTTTTCCAGCAAAAAATTGAAGCCCCATGCAGGAGTTGGTGATGATCTGGGAGGCCTTAAATTTTTGGCCTCTCTAAGATACTGTTTTAGCAGAGGATGAGAAAAGATGGGAGACTCTGTGTTGCAATGAGCCGAGATGGCAGAGGCATGGATTTTTATTGAAGAAAAAGATAGGCCCTTTTCAAGCATCTCAGTCAAGTATTGTAAAATATGAGGAATATTTGATTTTATGTCCGTTCCTTGTGCTTGGTTCCAAGCACAGAATCTCTTCCATTTATCAGCATAAGATTTTCTAGTACTAGGCCTTCTGGCTTCCAAAATGACATCCATCACAGATTTACTTAGAGGTGTTGTTTGAATAATTACATGATCAGCCATGCTGCCAGGTTCAAAATTTGGAGCTGAGTGTGCAGAATTTGATTGCTCTGCTGAGACAGTAGATGAGGTATTTGAGGCAAGTACCAAGGAGGGAGTTGAGACATATTCCTTAGAATTGGGTACCAGTGCTGGCGAGGACAGTCCGGGGCAATTAGGATCATTTTTGGTTTTTCCTGCCTGATCTTTAGCAAGACCTTGGGGAGAAGAGGCAGAGGAGGAAAGGCGTAGACTGATAGGTTTTTCCAACTGAAGGATAGGGCATCCACTTTCCATGCTTGTCTGTGATAAGTCCTTGTGCAGAATTTGTCCAGTTGATGATTTTGAGGAGAGGCAAATAGATCCATGTCTGGGCTCCCCCATTTCTGTGTTATCATGCTGAAGACTAGTGGATCCAGTTTCCACTCGTGAGGATCCATAAGATTTCTGCTTAGGTCATCTGCCAGAGTATTTTGTTTTCCTGGCAGGAATTGAGTTTGAAGATGTACTTGGTAAGTCAAGGCTTTGTCCCACAATGCCATGGCTAGTCTGCAAAGGGGATAGGAATGTGTACCCCCCTGCTTGTTTATGTACCACATAACTGTGGTATTGTCCATCTTTATCAGTAGTTGTCCTGGATGAAGTAAGTCCTTGAAGGCTGTCAGGGCGTTCTGAACAGCTAGCATCTCTTCCTGGTTGATATGCAGATGCATTTGTTTTGGGCTCCTTATGCCCTGAATGCATCTCCGCCAGGTGGGCCCCCCTAGCGTAGTCTGATGTGTCTGTAGTTAGGGTTTGGGTAGCAGGGGGTAGAGTGAATGACAGACCCTTGTTTTGGTGACATGTCTCTGCCCACCAAAGAGACTCCTGTTGTAGGCAGGGAATGAGAGGAATCATTGTTTCCAGACTGTGACAATGTTGACTCCATAAACTTTTTAGGTACCATTGAAGTTTCCTCATATGCAGTCTTGCATATGGAATTAGTAGAATGCAGGATGCCATGAACCCCAAAGCCTGCAGAATTTGTCTTGCAGATAACTGGATTTTTGTTGCCATCTGTCTGAAGTATATAGTCAGTTGTCTTTGTTTGTCTGGCGTAAGGTAAACCATCTGGGCAGTTGTATTCAAGCTTCCACCCAGGAATGTAATTTTTTGAGAGGGTACCAGTTGTGATTTATTTTCGTTTACTGTGTACCCTAGGCATGTTAGAAGCCTTTTTACATACGCCAGATGTTGAAGAAGAATGTCCTTGTTTTCTGCTTGAATGAGACAGTCATCCAAGTAAGGATAGAGTTGTATCCTTCGTCTGCAAAATGCAATTACTGGTGCCAGGCACTTTGTAAAGACTCTGGGCGCAGTAGATAAGCCAAAGGGCAGTGCAGAGAATTGGTAATGCAGAAAACCTGCCTTGAAGCGGAGGTATCTTCTGCATGATTTCCTTATTGGGATATGCAGGTATGCCTCTTTTAAGTCTAGAGTCACTAACCAAATGTTCTTGCCCAACATGGGCAGTAGTTGTTGCAAAGTCAGCATTTTGAATTTTGGGATGTCCAAGAACGTGTTCAAAATCGATAAGTCCAGTATTGGACGCCAGGTATTGTCTTTTCTGGGTACCAGGAACAGTCTTGAATAAAACCCATGTCCTTTTTCCTTTTCTGGTACTGGTTGAATGGCCCCCATATCCATAAGGGACGTCACTTGTTTCTGATCCTCTGCCCATTGATTTTGTGGCAGATCTGGCCAACCATTTGGAATTGTCAAAGTATGGAAATGAAATATGTACCCCTGGGATACTATGTTTAATACCCACTTGTCCTGGGTAATTAACTGCCAATTTTGAAGTGCTAATTTTCTCCCCAATGGGGCTGCCAAAAGATAAGTGCTTGGTAATTGTAGAGGGAAGTCATTGAGACTGCTTACTGTAGGATTGTGCTTTGTTTCCTCCAGATTTGAAGGTAGAGGCACCCCATTGCTTTGACCTGTAAGAACTCTGTGATTGGTATCTAGAGCCTTTTGAGCACCTGGATTTACCTTGTGAGGCTCTGTTGGACACAGGAAAGGACCAATTTTTAGTAGGCCAGTGCCTACTGAATCTGGGTGGCTCCACTTGTAAGAAATATTTTACAGTTTGCATATATTTAGCTTTGTCTTCCATTTTCTTTAAAACCTCTTCTGCCTTATTACCAAACAAAGTATCATGCTGTAAAGGTGCAGCCAACAATTTAGCCTTAACATGATCAAGCAAATTTTGCTCCTTGAGCCAGGCATACCTTCTAATCACAGATCCAGTAACTGTGGCCCTGCAAGAAGCCTCCAAGGAATCAAAACCACATTGCAAAGTATGCTTTCCAACCTGTTCTGCTGCATGCAATAATTCCTGGAATTCGTTATTTTCCACGCAATCAGAAATCAACAATATTTTCTGTTTCAATAAGCCCATAACATGCTGTTGATATTTAAGCATATGAAACTGGCAGTTTAAGGCCCTAATTGCCAAGGTTGCAGACGTATAAACCTTGTTTCCCCATCTATCCAGCGCCCTGGAATCTCTATCAGAGGGGGTAGGATTTTTGGCTGTAGAGGCCTTTACACCTTTGGGACCCTGTGAGACAGTTTCAGGATCAGCAGCAGGATTTTTGAATAAAAATTTGTGGGAGTCAGGAACCCTGTAATATCTGTCTGGCTTACTAGGAGCCGGAGGTAGGGAATCAGGAGCCATGCTTGATTCTGAAAACACATCATCAACAATGTCTAATACAGGAGGTATAGCCAAAGGCCTATGCTGAGGAAGAAGAAGAAAATCCCTAAGCCTCTTTTTTGATTCAGAGAAATCCTGACTCTCCCAATGAAAATGTTCCCTTAAAGTATGCAAGGTTTCTCCAAAAGAATAATCCTCAGGAGGAGATGCAGATGGAATGGACTCTTCTGTATCTGAATCCTCATAGGGTGGTATAGAAAATTCCTGATCAGAAGAGGAATCAGAAGAAATAGAAACCTGATTTGAAGATTCATAATCAGTGTCTTGCCTACGCCTCTTAGCAGGGGGGCGGGGGGTTGGGAACCCCTGATCACGGTAATTAAGTCCTCAGCCATTTTGATCATATGTTTTTTTAGGCAGAGGGGCCTGAGCATGTAGCTCATGCGTCGGTTTTTTAGACTTAGATGTTGTTTTTGTCTTTGTTTTTGAAGTTGGCGTCGGTTTTATACAGAAATGTTAAGGCCTGAAAACACCCTCAGAAGCCGGTGCCTGCTCAGCGGCTCTGGACCCAACCGAGGGAGAGACATCCACGGGTACAATACTTTGAGAATCTCGTGGCATACCAGACTCCACATGGGTTGCAGTAGAGGCCTGCGACTCAAAAGTAGCGGGTATCAGGGGCTGCGAAAGCGCATCACTGAGTACCAGCAACCGGCGACTGGCTTATGAGAAGTTTCTTTGTCGGTTTTGGACCTCGACGGCCTGTCTCTGTCTTTTTCTTTGCGTTTTTTGTGAACTCAGGTAGTCGGATTGCTATCCGATGACATTTCAGGGTAATTAAATATGGATCCAAAATATTTTGAAGCAAAAATATACTGACGCTTAATAGTGCATTGGTTAAATCTAGCACAAAACCGACAGCAAGGCACATTATGTTCTGGGCCTAGGCAAGGAATACAGTACAAATGAAAATCCTTATGAGGTATTTGCTTCTCACAAGTAATGCAATTATTAACTTTTACTGACATTGGTAAGGAGCAAGAAAAAGATTCCCCAATGGGGTACTTAGCTTTAATTGAAGACTTCGGTTCTGAAACTCGAATGCGAAAACTTCAGGAGTCGGCCGACCGGCACTTGTGAACTGCTTCTGCTTTGGGCACCGCGTGGCAAGAAAGACTGAATAAAATGGCATCGGCTGCAAGTTTTATACCCCTGACGTCATGGAAGAGGAGACAGCAACCGACGCAGGACCCAAGACTTTGATATTCAGGCCGATTGAGGGCAACCTGCCAGCAGATTACCCAAATGTAATGACTGCAACAGTGAAACACGAAGAACATCATTACATTATAACAAAGTTTAAACTCATAACACCTAATAGAAGTAAGAAAAAATATATAAAAATAATCTTAAATAGATATTGGAAAACTTTGAACACCAAGGAATGCAACATCATTTCATTAAGTTAAATGCTGTCAATTCTTTTCCAGTTTTAACATCTCTTTTAAAGGTAAATTATTGTATTCAATCTGTAGGTGTGCCTGATTAATGGAATCTGGAAACTTCACAATCTCAATTTTAGAAGGAAGTGTGGTTATAGAATTTCAATGCTAGAAAGTAAGGAAGTAAAATGTGAAGTACAATAAAAATGAAATATTTTGTATTTTAAAATATACATGAGAATAGTTTGGAAATACAGGAAATTTATGAAGCCAAACACTGATTAAAATTAAGGATGTCAGAAAATGAATAAAATAATCAATTTTACAACTAAAACTTAAAATAAAGAAATTGCCGCAGTAAGCTTCCTCTGGGAGCAAAGGTCTTACTCCACAGCTGACCATCAGCTGTCACCAGTTCCTCTTATCTACTTACTGGGTATACTGGACCAAACTTAGCCTTCCCAGGGACTAGTCTTCCTGGGTCAGTAAGGAAAGGGAGGATCAAACCAAACCAAAACAGAAGACAAACTGATACAAAAAAACACATGCAAGGCCACAGTGATTCCAACAAATCCAGCTTGACAACTTAAAATGTAATAATAGCGTTTTTGTTTTATTTTATAATAAAACTTCTTTAGATGAAGTGAACCAAACACGCACAGTTTATACACAATTCTAAATGGTCATGTGGCAACTTTTTTAAAATCACGTGACAGCCAAAAACCTTTAAAATCATGTGACAGCCGAATCCGCTGAACAAATACTGCATTAAGGCAACATATTCAATAAGTTTAAAAATGAAGCAAACAAAAATCAAAAGGCGGAATATCTGATTACATCAACCTGTAAAACTTTCTTTTATCATACAATAATAAATAGTTTTATGTAACAGTAATCATTGAATAGTAAATGTTATACTGAGAAAATCTGTCTGATAAAAAAGGTAGTGATATCATATTTCTAAAGCTCTTAGTTTTAAAGGACAGCTAATAGAAATCTGGTCATTAATCCCTGACCAAGAACTTGCATTAAGTGTGAGCTGCCAATATAACTCACGCTCTTCCAACTTAAGTTTCCATGGGCCACCATGTTCACTAGGGGTTACCTTTTCCATAACTGCAAATTTAAAAACATGTTCTGGCCATTCCATTAAGTGCTTGGCTAGGGCATTGTTTTCCTTTTCTTAATGTCGTATAGATGTTCAGCAATTCTTTCTTTGAAGTTATACTCTGTTTTGCCTATGTAGAAAACAGGGCAGTGTTGACAGAGTGCAGCGTATACTACTGCTCCTGTCAGACAGTTAAATGCTCACTTTATATAACATGTAAAGTTCTTTATAACAAACTGTTCACCCATCAAAATGTATGGGCAGATGGAACAGCATCCACATTTAGACATATGATTAATTTTGTTACTCTTATGTGTGGATGTTCTGTTAAAATGTTCCACAGTGTTTTTAAAATTACAACCCCTTCTGTATATTATGTGCAGTGTATCCCCCACTTTCTCAAGAATGTCTGTCTTCCCTTAGAATAGTCCAGGTCCACTGGATAATGCTCCTAATAGTCTCACTGTCAGCATTATAAGTTGTGATAAAGGATCTAGTAAAGGTTGTATTTTGTGCTAATGATGTACGGGTACAGGGATGTTAAGTTCACTAGAAGGGGTAATATTGTTAGCCATAAAATCACTTGCTGGTACATAAGTTTCAGGTCTTGGTGTTTCACTATGACCTAAAATTGGATTAAAAAAGCCCCTTTCTCTTATCACTTCTTACATTACCATACCAAGGGGGTAACTTCTAGCCAGAAATATACTCTATTTTTTCACATTCATCTAAAAAATGATCAAACCCCGATACTATCCACACTGCCCTTCCAAACTGACCCTTTACTACATCACATTTTTGGTGGGGGGATGTGAGCTTGAAAAATGCAAGTAAGTGTTTGAAAAGCTGGGTTTTCGATAAATCTGGGGGGGAGAATTGGGCTCTCTTGTTGTCTTTAGATAGAAGTATGTCTAGGTATTCAACACTAGATGTATTGGTCTCACAAGTGAAGTTTAAAAAGTTTGTTGTATTAATGTAGTCGAAAAACGTATTAAATTTTTCTGGGTCATCATTCCATACAATAAAAATGTCATCCAAAAAACATGTATACAACATACAATATAAGGAGATTGAGGATGCTGGTGCAGCAGCATACTGTTGCCAGGAAGTGTGGCCTAACGTCTGCCACTTAGTGGCAGCCTTGCCAGCTCAGTAGTCACTGTCCTAAAGAAGTGTATTCATGGTTCCATATATGACAACCTCCCAACTAAATGGTTAACCACGTATGCAGCATGCTTGTCAGGCTCATATGCCACTTACAGAAGTGAGCCAAGGTTGCTTCACTCCCAGGATAGGCAAGCTAACATTGGCCACTCACACCCATCCCCCCCTGTGGCCCCTCCAGCACCTGTGCCACTACTTAAACAGGGGTCATCTGGGACACAGAAAGGGTTTCTCTCTCTGCATCACAGGGCTGTTTGGCAAACTTCTACCTTTTTAATATGTTCCAAAAAACTTGAAATATTTGAAAGAAGGCTGTATTAATTTCTTTGTTTTATTATTTAATAAAAGCATTATATTTTTTTGTAAGATAACGAAGCACATTTAACAATGACCATTTTGTAAAAATCTTATGAATGTCAACAATGCCCAGCTTAACAGACTACTGCACTAAAATAAAAATGTTGAAGAAAAACTGGAACAGCATATTGTGCACAAATATAGCTGGGAAATGCTCCAGGTCAATTGCTTTAAGCTGAAGATGTGAAACGTCTTTCTTTTAAGTTTTAAATTTTGCTGAAATAGTTTCCTCCTACACCTCAAAGATATGCAGTAGTGGATCGATGACTAAGCTATCTGAAGGTGTTTGGGACCGATAAGGAAGAACTGCCTAACAGTGTACTTTCATTACTTCCCTGATAAATTTTAGGATAGTGGCAGCTGCTCATGGGTTTGCTTATAGGAATTGGATAAAATTTGAATGTAATGGATGGATGGAGATACTACTTGCTGGACAGAACATATAGCTGGAATAGAAGTATTGAACTGTTCAGCAAAGGTGGACAGTTAAATCTGAAGTTATGCAGTTAACACAGAAGTTATGAACTTAAGAATGATGAATCTAGTTGGTCTCTGTCACTCTGTCAGTACAATCTAAATGGAAGGACTAGTCACTAAAGACAGCCCCTTCTCAGCAACAATGAATATTTCACCTGCTTGAACTCCTCCCTTTACTCTAGCTAGCCTCTTCAGATTGAATGTAGCCAAGGATTACTGTATGGAACATACTCATATCTTAGTATAACTTACACGAGTACTGGAGCAAACGTAACTAGAGAAAATGAACATCTTTATAGCCAATGCAGGCCTTTGGTGCTTCTCCAGGTCTCTGCAAATTAATGGCAGTTTGGACAGGGTGGGGGGAGGTGTTCACAGTTTACAGACAAAGACCAACTAGATGAGTTTTGGTGAGGACGTAACTTATATATTTAGGCTAGACTTGTCTGCAGACTGTAAACAGATAGACCAAATCCCAAGCAGAGCTTGGGTGGAACTAAGACAAAGTTCCTTTTAGGAACAAAGCCAAGGAGGAGGCTCTAGACCTGGAAAGCACATCCAAACTGTAATTATTTTTTAACACCTTTACTGAATTATCAATTACGACATAGGCAAACGTACATTTATATAAAAGAAAAACCAAGTGAACACATTCACAGTTACAAACATTATACTTCCCGTATTTTCTTTTATACAAATCATCAATCCAGCATTACATAAATTCCTGCTTTCCCCTTAAACCTCACTCCTCCTCCAAAACATTTTCTACATCTATTGTTCCCACAATTTCGATTTTTTTATATGTAATTTGCTCCTACCATTTTCTAAAGGTCCCAGTTCCAGTTTTTTTTTTTATCTCTTTTACAACATTCACTACTTCAAATACAGTTGGTTTAGACTTTGAGTTACATTTTTAGCAAATGTTTTTTCAGCAGCTACTAGAATTAAATTTTACAAGACTTTACTATGCCTAGGCAATTTAGATCCTGTATGCCAGTTCAAAAAAATCATTTCCTTAGTAACACTCATTTGCTCACCCAATATTTCTGATAGAATACAGTGTAGGGAATTCTTAAAGACTGCCAGTTCATTACACTCCCAAAACATACGTTCCCAGTTACCTCTTTCTTCCCCATCACAACATTTGCCATCTACCTAGTAAAATTCTTTGGAGTCTGCTTGTGGTATAAAAATATCTATGCAGTTGTTTCCAACCTAAATATTCTAGATGCTGATATATATATATATATATATATATATATATATATTTGGGATCCATACAGGTCTACCCATTGTTTCCTTGTGAAATGCTTATCCAATCTCTCTTCTCAATATTTTCTAACCTCTGCTAATTGATTCCTATTGTTAGCATGTAATATTTTACATGCCCTACTATTTATCCCTTTTCTTAGCAGCATATGTTCTAGATTCAGTTGAAACTTCTACCAAAGCAGGTCTTTCACTTAGCATTTCCCTATCCCTTTCTCTTTGCCTATACTCTGATATCAGCCCCTGATAGGGAATCAAAATGTAATCCTTGGTAAAGGTATGCAAGGAAGACCATGCAGGAGCTGCAAAAAATTCCATTTAATGGAAGTTTCCTGAGGAAAGCAGTAGAAGGTGCCTTGGCCCTCACAGCATGTACTCTAGATTGGCAGGACAATAATACTGAACATACAGCAAAAAAGCTGCAATCTGAGCCATTTTGAAAGAGGCAGTTTGATTACTTTCTGACTTTTCTAATTTGTTGATAAGGAAATGAATAGTTGATGTCCTTATATTCACTGCTGCGGTATTCTTAACAGATGGGATTCCCTGCCATGGAAGCCCAATCTTCCGGCCAGTCACAAAGACTACTTGTTGCTTTTAAAAGGTACACGAATGTCACCCAAATGTTCTTTGCGTAGCATACAGCATAAAAGTGACATTCAGGTCTACCATAAACAGAACCTATTTGCCGCCAGTTGGAATCTATCTTTTTACCATCAGTCTGTTTCGTGCCAGTTGAACACATTTTCATTCTCCAGTGACTACCTACTCCCGTTTGCCGAGTTCTATTGCAGTTGCAAATAAGTGCCCCGCTGGGGATTTTGTTTTTTCTCAATTTTTTGTGCACCTGGGGGGGGGGGGGTTAATGTCATCCAGGAAGGGCAGATGCCAGTCTGGGAGACAGATTCTCCATAAAGACAGCCACGATAAGTGTCTTTTTGTCTAGGAACTTCTCCTGACCATACGTCTTGTTCTGTTTGTCAGGCGTTTGTTCCGAAAACCTTTCACAGTAAACTTTCTTCCCTTTCCTTGCATCTTGAGAACCGAAGTCTTAAGCTTCTCGCTAAAGATACAATGGTAGGAATCTCCTGCCCCAAGGGTCAGCTGTTAGGGAAAAAGAAGGTGAAATGTACAGCTGGAATCTTCCGCTGTCCAGCCTCTGCCAGGTGTTTCTCCAGAGGTCGTTATAAACCCGTAGGCTCACCCGGCTGTGT
This sequence comes from Protopterus annectens, assembly GCF_019279795.1. NCBI lineage: Eukaryota > Metazoa > Chordata > Ceratodontiformes > Protopteridae > Protopterus > Protopterus annectens. The sequence goes on along the minus strand of NC_056728.1, from coordinate 577,620,244 downwards.
TGTCAGATTTCTCTGCAACAACCGTGTCAGAGGCTGATGAGGGTCCGGCTGGCAGCATGCCCAGAGAGGCTTTGCAGGTGTCTGTCTCAGTCGTTCAAAGGGAATCATGGTTGATTTCTTCCGTGGGGATTACAGGAGTTCCTCTGTTTTTGGTTGGGGAAGAAGCTCTTACTACAGTTCTCGACTGCTGTCATGGGTCTGAGCCTTCCCAGTTTTTGGAGGGGACATTCCCTTAAAAAAAAAGCAAAAACTTAAACATGTTTCTTCTGCTCCTACGTATCCACAAAGTGAGTAGCAGGCCTTCATTCAGGGACTATTTGATTTCGGTTCCTGCTCCTCCTTGATCCTCTACTCTCCTTAAAAGGTCGAGAGAACAGACTTTGTCTGCGGATTAGTCAGACTTGGATAATGAATCCCTAACTTATTCTTCTCAAATTCTCTCCTTTAGACTAAGGGTCAGAGGAGGAGAGGAATCTATTAGTCCAGATGTTCCTTTTGAGGAAATTGCCTTTGGGGACACACACTTTAGGATAATGGATTTTTTAAGTGGGATTGTGCTGAGGTCTCTGATATCCATTATAAGTACTATGAGTTGCTGCAGTTGGAATCCCCTAAACCTGCTATTCCTCCTGTTTTGTCTGGTTATTGCTTTTATCAATGCCTCTCATGCACCTGATTCTTTGCCCCCTGCTCCCAAGAAACCTAACAGGTTTTACACGGTGCTTGAAGATTGTTCCTTCCTATATACATGTCCTGGTGTTGACCCTCTCTGTCGTGTCTGTAGCCTCTGATAAGCTGTCTCAATTGCTTCCTTCGCCCAAGTTATTGCCTTCTGACAAGGACAGCAAAACTATGGAAAGGTTGGGTAAGAAGGTTTAACACAGCTGCTACCCTAGCTTTTAGGGCTATTAATAACCCATATGTCCAGGTATGTGTGGGCTTCATCTTTCTCAGGTCCGTCAACTTATTTCTGATTTTTCACACTCCATCTTTCCTTGCTAGGGACTTCCTCTCAAGTCATTTGTCATTCTATTACATGTAGTAATGTAATTTCCCTCAGGAAATATCATCAACTTTAACTCCCCCTACTATCACTACAGAACAGGTCCTTAACGCTCTCTCTAAGACCAAGAACACTGCATCAATGGGCCCAGACAATATCCCAGGATGCCTTCTAAATAGCATGAAACATGACCTATCAGGGCCTCTGGAATTACTATTTAACTGTAGACTCCAAACAGGCTTTGTGCCTCATGAATGGAGAAAGGCAACAGTCAACCCCTCTGCACAAAGGTGGGCCATCTACAGATCCTGGAAACTACAGACCCATAAGTCTCGCTAATCTTATATGTAAAGCCATGGAAAGAATTATCATGGAGATTATCAATAGAGATATAGTAAACCTCCAGACACTGGACCCAACCCAGTTTGGTTTCGTAAAGGGCAGATCATGTCTACTCAACCTGGTGGACTTCTTTGAGTAGGTCACCAAAGCAATGCATGAGGGCAAAATCGTTCACACTGTCTACCTTGACCTGGCCGAGGCAATTGACACAATACCCAACACGGGCATTGTTGACAAACTCAAGAGGTTAGGTACAAACCCGTATGTCACCCAGGGGATAGCCAACTGGCTCACAGGTCCCAGGAAGTTAGAATTGGGGAGTCCAACTTTACTAAGAGACTAGTCACAAGTAGAGTCCCTCAGGGATCAGTCCTTGCACCGCTCCTCTTTGGCATTTACTTCTCAGAAGTCAAGGCCAATGTCAGTGGTCTTTGGCTGACTAAATCTGCAGATGATTGCAAATTAGAAGCTGTCACTGAATCTCACACTGACACAAATGTTCTCCAGGAGGGGCTGACACAGACGAACAACTGGTGTAAGAGTCATGGAATAAAACTAAATGCCAAGAAATCCATAATAGTATTCTTTGGGAAGTCATCCATCCCTGGTAACTATCATATTGACAACACACCCCTTATATATGACCCAGCAGTCAAGGACTTAGGGGCACATATAGATAGTACTCTAGCCTTTGATCATTGCGTGTCTACAGTAGTGAGGAAATCATTCTATGTTGCGCAACTTATAAACAAAGGTATGGCATCGAAGTCCAAGGAAGACTTTGTTCCACTGTATTTGGCATTCATCAGACCTATCATTATCAGGCATATCCAACAACTGGAACGTCCACTGAAATTCCTCACTAAAAGAATACAGGGCATAAGTAATATGTCCTATGCATACTGCCTCAAGGCCCTATTCCTGTATTCTGTCTCCTACAGCCTTTTGAGGAGAGATCTATGCCTGGCGTACAGGACATTGTCAGACCCCACTCTGATGGGCCTCCTGCATATCCACAAAACAAGCAGTACCAGAATTACCTATTCTAAAGACTTAAACCTTGCCTGTGATATAAACAGGACCTGCTGGAGAGATAGGTATGTATCCCAGAGACTACCCTGTCGATGAAACAGGCTCCCCATCCATGTAAAGCAGAGTTTCTCCCTAATCCAATTTAAGTGCAACTTGGACAACTGGATGGGAAACCGGAAATTCATCCCTGGTTTGACACCTATGTCTCTGATGCAAACAGGTAACCTGTAAATGGTTCATGTCCCAGGCCCATGGTTACACTTATCAAGGGTATCAGAACTCGTCAGAGATTTGGGATGCATGGCTAGGCTTAAAATGGCCCTTGCGGTCGTTAGCCTAGTAAACATCTATGAACAAGAAGTTATGTACTCACCATAACGTTCGATGTATGTAGTCCATCTCTCCTTACATTCTTACCCCTGGGTTCAGAGCCAAACCTCGGCTCCGACTCGGCCATACACTAGCTCAAAGTCTTCAACTGCCTCGTAGCTAAGAGGTATCCCATCATGGAACAGGCCCATTCCCCAGATTTTGTTTGCTGCAAACACACACACACACACACACACACACACACACACACACACTGAGAAGAAGAACAACCCCAACCGAAAGGGCTACTGACACCTAAAGACTATACCTCCAGGTCCTCAAGGAGGGGGTAGTAGGGGGGGTTTGTAAGAATGTAAGGCGAGATGGACTACATACATCGAACGTTATGGTGAGTACATAGCTTCTTAATGTTATGTAGTCCAATCTCGCCTTCTTTCTTACCCCTGGGGCAGCATCCCTAGCACCTTGACCTTGGGGGGGCTCAGTGAAAAATACTCTTGAGCACTGTGGAAACAAAGTAAAATCTGCCTCTAGAGACCAGTTCTAATTTGTAGTGACTAATAAAAGTATGAGGCGAAGCCCATGTTGCTGCAGCACAAATATCATCCATAGACATCCTAGCCTGAAATGCAGTAGAGGTAGCCACAGATCGTGTAGAATGAGCCTTCACTTTAAAGGGTAATTCTTTGCCATTGGAACCATAAATAAATGAGATGCAATTGGAAATCCAGCGAGACAAGGTTACTTTAGAAACAGGAACCCCAAGTCTAGTGTCTGAAAATGAGACAAACAATTGATCTGATTTCCTGAAATCTTTTGTCCTATGTAAACAGAAATGCAACTGTCTATGAACGTCTAGCTGATGAAACTTAAATTCTGCCTTGTTAGAAAATTCAGGAAAAAACACCGGCAACTCAATGGATTGGTTGATATTGACAACAGAAGCAACCTTTGGAATAAAGGAAGGATTGGTTCTTAAGGAGACCCTGTCTTTGTGAAACACCAAATAAGGTGGCTTAATTGATAAAGCTTGGAGCTCAGAGACCTGCCTAGCTGAAGTTATGGCTATCTGAAATACTGTCTTCCATGACAAGAATTTTAGGTCACACGTAGCTGCGGGCTCAAAGGGAGCCGAGGTGAGCTTCTGTAATACAAAATTGAGGCCCTATGGTATTTCTGGATCAAAGACTGGAGGTCGGAGTAACATTGTCCCTTTCAGAAAGGCCCTACAAAGCCTATGAGCCATAAGGTTGGGCTCATTAGCAATGTGAAAGGTAGAAATCGCTGCCAATTGCACTTTAATGGTAGCTGCAGCTGATCCCTGACTGAACAGTTGAGAAAGAAATTCTAACATTGCCGAAACAGGAGCTGTATAAGGATCAATATGTCTTTCACCGGCCCAAATAGAGAATCTCTTCCACTTACTGGAATAAATCTTCCTTGTAGAAGGGTTGTGGGAAGAAGACAAAATGTGGACCACATCCGGGGAAAAATCATGAAGCCTGACTAGGGACGGAACTGGAGTAGCCAAGCTGTCAACTTGAGGGTCTGGATGGAGGGATGGAACTGTCCTGACATAGGAGTTAGTAGATCTGAGTCCAGAATCCAGGGATCGTCCATTAGATAGGGTTGAAGGAAGGGAAACCAAATTTGATGAGGCCAGTGTGGGGCAATCAGTATCATCTTGCTTCCCAAAGACTGTGCTTTCTGAATGACCGTTGATATTAGAGGAAATGGTGGAAAAGCATAGAGAAGACCGGAGGATCAATCGTGAACCAGAGAGTCCCTGGGTGTCTCCCCCTCTGGGGGGATAAGGGTGAAATAGCTGCTGCATTTGGCATTGAAGGGGCTGGCAAATAGATTGCAGCAAGGCTGACCCCATCTGTGGAATATCTTCTCCGCAACATATTTGTTCAGGGACCACTCATGAGGCATTAGGATAGCTCTGCTCAGCCTGTCGGCAATCACGTTGGACTTCCCCGGTATATGCGCTGCAACTAGAAAGCATTGGGAAGACACCGCCCACTGGCAAACTCGAAGTGCCTCTCTGCAAAGGGGGTATGATTTGGTTCCTTCCTGCTTGTTCCGATACCATACCACTGACATGTTGTCTGAGTGGATTGCAATTGTCCCTAGAGGGAGGAAGCTCTGAAGTGCTTGCAACGCTAATAGCACTGCTCTCATCTCCAAGACATTGATATGCAAATGGGTCTCGTGATCCTGCCATGTGCCTCGGACTGTCCTGCCGAGATAATGCCCCCCCCACCCGATCTGGGAGGCATCCGTGGTCACCGTGACAACTGGAGAAGATGGGACAAAAGGTTTGCCCACGTTGAGACTGCTGGCCTGAAGCCACCAGCGTAGATCCTGCCTGCACATGTCTGTAATCAGAATAGAATGGGAGAGTGGAAGATGTTGAAGTGACCATTGAGTGAAAAGCAGCCACTGAAGAACCATCATGTGTAGTCTGGCAAGGGGAACTAGCATGATCGTGGTAGCCATGGTCCCTAATAACTTGAGGACCACTTTTGCCTTGACCTTCCTCAATGGTAGTAAGGCGTAGACCTGCTGTTGTAGAGCCTGAATTCTCTCTTCTAGTAAGAAGGCCCTCATGAGCACCATACCTAGTTCGGCGCCGATAAAAGTTTTACACTGCGAGGGCAACAAGGCAGATTTTTCAAAATTTAGAGCAATTCATAACCTTTGGCACAGTGTAATGGTGGCCCCCTGGTCTGTAACAGTAGATGCCTGGTGGTGGCAGAAGGGATCTAGTCATCCAGGTATGGAAACACTTGGAATCCCTGATGTCTCAAGTGAGCCGTTACCACTGCCATGCATTTGGTGAACACCCTGGGGGCTGTGGTGAGACCAAAGGGCAGGGCGCAAAAGTGAAAATGACTGGCTCCCAGCCGGAAGCGTAGATGACTTCTCGATGCCCTGTCCATCTTGATATGGTAGTAAGCATCTTTGAGGTCGATGCAGCACATCCACACATCTTTCCCTAAAAGAGGTAGTATTGACTGTAAGATGACCATGCGGAACTTGGGCTTTTGTACATGTAGGTTCAATCAGCTGAGATCCAAGATGGGTTTCAGGTCACCAGTTCTTTTCGGCACCAAAAAGAATCTGGAGTAAGTCCCTAATCCTACTTGGTCTGTGGGGACAGGCTGGATGGCTCTCTTTGAAAGCAACTTTTTTATTTCTAAAGTTGCAGAATCCCTGTGACTGGGTGGAACGTCTGGAATTCTCTTGGTTGGCGGGGGAGGAGAAGAGAAGGGAATATGATAACCTCTGGAAATTATCTTTAATACCCACTCGTCTTGGGTGACGCCTTGCCAGGCTTCTGGGAATAAAGAAATGCGACCCCCGACCGGCTCTAGAGACGCACAGTCGGGCATCATTTCAGGAGCGCTGGTAGGGAGAACCGCGAAAGGAATCACGGTCCCCCTTGTTACGCGGGCCTCCACTGCCTCTAGGGTGGCGTCTACTTGAGTTTCCACCCCCTCCCCTGCCTCTGAAGGGGAAATCACTTTATGCAGCCTGAAAAAACCTCTGCGACTTCCTGAAGCACATTTTCCCACCCTTCTGGCCCTTGGGGTAAGGTCTAGAAGGCATGGAAAAATGGACGCCCACAGCAGTCGGGGTTTTTCCTTCCTGCTCGCACCTAGTGATAGTGTCCTTCACCTTGTCTCCGAATAACGATGAACCATCAAATGGGGCATTGGTGAACGTAGACTTGAAGGCCTCTGCGAAATTACACAGGCGCATCCAGGAGTGTCTCCTAAGAGCGACTCCAGAACCTGCTGCCCTGTTTGCTCCGTCACCTGCGTATGAGATCAGCCTCATGGAGGAGTTGGTAAGGGAATTTAGGGTAGACATCTGTGCACTGACCTTCTGTGCAACGGCATCAGAAACGTTACCCTGTAGAGAATCTCTCTGGAGCCTTGTAAAATGCGTCAAGTTGGTCAGCGACTGCAGAGTAAAGACCGCTGAGGTAAACACACACTTCCCATACCTGTCCATGGCCCGGGACTCCTTGTTAGGCGGATGGACGGTAGACGAATTTTCAGCAAGTTCCTTCTTAGTGGCTGCTGTCACCACCATGGCATCTACTGGAACGCCTTTTGTCAGATATTCCTTGTCTGTGGGAGCGGACAAAAACTTATTGGGTCTCCTAGGGACCAGTTCCACAGTGTCAGAAGTTTCCCACACCTTTCGACAGACGAGATCTAGTAGCTCATCAAAAGGGGGAGACACCCAAGAGGCGGAAGGTTGAGACCCGAAAGCCTTCAGGAACACCAACTCCTCATCAGAATGGGATTTGGAGGGCCAGCCGCCTCTCTGCTTCAAGATCTCCAGGATATCTGAAAAAGAGATATCTTCAGAAGACGACCTGGGGGACTCCTCTGACTCCTCGAGGTCGGTGTCCAACGTGAGAGACTCATCCGGGGAATCAACGTGTTTCCACCTACACAACCTCTTTCTGATGGGCTCCTCAGGCAAAAACTCTGGGGAGATGTCAGAAAGTTGGGGACCACTCATGGAGGTATCTTGAGGCCTTGGGTCTCCACTGTCCATGGATAGAGGGTGATCTGAAACTGACACCGGTGCAGGAGGGGGCAGAGTGTCAGTGCCGTAGGATGCAGCTGACGACCTGGCCAGCACGTTCCTCATAACCTCGAAGGCTGATTCCCCCCAGCTCCGAAGGCCAACTAACAGTAGAGGATATGGTAGTAGCCCTTGGTGCAGAGGAGATGAGGTGCAAAGCAGATGTCGGGTCCAAGCTCACCTGAGCCGAAGTACTAAGAGGAAGGCTCGGAACCGATGAAGATTGATCCGAGCCCTCCCCTTTGGGTCCGACCAGGGAACTGTGGACCCTCGACCCCGTGGACGGAACCAACGGGGTTGTAGTGGAAATCGGAACAGAGAGGCCAGGCGAAGCTACTGGAACCAACCTAAGGGCACACAATGGAGCCGACAACTCTGGCTCCGTGGGCTGAGAAAGGCTCAGAGGAGGAACAACAAATGATGAAGGGGCCATGATCTCCGGAGCTGACTGGGTCAGAGCAGAAATCAATTTGGCCAGCACTGACTGAAGCAGTTTCTTCACCACTCTATCAACGTCCTCATTGGAAAGGGACCTCGAGAACCTGGAGGACATAGTTGAAGATCTGGATCTCCCTACAGAGGGAGACTGACATGAAGGAGAACCCGGTAGAACAACTGGAGACCGGCTCCGAACCAAAATATCCGTGACCGGCTTCGAAAGGCTGGGAGCCGATACAGACTTAGTCAATACACTACTTTCTGTCGGCCCCGAAGCCAATGGAGCCAATGAAGGAGAAGCTGTTCTAGCAACTTTCTCTGGCGGCTCCGAAGAAACAGACGGAGCCGGAGAGCGCTTCTTAGCAGTCTTTTTGTCCTTTTTAGCTGAAAAGGATATGGCACTGGAAGACTTAGCCAATTCTTCCTCGAAGGAGTGTTTAAGCAGTCCTTTCAGAATTAGCTTGTTCTTCCTCTCCTGTAGCATGCGGGGACTGAAGGAATGACAAAACAAGCAGGACTCTTGGAGGTGAATAGCCCCCAAGCAGTACACGCACACGGAGGGCCAATCAGTCAAAGACATTTTAATGTTGCATTCAATACACTTCTTAAAGCCCGAAGGCCTGTGTTCCTTAGAATCCTTAGACATGCTGTATAAGGAGTACACACACAGGGACAAGCTGGAAAACCACATGTACACACAAAAGACCTAACTAAACCCCATGCAGGAAACTAGAGCCTCTAACTAAAAACGGCCTAGTAACCGACGGGAACAAAACTACAGGGAGGGCTAGGTCCTCTAATTTAAATGGGCCTAGCCCGGGAAAAAAAAAAGGCAGGATAGCACCACTATCAGATATCAAAAACACTAAATAAGCTACAAGTAACAGGAAGCATAACACAAAGAGACCACAAGGAAAACAATGGGGAGGACTAGGTCCTCTAACTGAAACAGGCATAGCCCATGAGAAGAAAGGGGAGTGAAAGGGATACCAAAAAATGGCCAATGAAAAAGGCCACACAACCAGCAAGAGAGACACACACACACACTAGCTATGAAAATAGCTTTTTATGGTCAACAAATATCCAAAACTTTAGAAAAAGTATACTTAGCCACGGCCAAAAGCGAGACCACGTCTGAGCGTAACGAGCGGCAAATGAGATCTGGGAATGGGCCTTATGATGGGATACCTGTTAGCCACAAGCCAGTTGAAGACTTTGAGCTAGAGTATGGACGAGTCGGAGCCGAGGTTTGGCTCCGAACCCAGGAGTAAGAATGAAGGCGAAATTGGACTACATAACATCCTATAGTTATGATGCAGCAGATGCCTCTTCTAGGGCTGCTGTTTTTGGTTCAGTGATGAGGAGATCTTCTTGGCTTAGGCATCAACCTGGGGGGGTGAAATTTGGCTCTCTAAAAGTATAGAGGGTATGGTCGCCTCATCAGAAGAAGGAGCACATCAATGTCAAGCAGATGAAAGCTCTTCTGCTGGCTCTTCAGGCCTTTCATCCTCTTTTCATTCCAGGGCCTCTCAAGGTGTTCACAGACAATACCACAGTGATGTGGTATATCAACAAACAGGGAGGAATGATAGCTCATCTACTTTGCCAGTAGGCACTTCTAGTATTGGATTTTGCTGTCAAATATCAAGTGACTCTTTCAGGCAGTTTATATCCGCCCCTGGCAGAACACTGTGGCAGACACTCTGAGCAGGTCCTTAACTCAGTCCCATGAATGGATGTTTCACAGGGATGTGTTTCAGGACATTATCCACCCATGGAGTACTCCTCAAGTGGATCTTTTTGCCTCCCCTCAAAACAGACAACTTCCTCTATTTTGTGCCAGAGTCCCAGGTCCTCTGGTGTGGAAGGTGGATGCCCTCCCATTTTCTTGAAAGGGGATGTTTCTTTATGCATTCCCTCCCCTTCCTCTCATTCTGAAAGTCCTGTTGAAGATTCAACAGGATGCTCCCAAAATCCTGTTGGTGACTCACATTTGGCCGCGACAGCGCTGGTTCCCTCTACATCTGTATCTAGCCAGGGGCAATCATTGCAAGTTACCTCACTGGGTGGATCTAATAACACAAGACAAGGGATCTCTCATTCATCCCCACCTGTCTATGCTTCAACTGACACTTTGGGCAATAGGATTTCGATTTCTCACAGACACCTTTTATATGAGGACTTACTGCAAGTCCTACAGGAGGCCAGGTAACCTACTACTTATCCAAATGGAAGAGGCTTTCTATTTAGTGTCTCTCTCGTAACCTGGACCTACTTACTGTGGATGTTTCTTTGGTTCTCTCTTATTTGTGAGTTGCTCAGTGCTGGTTTGGTCTATTCTTCTACCAAGACCCACTTAACAGCTGTCTGCTTGTCTGACTTTTTCTCCTCCTTTAGATTCTAGATTTGAAGTTGAACAATTTCTTAAAGGTGTCCTTAACATTAGACCTCCCAGGAAGCCTGTTCCTTCTCCCTGGGATCTTAATTTTGTTTTGGAGAAGTTGACTCAGGCTCCTTTTGAGCCTGCTGCTTCAGTTTCCTTGCTATATTGTTCCTGGAAAACTGTTCTCTGTTAGCTCTTACTTCTGCCAGACAGGTGTCTGAGTTGCAGGCCCTTATAGCTCATCCTTTTTTTTTGGTCTTTCACGAGGACAGGGTGTCCTTGCGCACTAACCCTTCTTTTATACCTAAGGTGGTTAATAAGCTATCACTGAATCAGTCTATTACTCTGCTTACTTATTTCCCCTGTGTGCAATCTGACAGTGAGAGGGTGCTGCTTACTTTAGACATACAAAAGCAACTCAGGTTTTATTTGGATAACATGAAGGCTATTAGAAAATCTGATCAGTTATTTGTTTCTTTTCATCCTAGATCTTTGGGACTTGCTGTATCTAAGCAAACTATTTCTTATTGGATTTCTAAGGCTATTTCCTTTTGTTACACTTTTCATGGCAAAAGTCTTCCTTCTTCAGTTAAGGCTCAAGGCTATTTCCTTTTGTTACACACTTTCATGGCAAGAGCCTTCCTTCTTCAGTTAAGACTCATTCTACTAGAGCTGTGGCTTCTTTGCGTGCTTTTTTCCAAGGGCTTAGGTACTAATTCTATTCTTAAAGCAGCTACCTAGACTTCTGTGCATACCTTTACAAAGCACTACAAGTTGGATAGTACCTCTAGACTTAGTGCTGTTCTTCATGGCTTTTAGGGGGCTCTTCTACAACTTCCACTCCCAAGTTTCTTCTTAAGCTTTGGCACTCTCCCATCTGTTAAGAATACTGCAGCAGTGAATAAAAGGATATTGTACAGTTGCGTAAAATCTTATCATAACAGTAAATGTCCTTGCCTTCACTGCTGCAGTATTCGCTCCCTCCCTAGTCTTTTGCCTTCCTGGATGTAGAAGTTACTGCTTCGGTTTCTTGGACTGTGTTCCTACTGGGGCATTCGATTTTATGATAGGCCTGAATGTCACCTTTAAGTCCTATGCTATGCAAGGAACATTAGGGTGAAGTTCGACCTACCTTTTAAAAGCAACAAGCAGTCTTTGGTAAACTGGCCAGATGTTAGGGCTTCCATGGCAGGGAATCCCATCTTTTAAGAACACTGCAGCAGTGAAGGCAAGGACATCTACCATTACAGCAACATTTTATACAACTGTACTATCATTTTCTAGTCTTGCTTTCCAAATAATATCCAAGTTGTGCATGTACAGCCAAACATTCCAAAATGTATTCTCCTTTATTGGAATATTTGTGAACAACCAACTGACTGGTTGAAGTTAGGCTGAACTTCAGCTTCTGGCAAAATTTCAAAGAAATGGCAAGCAATTTGGATATCTGTCATGCTGATGTACTAGCCAGCAGGAATAACGTCTTCCAAGACAAAAACTTAAGGTCTGCAGTACAGTTTGATTAAAATGAAGGCTCTCTGAGCCTTTCTAAAACAACATGCCATGGTGGAGTTCACTGATGAATGAGATAGAGTAAAACACTCCATTCAAAAAAGCTTTACATAATTTATGAGAGGTCAGAGAGGATGATGAAAAACCACTGGTGAAAAGATAAAATAGGTGCTAAATAAATTTAATGGAGAAAAAATGGATCCTGAATCACAGATTTCTGATAAGAAGGATAGGAGCTGATAAATGGTTTAATCCTTGTTTGGTTGCCCACAGTGAACATTTGCGCATTTTTTTCAATAACTCTTCCTGGTGGTAGCTTTTTAGAAACTATAATAAGCTGTATCACTTTGTTATGGAACAAAGGGTCCCTAGCAATTACTGGAAGTGGAGAAGCCATGCAGTTAGCTGTAAGGACTGTATGTCCAGGTAAGGCTGAATGCATTGATGGGACAGCAGTCAGGATGCTGTCTCAGGAAAGGTTTCTTTATTAAGCAGGGGAAGCCACATCTGGCATGCCTAGAATAGGGCTATGACTATTACCTTTGCTTTGCACATATTGGCTTTCTGTATGAATCTTAAAGCTGAGTGGAACTGGAGGAAAATCACAGAGGAGCTTATTGGACAGCACAGTGGTGCAGCAGTTAGCATTGTCACCTCACAGTAAGAGGTTCTCCAGTTCAATTCTCAGCTGAGGTGCCTTTTGTGTTGAGTCTGCATGTCCTCCTTGCATTCGCGGGGGTTTCCTCCTGGTGCTCCAGTTTCCTCCCACATTCCAAATATATGCACCTGGAGCATTTTTCCCAGGGCCTCCACTGAAAATGGTCTCTGTCCCAGATGGACATTCACAGTAAACAAATGTTAAACAAACAAGTATAAATGTGAACAAAAGCATCTCTGGCTATGTGTTCCTAATGTGGGAGAATGGAAAAGCGAGGTTTTGCATTTGTTTGAAAGATGAAGCAGAGATCACAGCAAGATTTCCCCCATCAAGGGAAACTCTTTGGGGTCAGTTTGAGACACTATTCATATGGGAGCAGTATTTTCTTGCTCTGTCCAAAATGGCATTGGCTCTTCCAGAAATATGCAGCACCATTCAAAAGAGATGTGAAGATATGACCTACTCCAAACCCCTCATAGATTTTTAGTAGAGTAGGTAGGATCTTGTTCTGCCTTGTATATGTACCACACCATCACAATATTGAATGAATGGACAGATACTGCATTTCGGAGAAGTAGAGCTTGAAAAGTCTGCAATGCTAGGTAAACTACCCTCATCACTAATATATTTATGTGCTGTTTGGCATTGAATACTATCCACATTCCTTGGTCTGCCCTGTGTAAATAGTACCTCAACACCCCAGAGTGGAAACATCTGTGATCAGAGTGGTTTCTTATAAGGGCTGCAGAAATGGATGGCCTGTGATAAGACTGTCGGGATATGGCCACTAAGACAGGTGCTTTAAACACACATCTTTGCTATTGGACCTAGACTGTTCACTGCAGAACTCTCACATGAAATTTTGCATGCAGGATGGATTGACTTGCTAGTCACCATCAGTCCTAGGTTCTGAGAACATGGAAACATTTGTGTATGGACTGTGACAAGTTATGTATTATGGGTAGATCTCTGACAACTGGCTATTCTGCCTTTGGATAAATGGTATCTAACTGGCAAATTATAAAACGGTTTTAGGAAGGCTGCATTTGAGACTTGACTATGTTGTTGGTGATCTTCAAGGATTGGTACACTTGGATTAAGTATTCCATTGCTAGAATTAGATACGCTTTATGTGGAGGCAGCTATGATAGTCATCCAAATAAAGAAAAATTCTTATCAATAACAGCCACATGTGGGCAACTACTACAGTCTTACATCTGGTGAATATTGGTGTGGCTGTGCAAAACAAAACAGCAGGCTCTAAACTGATAATGACTGGTTCCTGCTTTAAAGTATAAGAATCTTCTGAATGCTTTTGCTATTTTAAGGCAGAGCTATGTGTCCTGAAGATAAAATATCCAATCGCCTTCTTGCAACAAAGACTGAGTAGATGGATTATATCTTGACCATCCTTGAAGTGTCTTTTTTACATGTTGATTTACACATCTGAGGACCAAAATTAGACCGAAACCCAGAGTTCTGAGCATGAAAAAGAATTATGAAGAGAATCCAGATCCTCTTTGGTCTGTTGGGACCTCTTGGATGGCTTTCTTGGACAGATGGTTAGCCACCTCCTACTTTGCTACCATTCATTGTCAGGATGGTACCACAGGTCAATGAGCTGGTTGTTTTATTGGGAATTTGGAAAATTGTATGATACCGTTTCTGGATATAATCTCTAATCCATTTATCTTGAGTGATGGCCTGGCATGTGGTTGGAAGCAATGAGATGTCCCCAACTGCCTCCAGACAGAAATAGTTGGGCACCTGCAGAGGGGTTATACAGTCTACTCCCAGGAAAAGGAATGCAGAACCCCCTTTTTGGGTCACTCCTGCCTCTGGGATGGCGGCTGTTGGAGAAATTTCTTCTGCCTTGGGAATTTCAGTCAAACTGTTTCTACAGCTGCTGCTGGGATTTTCTATACCAAATGTGCTTGGTTCTATTGTGGTTCCTCTGGAAGGATCATTGCGGAGTGAAGAACATAACTCCCAACAGCAGTGAGCATCTTGCCCTATTGCTCAGTGCTGCGATTTGTCCTTTACCCTTTGCTTAATTTAGGTAGTACCATCAAAGGGGCATTCACAAAGGCCACCTTGAAATTCCCTGCAAATCCAATTAGGTCTAATGCCTCACAGCACTGCCTCTACCTGTGGCACAAGCTGTTCTAACTGCAGCACTATGAAGGTACACAGAGAGGGATACTCTTGAATTCATGTTTGTCACCTGGGTATCCAAATGTTTTTGTGGGTTCGTTGGGTGACAACTAATTACATTTTTCTAGCATCTTGTTCACCAGTTCTGTTTGAAAATGAATAATATGCACCAGGTAGTTCATGGCACTGATCAAGAATGTGCTTAATGCATGAATACACTTTTTTTTAACCTAGCCATCATTCATGAATTCTTGCTTAGAGAATGAATAGCTTAGGCATCCTCAGGCAGCTCACATCTGGTAGCTGCTAACACCACAATAGAGACCACAAGTGGTCCTTTATTCCAATAGGACTTATCCTTTAAGAGCTGCAGCACTCTTATCAGGCTTCCTGGAAATGGGGTCAACAATATCAGATTCCCTCCATACTCTGTTGCGGACCATATGAATTAATTTGTCAGGTGGAGCAACCACCGAGACTGCTGAGGTAGAGGATTTAAAAGGTTCCCAAATGATTTCTTCTGCCAGGCATGTGAGGGACAATGGGCTATTACCACCTTTAAGTATCATTTTTAAATTTCCCTGAACAGGGGATCCTCTGCAGGGTACTGGGATGATGCCTCCCCTTCAAGGAGAACCATCTCTGGGAAGGGAGACTCCAGACAGAGTCAATGCATTTCCTCTTACGTGGTTTATTCTTCAAAATACTTGAGAATGACATCCAAGTTTCCTTGGGAAGAGCCTAATTCAGACTGTAAATACCATGTGAACTTTTCTTGTCCTTGTTCCTGAACAGCTAAGATGTATTATCGACTACTGGGTCACAACTCAGTGGGGTATAAGGGAGGAACCAATGGAGCAGGTGCCTTTTCCAGTTAATCAATCCTCTATGATGCCGCAGATGTGCTCAGGGTAAAAGCTGCCAACGTCAACTGCATCAGCACCGAGATCTGCACCAACACTATGGTGAATGGCAGAGACTTGGCACCAACCATTAGCACCAGCAACCCTGGCACAGAGACTACCAAGGCAAGCTTCTGCACCAAAGGGCTGAACACCAGTTGCATCAACACCAACAAAGGACCCATAGCCATTAGCACTGATCCTGTCAGGCCTACTGGGGAAGTCAGTATCAACATAGTCAATTCCAATGCCCCCACTGGCACTGAGAAAGATACATCCAAAAGTGCTGAGAAAGTCAGAATGGGTTTCCCACCAGTTCCGAAACTCCTGGTGCCAAAACTAAGCCGGGGGAAGCAATTGCAATAGTGGGTAGACAGGGTTCTTACACACATTCCAAGAAACAGAGGGGCCCAAGAGTTTACCAAATGGAAGTTGAGCTTTTATGAGGGCAACCATTACCTTATCCCAGTCCAACTGAGTGGGCCTTCAAAGAAATCTGGAGGAGCTGATGGGGACAGCTGAATTCTGCTGGTATAAGTTATCTCGACAGTTCTTTCTCCAATAAGAAGTGCTCCTCAGAGTACAGTCTACTTGCATGGATGTGTTCTGGTTAAAAACAGAAGTGGGGGCAAGAAGGAATGTTTAGTAGGCTCAAAGGTTCTGGCCCTGGAGAAGAGGATGCTACCATCAAGTACTTTGGTTGGGGATAGCTTTCCACAATTAGCCGTTTGGTTTCCTCTGTATGCCTCTCTTTCCACTTTTCCAATTTCTCCACCTTCTATTTTTTTTAACATGATCATTCTTCAACAGCCCTTTCAGCACAAGCGTAATCCTGTTATCTAGCAGAATCTTAACATTAAAAGTTTTACAAACAGAAGGTGTCTGACCCAAAGTTGCACCACAGTTCATTTGGGTCTGCACTGGTGGCATTTTTTTTAAAGCCAGAGGCCTTTTTCCTATAATTCTTTTCCATCTGAAATGTAAAGAGGAACAGCCAGTCACTAGTCATGAACATTTGGTCATATATATGACTGTGTGTGTAAATATAAATCTTTTTCTCGGTATGTATACAATACACACACACACACACACACACAAGGCAGATGATAGGTAAAATAAGCAGTATTTGTTTTAAACAGGGGAGGGGGTAAAGGTTCAAAATGAGGTAGACAATGTCAAGGAGGTACAACAATTAAGCGAAAAATAAACCTAATGATTTTAGTTGCTCCTGTGTCTGTACAATATAAGCAGATGAACATGCTGCCAAAGATAGCCCATTCTTAATAACCGGTGCAACAAGGAGTTACTGACATAATAAGCCATACAAAGGACAAAGCATGGAACAGGTCCACCATAGTAGATAGACTACCAACAATGAAACACCTCACTGAGGCCAAAGAAGGGTGAGCAGGGTAGTGGGCCATTTGGGGAGCACACAGAGAAGTGATGCCTGTGGTGGAAACTGGAGAAACCATTTCCATGTGAGAGAAAATGGGGGTGGGACTGCTTGCTGGATGTGTTCCTTGCAAAAGTGAGCACTCTTCCTGGCACACCAAGCTGGAGCCTTGCATTCCTCAGTGCCTGAAGTAGCCATGGTGGCTCATTCAGGTCCACACAAGGGGGCAAAATAATAGTCCCATGTGCACAGATGCAAATTTGGACATCACACGCCATGCAAAGTAGCACTGCACTATAATACTAACAAATGGCCATAGGATTGCAAGATGGCATTATGGGCAGACTATGCTGTATGCATAAGCATAGTGATCATGCTTTGGGGTTACTGTGATATGCACATATAGCACTTACCACGTTGTGGTATTGCATTGTGCAATGGCAGTGGTTCACATATAGTGACACTAACTGGCTTAATTAGCATAACAACCACACTAAAATGCCCTGCTTAGCATAATATAAAGTGTCAGTGCCATCTTGTGCAATAATGCCTATAACTCTACAACTGTAAAACAAATGAATTTCTGTAGTTTGTGTGTTCCTGGAACTACACAGTGTGACGGATGGAGTCCTGGCTGGTAAAATAACATGATCAGGACAACAAACCCTAAGGTGGCTGTAAGGGACAATCAGGTAGCTGCTGTGCTGTGTGTGTGTAATTGGGAACCTATAACAGTGCCATGAAAGTATGCCATTATTTTTTGACTGGGGAGAGGTTGTGGCTGTGGCTATTGTAGGTGTATGGGCAGGCTGTGCATACCACTACATGAAGTAAATAAACAGGTGCATAATGGGGCAGAGATGGCAGCCATGACTATGGTAGGTAAGTGGGTGGAGGCCATATACTGCACTGCATGCAACTGATAAACAGCTGCATAAAGGGGAAGGTCACTGCAGACATAACATGTACATCACACAACATACCCTACACACCCAATGACAGACACATTTTGTGTTCACAAAAACATAAGACAGCCAAATTTTCAAACCACATCAAAAAAGGACAAGGAAATTCACTGACAGGACATGCAGTTCTTTATTACATCCGTTCTGGCACCTCGGCTTTTCGCCTTCTGTTGGAACATTTTCAGATTCCAAATATGTCCCTTTATATACCAGTCCTAAACAAAAATAAATCAATTAAACTTTCCCAGTTACATCCTTAATTGAATACTTCACCATATGTTCGTATATTTATATATTAAAGGAGATATTCATCTGTATAATAAAAGTATTACAGCTGTATGCACATATTTCTTTGAATGAATTTGTATTTAACAGGGGTATTGTTTACAGGCTGAACAGCATTCGTTTTCAGTGTGTTTGCTATTTTTTAAAAAAAAACTGGTTTTGTGGTGAAGTATTCAATTAAGGATGTAATTAATGTAATTGGGAAAGTTTAATTGATTTATTGTTGGTTAGGATTGGTATATAAGGGGACATATTTGGAATTTGAAAATGTTCCAACAGAAGGCGAGAAGCCGAGGTACCAGAATGGATGTAATAAAGAACTGTATGTCCTGTCAGTGGATTTCCTTGTCCTTTTTTGATGTGGTTCGAAAAAAAAAGACACATTTTGCCAACAGATACACTTGGACTGACATAGGCATCCAAGGAAGACAATGGCTTGAAAAGTTCTCTAGTCATGAGAATAATGTGCTGCTGCAGGCCTTTCAGACACTTATGTTCCTCCTTAGCAAAGGTGACAAGGACAATCATTATTGAGAACCATATTTGGAAGGGAGTGTTTCAGGATATGTAAATAACTTACTATTATAGTAATCAGATCCATTTTACAGATAGCAGTGGCCCAGAGAGCAACTAAAATATATCAAGACATAATAAAAAAAGGAATTAGCTTTCTTTAAATTTGCCTCACCTTTACGTTCTTCAGGATTTGTTCTTAAGTATGAGGAAGAACGTGACCTCTCAGTTCTGTGCTCTGATTTACAGCACAAAATACAGATGAAAAACGATGTTCCCATAGTACTATGGATGTAACTGTCAAAGAAGAAGAAAGTAAATGCTATACAACATTATTTTTCATACTGCTGAGTTACAAACTAAGGAATGGTGCCTGTATATCATTATTAGGTAAACATGGTCATATGATGTGTACAGTATGAAATAATCTTTTTTGTACACTCCACCCATCCATACCATGAGGAAATATGATGTAGTTCTTGAATAAGGGAACTCCAAAATGGAACAGCAGCAGAATGGATGAATCTGTTGAATCAAGTCAGTTGGCACCAGCATACTGTTTCAGTTCCACAGGAGCTTGCAAAAGTGTGCTGAAATGGAGCAGGAATGTTTCAGTGCACTTTCAGAGTTGTTAAGCATCTGCGACTACATCTGTTTTCACATTAGTTGCAAAAAAATGCTACTGTAGAGTTGGTGAAAAGCATACTTTATCATTCAAAAAGATTTGTTTAATAGGAATGGCTATTTACCATGCGACTACACAGTTCATTTTTTTTTCCAAATCAGTGCTCACTTCTATTTTCTTATCTCATGGCACAGAAGAAGAGGCATTTTGCAATATGGAGTGGAAAAGAGAAAAGAAAAAAATATAGACCAGTATGCAGTGTCAGTGGCACAACAGGTAGCACACCTACCTTTGGTGTAGACGGCTGTGGGTTCTGTTCCCACACCAGGTAGCTCAATCACTGACACTGCAGTGCAAAATAATGGGGTGCTGTAATTCTGAGGGTGTCATCCTACAGACAAGACATTAAACTGAGGCTTCATCTGCTTGACTTTGTGGTAGCTCATGTGGTTATAAAAGATCCCATGGCACCTAATGAAAATAGTAGGGGTTCTTTATTTATATATACATATCCATACAATCACTTTAATTCATTTTCAAACTTTAAACACCAAAACTTGCCCTTTCTACATTTTTCATATTGACCCCAACTCCTTTTTCCATAACCATAATCTGATTTGCTTTAGTATTAGTGACAATACCCATTTCCATTAAACATAATTTCATTAATTCTTTCATTCCATAACAAGCAAGTTACATAAAATACTTTATCTAAATCTGTCTTCAAATTCTTGTCTGTTCGCATAGGTTCATAGGTAGGTACTAGGCTATCAGCCCAAGGGTCTAAGTAAGCCTAACAAACAAGGTTCCCTGGCTTACGCCACCCAAGAAAGTTATTTTCCTGTGCCCCTGTCAAGCAGAGCCACAGAAATGATCCCCGGGGTGTATTTCCTATTACCCATCCACTCATCAAAACTTTTCTTGAAGAATCCTAATGAAGAATTTTGCTTGACATAGATGGGTAGCTTGTTCCAGAATATGGGAAGTCTCTGGGACAGGAATCTATCAATCCAGCATGTCCTGTTTATTGTGGTGACAAGGTTTAGGTCCCTAGAGCAGGTAGCTCGGAGGGATTGGAATTTCTTTAGGTGTAGCATGCCCAACAGCTCTGGGTTGGACATATGTTAGACAGATATCACCTCAGAGTAGGCGATATGCTATGGAGTAAAGTTGGAGTTTTTTGAGACGGTCAGTGTAGGGCATCTGTATGAGGCCGGTAATCCTCACTGTGAGGTACTTCTGTAGCGTTTCCAGCTGCTGCAGATGTCTTATGAGGTACATTCCAAAAGGAGCGTTGTACTCTATAATGGGTCTAATGAGTGTGGAGTAGAGGGGAACAATTACCTCTTTTTTTCCTGGATGAGAACCCTTTTGTGATGAGGTGTGCCATGTAGAAGGATTTCCTGACTACTGTGGCGATGTGATTATCAAAGGATAGACTACTGTGCACCTGGGTCCCAGGGTCTCTTATCATAAATTCGGTGTTAAGTAGACTGCCGCCTATGTGGTAGTTCATGAGTAGAGAGTTTTTACCAAAGGGGATGACAATGCACTTTTTAGCATTGAGCTTGAGGTCATGGCTCTGACACCAGGCATCTGTCTCAGTGAGGCCCTTCTGTAGAAATCCTACATCATTTGGGGACTTGACTATGGCTCCTAGTTTGCAGTCACCTGCAAACTTTGTTAGCCAAAGGCCTTCTGTGTACTGTACTTCACAGAAGTAGATACCAGACAGGAGAGGTCCCAGGGCTGAACCCTGTGGTACTATACTTGTCACTGGTTTGAAGTCAGATTTGGAGTCTGCAACTTTTACAGTGTGGGTTCTGTCAGTGAGCCAGTTGGCAACCCATCTTGTGACGTAGGCATTTGCACCTAGATTAGTGAGTTTAGCTATAATTCCAGAATGGGAGGTGACGTCGAAAGTCTTGGTGAGGTCAAGATAGGCTGTGTGAACCACCTTACCCTCGTCTATAGCTTTGGTGACTGCCTCAAAGAAGTCGATCAGATTCAGGAGGCATGATCTGCCTTTCACAAAGGTGGGATCCAGAGTTTGGAGGTTACCAATGCCTTTGTTTACGAGTTCCATGATGATACTTTCCATGGCCTTACAAACCAGGCTAATAGGGCGATAGTTACAGGGATCAGTGGCGGCTCCCCCTTTGTGGAGTGGGATAACTGTTGCCGTGCGCCATTCAGTGGGCACAAAGCCTGATGTGAGGCTATGATTGAACATGGTGCTTAGGTGGGGAGCCAGTTCATTCTGAAGTTTGTGTAAAATGTAGCCTGGAATGCTGTCTGGTCCCATGGATGCTGTGTTTTTGGCTTTAGAGAGTGCAGCTTTTACCTGCGTAGTTGTGATTACAGGGACTCAGCGTTCTTCCTGTATAGATATGGGCCCTTTAGGGGGTGAGAGGGGGGTAAAGTTAACACTGAACCTATCTGCCATGATATTGGCAATATCAGTTGGTTCTGTAATTTTCATGCCGTTGTGCTGCAACTCAGAGCAGATCTGGATGTTGCCATTGAGATTCTTGACATAGCTATAGAATGCTTTGTGACTGTCCTTAGAATCAGTGGCGATTTTGTTTTCATAGCTAGCTTTGGAGGATCTTATAAGGGATTTCAGCTTCTCACTTAGGCTGACCAGGGAGCTCCTCCACTCATGGGATTTTACTCTCTTTTGCAACAGTTTCTTCCTTCTGTTGTACAGTTTGTTTATGGCAGGGGACCACCAGATTGGCTTCCTTTTTTGGGGGGATAGCATCTTGGTTTTGTTTGGAATAGCATGAACCATGCACTGGTGAAAGTGCTTATAGAGTGCATTTGTGTAGGATTCGGCAGTTGTAACTGTATTATCCATCTGCATGGGTGTCATGAAGTTTGCCACTTCTGTCTTAAAAAGCATGAAGTTGGCTTTGCAGAAATGTTTTACAGTGGTTTCCTTAATGGAGGTGTGGGGGCAGGATGTGGATATCTAGGACAATTAGCTTATGGTCGGATCTGACCAACAAGGAGTTGACTTCAGGTGTGGAACACCGGTCACTCATGTTGGTAATGACTAGGTCTAGGATATTGTTGCCCCTGGTGGGGGTGTGGATAGGTTGATCCAGGGAATTGCAATTTATGAATTCCAGAAACCATTGAGCGAAGGAGTTGGCACGAGTAGGTTTCCCAGTTAATGGTGGGGTAGTTGAAATCACCCATTATTAGGGTGTTTGGTTTAACCCTAATATTTTTCAGTATATCAAGAAAAGAGGACTAGGAATCCTGGGGCACGGTGGAGGATCTGTAGCAACCTACAATTTGGATTTCAGTTTTGCCCAGAGTTACTTGCACTTGGATAACTTCGGATGCATTATTCTGAGCAACTAGCCTGGAGGTGTGGATATCCTTAATGAATATGGACACACCTCCACCTTTGGTGTTCCGGTCCAGGTTAGGTGGCCGAAAAGTGTGGTATGAGTTATAGCCTGGTAATGCAGGGGTGTTCTCTGGAGCCTTGAACCAGGTCTCAGTCACTGCACAGATATCGATATTCTCCATTTAAAGGAGTGCCTTGAGGGAGTGCATTTTGAGATTTAGACTTCTAGCATTGAGTAGCATTACCCTCAGTTTTTGCTTGCCTGTTCCTGTTATACGGTAGTGAATTTGTCATTTGAACCTTGCCTAAAAAAAGGCAATATTGGGGCGGCAAGAGCCTTAGCCAGTATCCGGAATCCCAGGGGTGACAGGTGCAGGCCATTTCTGGCAAAGCATCGTGGTCTATCGACCATGTCGTCCCAGGCAAACAGACACTGGATCCCCTTAGAATGACACCAGACACTTAGCCAATGGTTGAAGTCAATCATTTTGTCCTTGTACTGTGGTATCATTCGGGGCGATGGCAGGATGCTACTCAGGGCAAGGGTCATACCTGCCTGAGCTACAATCAGGTCCAGTTTTATATCTTCATAATTTCTGATGTTGTAACTTTCGGCTTTTCCCGGTTAGGGGTCGCCACAGTGGAACTCTGGTCCGCTAATGATTGGCAGTAGATTTTTACGTACAGAGTTGCCAGCCCTGACGCACAACCTTCAACGAAGGTACGCCCATTCACGCATGTCTCCACACAGAAGACGCTTTAGCTGAGAATCGAACAGTACAACGTCTTATTGTGAGGCGACAATGCTACCGCAGCACTCTTCCTAATTTCTGATATTTTCAAAAAATTCTATACATAATTTACTCCACAATTTTTTTTAACCCTTTCACATAAAAAAACACATTGTTTCTTTTCTCCATGTTACAAGCATATTCTTTCATTTTTCTTTTTATAAGACACATTTGCCTTAACAGGTAATTTCTTTATTCCCAATATCATAAAAAATCTTGAGATTCAACATTATATCTACACTACTTATTTCTTTCTTTAATTGCTTTAATCTTTATTTCTGAGACATCTTTCCATGGATTAATGCAATAATATTTTATCATAATATTATTTTACCATACCTTTCTATCTATCTATCTTCTTCTTCCATGTCATTATTTTTTTTTTTATTTCCCACATTCTTATCTTTTGTTGATAATTCTCTATTTTATTTAGATATTCTTTTGCTATGTTTTATACTTTTTCAATACTACTTATACCTTCAATATATTTGTTACTAATTTGTCATTCTTTTCATTTAACCATTTGAAAACCATATATACGTTTAATGAAGCAGCATAAACTATTCGATTTATCATATCAAATCCTCATCTTTCCTAGTTCATATATAAAACAACCCTCTTAACAGGATTTAGTTTTGATCCTAATCCCCATACAAAGGGACAAATTATTTCTAATAAAATGTTTTCATATCCTCTAGGAATCATGACACTGGACAATTATGCTATCTTTCCTAACACTGAATTAGCCAAATACACTTTTTTCTTACATGCTAACCTGTATGTTTTCCACAATATAAAAATATTTTTTTATTTCTTTTATTATTACATCCCATCGCTTCTTATGGTCTTATCAAAATTTATTCCCAAAACAGATGGTTTCTTCATAGAAAATAGTATAACTGTTATTTTTAAATAAAACTAGGGAAATACGAATAAACCAAAGAAAACCACAAGTCAGCAGTAAACCAGAACAGCAGACCCACAAGTAAATGAAGAATGATTTATTAAAGCACTTTTCGTTGCTAAAATAAAGCAACTTCCTCAGAAAAATGTACACGGTGAAAAACAGTGTTATTTAAATGATTGGAAGCAATCGCTTAATTAGGCACACCTCTTTCCTATCACATATTTAAAAAGACATTACGCAAAACTATACTAGACAAACCTAGCTATCCATATTATATTAAAGGTAAGTTATACATACATCATAATAATAAAAAATACTATATTGTATTATATTAAAATAAACAATAATACACTAAAAATATGACTAAAACTTATACATATAATATAATCCCAACAATCAGTATTTACCGTACCAGACTTCTAAGTTTAAGCAAACATGCAATGTTACACGAGTCATTTAACCCTGGAGGGCCAAATGCATTTAAGCGAATTTGCCATACAAGTTAATATTCCTCAAGAAGTAAATTCATAGGGCCACCTCTCATATTGAATTGAATTTGGTCTATGGCTTTAAACATGAATTTATGACCTACATTCTGGGAAACATGTTTAGCCAACGAGTTATCCAATTTATTTATAGAGATAGCGTAGGTATGCTCATAGATCCTGTCCCGCAATCTATGTTCGGTTTTACCCACGTAGAAAGCGGGACAGCATACACACCTTGCTATATATACCACAAGTCTAGAATTACAATTAAGTTTAAACCTGATGTTAAATTTGTTGCCATTAATGAGGAAGGTACTACCAACCTCCACCAAATTACACATCTTACAACCCCCACAGATGGTCATCCCTGCATGTCTAGGTATATTATGGTGGCTACCACTATCCAGGAGATTCTTAAGGTTATATCCTCTACGAAATACTGTCTTAGGAAGTGGACCCAGTTTATCCAATAATAAACTGTCATTCAAAATGAACTGCCAATTCTTGTACAGAATAAATTTCACCCTAATGCTGTCTGTGCAAAAAGTGGTGATAAACCTATCTTTAAAATTAGAATCTTGTAATTGTAATGTACCTTGTGTTATAATAGAACCTCCATCGGAAGGGGAAGTTGTTATATTATTCTCTGAACTACTAAAATGGAGAATGGGGTTAACTAATCCAGTTCTTCTTTTTTCAGAAACGTCATTAACCAATTGTATCAAATAACAGGGGTACCCACATTGCTTAAACATATTGCTCAGCAAGTCACATTCCATTTGAAAATCCACCTCTAAAGTAGTCATCCTAGCTGCCCTGATTAATTGTCCTTTGACAATTGACCGCTTTTGATGAAATGGATGGCAGCTAGAAAAATGCAAGAAGGAATTACAGTATGTATGCTTCCTAAAAATCTTCGAGACATATCCTTTGTTAACCCCGTCTTTGGGTAATTTATCAAGATAGTCTATGGTATCTGTGTGGAAAGTTGACGTAAATACCAAGAATTCAGTAGTAGTAGTATTCAAATAGGAAATAAGTGTGTTAGCCTGTATATTATCACCTTTAAATAAGATAAAAATATCATCTAAAAACCGTGTGTAAAAAATGTGGTTCGCCTTGTGGTGAGGTATATTCAGGACAAAAGTCCTCTCCCAGTATGCCATTACCAAATTAGCAAAACTGGCACCACAAGGCGACCCCATAGCTACACCTTGTTTTTGTAAATAAAATTCTTTGTCAAAAAAGAATTAATTGTTTGTAAGAATAATATCTAATAGAATTTCTACTAAGTTGATTTCATTAGCTGGAACATTCTTAGATCTAAGCAAAAGGCTAACCCATTCTATTCCTTCAAGGTGGGGGATAGACGTATAAAGATCTTTGATGTCAATAGTTAAGAATTTATGGCTGACATCAAACTCCAAGTTGTTGAGGCTCTCCAAAAAAGACCAAGAGTCTTTACATATTTGGGATTCAGATACAAGATATTTTTTCAATATATTATCCACAACTTTAGCACAAGGATATGTTATAGACCCCCTCCCATCAATCAATAGTCTCATAGGGGGGGTTCAACACATCCTTGTGAATTTTAGGTATCCCAAACAAAATTGGAGTTTTAGGCCAAGCCAAAGAAATAAAATTAAATGTATCTATATCAATGATGGCATCTATAAAGAGGTCATTAAAATAGCCTTTAGTCCACTGATAGGCTATATTAACTTCATTTAATGAGACTTTAAGGTATGCCTCTGTATCAAGTAGTCCACGCATTCTCTTAATATAGTCGTGTTGGTCGAATATGACCAATCCCCCACCCTTATCAGGTTTAACTACCCGTACACTAGCAGAAACCAAAGCTTGCAAAGCAGAGTTTTCATCAAAACTCACATTATTTTTCTTTCTGCCTGGAAAAATGTTATGAGAATACAATAAATGTCTGAGATCAAGCTCACAAACGTGTTCAAACATTTTCAAAGTAGGGTGTAAGGGGGGGCTAAAAGTACTGGCTACCCTCAGTCTGTCATCCCCTGAGTTGTTACTACTAAATAACAAATTAAAATTCAGCTTCCTCACATAAAGCTTCAAGTCTATGACTGTTTTAACAAAATTCAAGGGTTTATCAGGCACAAAGGTAGAACCTTTAGCTAACAAGTTGACTAAAATAGGGTCGATTGGGACCGAAGAAAAATTAAAAATATTAAAATCACCATCGGTATTTTTTACAATGTTCAATGCGGGAATGTCATTCCCTGCTATTTCCTGCGCTTGGAATACCATTGGTTGTTCTTCTGGTTCTGCTTGAATTGCTTGTTCTTTGGGATCGCTCCTGTATAATTGCCCTTCTGAAAATTTCCAGTCTCACTGTTATTGGGGCCGCCACAGTTGTTACTTTCATTATGTTGTTGGCATGCAAGGTTATTACTGTTATAATTCCGAATCCGTTCACTGTGTCTAATTGTACCCTGGTTGTCGTCATTTGGTACACTAACTTGATCCATATTACTATTTTGTTGTTGTTGTGCAACCGTAGATGTTTTAATAGTGTTAGAGACCTGTGCGAATGACGGTTTAGGATAAGCAGAACCAGTATCAAAAGCCATACGGTCCCTTCTCATTTTTTTAAATTTGTTCCCTTTCAATTTTTCAAGTAATTGATTAATACTAGAAAATGTACGGTCATAATCATATTTGTATCTAGTAAAATCGCTACTAGAAACAATGTCATTGTTCAAAGCCGAAACATCACTAGTCAAAACTTCAATCTGCAAAAGATAATGTTTAATCATAAGCTTCATAAGATCGTAGCCTTGTTGGTCAAATAAAGAATTAAGTTCTAAATGGAACAAGGAGTCTGGTACCAAGCCGGTCGGATACCGGTGTAAACGTAATCCCTTTGGGACAACGTGTTGGTCCAGACATTCGTTGAAATACATGACTTCTAACTGCAACTTCTTTAATTTCAATAGTTTGTTGTCCAGAGATTTAAGTTTTTCATTTAAAGTAGCTACACCAACCTGTTGTTCACTGCACATATTGGCCGGTCGCTCCTGGTCGGACCATGACTTAAAAGAAAACGTAGAGGTATCCTTAATCCAAACAGAAAAGTCAGGAGTGCCAATAAGCCTTCCAATATTATTCCCAGATGTGTTATGCTGGTCCATGTTCATATTATCCGATAATGAAGCCTCGGTTGGTGTATGCTGCCCTGGCATAATAGAGACACCTAGTGTACCGTCTACTGGGCTGTTGTTGTTAAATGAAGTCAAGTTACAGCTACTGGATAACAAACCACTCAAAGCCATCTGTGGAATTGCATTTTCAGACAAACGCTGTTGTTGGGATAACGTAATGTCCACCTTCTCAAGTCGAGAAGAAAATCCATCCATACGCTGATTCATAGCGTTAATTAGCATGGTTAAGTTCACTAACTCAGACTGGAGTTGTGAACCAAATAATGTAGGACTGCTCGGGTTACTGCTGACACCGGACGCCATACTCCAAACAAAACTAGGGAAATACGAATAAAGCAAAGAAAACCACAAGTCAGCAGTAAACCAGAACAGCAGACCCACAAGTAAATGAAGAATGATTTATTGAAGCGCTTTTCATTGCTAAAATAAAGCAACTTCCTCAGAAAAAAAGTACACAGTGAAAAACAATGTTATTTAAATGATTGGAAGCAATCGCTTAATTAGGCACACCTCTTTCCTATCACATATTTAAAAAGACATTACGCAAAACTATACTAGACAAACCTAGCTATCCATATTATATTAAAGGTAAGTTATACATACATCATAATAATAAAAAATACTATATTGTATTATATTAAAATAAACAATAATACACTAATAATATGACTAAAACTTATATATATATATATATATATATAATATAATCCCAACAATCAGTATGTACCGTACCAGACTTCTAAGTTTAAGCAAACATGCAATGTTACACGAGTCATTTAACCCTAGAGGGGCAAATGCATTTAAGCGAATTTGCCATTCAAGTTCATGTTCCTCAAGAAGTAAATTCATAGGGCCACCTCTCATATTGAACTGAATTTGGTCTATGGCTTTAAACATGAATTTATGACCTACATTCTGAGAAACATGTTTAGCCAACGAGTTATCCAATTTATTTATAGAGACAGCATAGGTATGCTCATATATCCTGTTCCGCAATCTACGTTCGCTTTTACCCATGTAGAAAGCGGGACAGCATACACATCTTGCTATGTATACCACAAGTCTAGAATTACAATTAAGTTTAAACCTGATGTTAAATTTGTTGCCATTAATGAGGAAGGTACTACCAACCTCCACCAATCTACACATCTTACAACCCCCATAGATGGTCATGATGATATAACTGAAATTTCAACTTCTGTTTGAATTTTATAATCTGCATTCTTCATTTTCTGGTTCAGCTCTCTACGGTATTCTTAACCAAAGCAAATAAAATACTACTCATGGGACACGCTCGTCTTATAGTATTATTATCATTATTTATATCTATTTCTTTACTTGTCCATCCATTAATTAAAACCCTTAATTATTCTTATAAGCAGCTCTACACACTTGGCTGACTTTATTATTAATATTGTAAATGTGACTTTACTATAAATATTGTACATGCCCATCATTTTCCACAATATTCATATTGTATTGAATAAAATCCCTTATTAATATCACCTACCATAAGTTTTATATATTTCTACTTATGTCATCTATAATTTTGCTCACTATAATTAGTAATTCTTTATATCCGTTTCTTTTATACCATACACACTTTTCTCCATTATGTACTGCACCTTATTTTCAATCTCCTCTGCATTACTTTCATAAATATCTTGTTGTCTGTATCATTTAAAACTACTGGCCTCCAGTTTTTATATCTTCTCTTTCTCCCTTTTCCATAAAAATTTCAATACACCCCTACACAATCCATTATATTTTAATCCTTCATTCAACCACTCATTAAATATACATATTAGTTTTTCTGCCATCTTTCTAGAATTTTTTACACTTCAAACCCAATACTATCTGACCCTGATAACGATTCTAAATTTAACTGTTTAAATACTTTTTCTAATTCATATAATGTAATCTCGTTTCCAAGCTGTTATTCTGCTCAGAATTTTTTACTTCCTTTTTCTTTATACATTTTTTTACTAAGAATTTCTTCTACATAGCTTACAATGATTTCCATAATTTGCTACTGACTTTTCTTTATCTTTCATTTCTCTCATTATCCTAATATCCTCCTTTACTATCTTACTTAAATAAGGTGAAATAACGTTTCTCCCTTTAAAAAAAAATTATTTTGTTCATACAACAGTTCTCTAATTTTCTCATATGTTTTTCTTATAAATCTCTTGTTCTGTCTCGTAATAATCTCTATTATTGTATTTTAAGCTGTTCACTGCATCTTTATATATGATAGTATGTTCCTGCTTTTTCCCCCTTTATTTTACCAGGATAAATAGCCATCTTTATATTTTCTTTTAAAAGCAATACACCATTCCAACTAGTAAACATAAAAGGCTTTCACAGTAATGTGATCTTTCCATAATTGCTTAATATCTTTTTTCCTTTTTCATTCCATTTCTTATTCTTTTTATACATTTTCCTATCTTTATATACTCCTTATTGTGATGTACTTCCAAGCATATAGACAAATGATTTGAAAAACTTGGTTTTAATATTTTTTTTCCCATTACAAAAATTCTCACTGATATCAGAGTCTATTTCAGTTTTATAGTACCTCCATATTTTTGTTCCATACAATTAATTTTCTATATTTTATTACTTTGATTATCTTTTTAACATCCCTTCCGCTTTTCTTTTTATTTTCCCCCAAAATCACAGTTGAAATCTCCTATAATTTTTTCTAGGTTTACAATCACATAAGCCAACATTTTCTGAAAAACGTCTCCCTTTCTTCACTAGATACATAAGCATATATAGCATATATAGCAATGACTCTGTACACTTTTTCTTGTCATCTGAAATCTATAACAGTTATTCTTTGCATTTTGACTTAATATCCAGGATTTTTACTACTCATACATACAATTGCTACTCCTGAACATTGTTCACTCTCTATGCTCCACATAATACCCCCATTCCATAATTGTCTGTAGTCTTTCTTCCTGTGTCAAAATCCTTCTCTTCCAAAATAATTATTTTGACATTGGATTTATTACACCATCCTAAAATTCTCTTCCTTTTAGTAATATTTTTCATACTATTAGCATTCACAGAAAGAGTTCTTAAATTATTCCCTTTCCTAATTCTTAGCTTAGAATTTTATCCGTATGGCTTCTTAAAATTAAAAGATAGGCTTCATCCATTTCCTTTCTTCTTTTCATTTATACTAGTAGCTTTAAATTTTCTATTTTTTAACTCTTCTATGACTAGAATTTTTCTTCCTACCATTTTCCAATTGATATTTTCTTTATCAATAACTTCTTTCTTCCTACCATTTTCCAACTATCTTCTTTATCACTAACTGCTGATTCCATCTCTAATTCTTCTCCATTATCTTTTTCAGTATCTCCCTTTTTTCTAATATTTTTTCTATTACTATCTCATCTTCAATCATTTCTC
The DNA here is from genome assembly GCF_019279795.1 of Protopterus annectens. NCBI lineage: Eukaryota > Metazoa > Chordata > Ceratodontiformes > Protopteridae > Protopterus > Protopterus annectens. Next base: position 577,588,931 of record NC_056728.1, on the reverse strand, counting down.
TCTACACTTAGCCCATCTACTTTTCTTTACAATCCATCCATCCATAAATGCCACTTTTTTACATTTATAAAATTCAAGTTTGCATTTTTTTTGCATCATGCCCTGCTTTACCACATATATAACTTTTCTAATCATAACTATTAATTAAATGCCCTTTTCCACACACAAAAAAATGCATTTGCTTGTCCCCAATATTTCACAATACCCCTGGTACCATCCACATTTATAACAATTGTAATATGTGCAATTTTATCCATTTCCATTTTCAGAATAACATTACAATCCCATGCTTCAGTCCATACACCTTACGACTTGTCTATTATGTCTTTACATATAATTTTTAATTATTTTTCTCTCTTTCCACCTCCATTCTAAACTGTATAGCTACTTTCTTTTTAGTCTCTTGAAAACATACTTGTACTATGCATTAATTCTAAGGATTGCCTTTTTTCATATTCACACAGAAATCTCTCAATAGCTTGTACAGTCTAAAAAAGTCACAAAATGATTCTTTGTTAATTAAATGTTCTTGCCTCTTGTACTTTTGTCCCCAAAGGTAAAATTATATTGCAACATAACTTGCATCTGTTTAGCTCTTTTACCATTTTGCTCTGTAATCTTAATACAAATCTTCTTTTCACACGATCATTCTTTCTATCCCTCGCTCCTTCTCATGTAGCTGCTATCGTCTCTGCATATGTCTTCTTTTTTTCCACTGCTTCCTTCCGGCATCTCTTCATTTCCTTAATTTATTTTCTCTAGCATTTCCCCATGAAACCTCATGTTCCAGTTCACTCTGGTTTATTAAATCCTGTAATATATTATCCCACAACTCTCCAGATTGGAGGGTTGTAACTACACATTCTTCCGCTGCTGTCTCCTCAGTTCGTTCAAACAACTTTTAGCTGGAACACCTCCTCTAAATCCTCCATCTTCACACTACATATTACATCTGAGCTGGCATTCACCTCCACTCCCTTCTGCTGCTGCTGTTCCATCTTGTGCACTGTCCTCCCAACCTGTACCGCACTAGGAATGGGATGTCTGCACATACTAGTATTCAAACAACAACATGAGTACCAATTGCAAGAGATGGGAAATTTCCCCTATGCCCTGGCCAAATTTACCTTAACAGTATAAATATCACTTCAGGTCTCCCCTAAAAAGAGGCTGATAGCCTTGTGGGACTAACCTGGTCAACAAAGGATAAATAAAAATAAATATATAGATAGATACAGATCTCTTGTTCAGATTCAATAAGAAGCTTCATAAAGAAAACACTGTGGCTCATTTTAAGGCACTGTCAGTCTCCTCACCTAGTAATACAAAATAAAGACACGCTTCCTCCCCTTTGGCAGTTCAAAAACTCATGGTAAGAATGCGTCTCTTACAACTAAAGTTAACAATCCTCTCTGATGGGCCCTAGTTGGGATTAATCAAAAATACCATCACAGGAGAGGAAACATGGTTACCACCGTAGGCTGATCTTAGATAGAGTCTGGAGAAATAATACCCAAATGTGGCACTACTCAAGTCATGGTTAAGACAACAATGCTTAGTAAAAGTGCACGCTTACTGAGGATCAACCGCAGCAACTCAAATGCCTGCAAAAGAGGCATTCCTGAAGCACGCACTGACAGTAGTCACAACTGTGGAACAGTGGGCTTTGCAGCAGCATTTCCTAATGGATGGCTGGATGAATGATGGTAAAAATAATGCAGTTGGCAACTCGCTTTGAAAATAACTAACAACTGCAAGCCCTTCCCAATTTTGGGACAAGGGAATGATTAACTAGTCCACCTTAAATTCAAGTGTCCTCCACAGATATTATTCAAGCTGACATTCATAACCAGGGTATTAAAAGCTCTGCTGCACTGGGGATTGTGCAAACATTATGGTATTAAAGTGGCTGAAAAACACTGGAAACATGAGCCACAAAGAATCATAGTTTAAATGATAGATGCTAGAAAAAATGGATACAGTGGTCCAAGAAAAGAAGACAAAAGTAGCATTGATCACTGAAATCGCTACACCCAGTGACTACAGTATACTGCATACAGAGAGAGACAAAGTCATAAAATATCAGGCTCTCCAGACAGAAAGGAGAGCAATGTAGAAGAAAGATATCCAGACAGGTCCAATAGTAGTAGGAGCAACAGGTCTTATAAAAAAAAAATCTACAATTCTATTTAAGTATGTCACCAAGCCATGTAACCCCACACAAATTGCAGGAGTCACTACTGGGCACATTGCAGGTGCTGCAAAGAGCACTTTTGGCTAACATCAAAGATTGAAACAATACTAATTTTGTGAACTTTAATCGCACTTTGACTTAGGAATGGGGTCCACTGCCATCATATTATTAGAAACCCAACGATTTGGAGAAATAAAGAGAGTGACATATGGATGTACCATCCTCAGAACTGAAAAGCCCAAGTAAGAATTACAGTCTAAGGATACAAAGAGGTAACAAGTACACCCATGCAAGTCCAAGGGGTGAAGAACCTTCTCACTAGCAGATTTGAAGAAGGGGAAAAAGGTGGGCAAATGAATAGACTGAGAGACAACTCATTAACCACTTTGGGCATAAAAAAGGATTAGTACGAAGAGACACCCTGTCCCTATGAAAAAAACAAAAAAGAAACAACTATAAGGGCTTACAGCTCAGACACCAGTCTGGCTGAAGTAAGGTCCAAAAGAACAGTCTTTGAAGAACAACGTTGTAAATAACTTGAAGCCACTGGTTCAAAAGGAGCCCAAGTCAATTTTTCCAAAACAAAATTTAGGTCCCAGGAAGGAGGAATGGGCTTTCTGGGAATCCTAATATGAAGGACGCCTTTAAAAAATTGTTTGACCTTGAATCTAGAAGCCAAAGGGGGAGTCAAAGGAAGACCAGCAGAAATAGCCGAAAGGTGGGCTTTAACTTTTAGTTATGTACTTACCATAACTTTAGATGTATGGGATCCATCTCGCCTACATTCTCTACAGATGGGTTCGGAGCCGATCCTCGGCTCTGACTCGGCCACTATACAATAGAACGCAGTCTCTTATTGGCTGAGTTACCTCGTATCCCAGGATGCACCACTACTGCTTCCCCAGATCTTGTTTGTCCGCACACATGCACACACACATAGACTATTGTTATAACATTCCCAGGTGTTTCAAGAGAGGAAGAAGTTGAATTCGGATCATCCGGTCTCTTTTGGTCTACGAGGCAGGGGGAAGGAGGGTGGGTTATTAGGAATGTAGGCGAGATGGATCCCATACATCTAAAGTTATGGTAAGTACATAACTAAAAGATGTAATGTGATCCTATCTCGCCTACATTCTCTACAGATGGGACAGCGTCCCTAGCACCTAATTCCTGGGTGGCTCACTGGAAAACGCTCCTGAGAACCGTGGAACCGAAGGAAGCTCGACCCCTAGATGCCACATCCAATTTGTAGTGAGAAATAAAGGTGTGTAGAGAAGACCACGTAGCAGCCGCACAAATGTCACTAATAGAGAGCTTGGAATGAAAGGCTGCCGAAGTGGCCATAGCCCTGGTAGAATGAGCTTTCACTGGAACTATAAGCTCCTTATTTGAAATGAGATAAATATGACTGATACAGTCTCTGATCCACTTGGCAATAGTGACTTTTGTTTCGGCTTTGCCTAATTTACTATCCGAAAAGGACACAAACAGTTGATCTAATTTTCGTGCTTGGTGTGTCCTATCCAAATAGAAACGTAATTGTCTGTGCACGTCTAAGCTGTGAAAGGTATATTCAGCTCTGTTTGAATACTTAGGGAAAAAGACCAGTAATTCCAGTGATTGTTGCACACAAAAGTTAGAACAAACCTTTGGTATAAAGGATGGGTTTGGTCTAAGAGATACTCTATCCTTGTGAAATACCAGGTATGGTGGTTTGACACATAGGGCTTGAAGTTCTGAAACTCGCCTGGCTGATGTAATAGCAACTAGAAGAGCAGTCTTCCAAGAAAGAAATTTTGTCACAGGTTGCTGCCGGCTCAAAGGGAGATGAGGTTAATGCACCTAACACCACGTTAAGGTCCCACGGTAGTGCAGGATGAGATATAGGGGGCCGTAGAAGCCAAGCTCCTTTAATAAAAGCTTTGCACAATTTGTTGCTCATTAAAGGTGGTTCTACGCTCTCGTGAAAATTGGAAATAGCAGCCAACTGAACTTTGATGGTAGACACCGAACAACCTTGGTTGAACAGGGAAGCTAAAAACTTCAGTACCTCTGACACCGAGGCTGTCATAGGGTCTAATCCTCGGAGTTGGGCCCAAATAGCAAACCTCTTCCATTTATTGCTATACATCTTTTTAGTAAAAGTCTTGTGGGCCGAGGACAAAATATGCATGACTTCAGGGTCGAAAGAATGGCTCCTAACTATGGTCGGAAGAGGAGTAGCCAAGCTACTAACTTCAATGAATGGAAGGACTGATGGAGCTGTCCTGACTGACGCGTCAAGGTCCGGAACTTGGTCCAGGAACCAGGGACCCTCCAATGCATATTTGTGAAGAAAGGGGAACCAGACTTGACGAGGCCAGTATGGGGCGATTAGAATCATTTTGCTTCCCAAGCGAATCGCCTTCTGAATCACCTTGGGGAGAAGGGGAACCGGTGGAAAAGCGTATAGCAGACCGGGGGGCCAAACTTGGACTAGAGCATCCTTGGGGATCTCCCCCGGAAGTGGGGTGAGAGAGAAGAACTGCTGGCATTTCGCGTTGAGGGGAGTTGCGAAGAGATCGCAACAAGGAGCTCTCCATCTCGTGAAAATCTGTGCTACCACTCTGTCGTTCAAGGACCACTTGTGAGGGGAGAGAATAGTTCTGCTCAGTCTGTCGGCTATCACGTTGGATCTCCCCGGAATGTGTGTTGCCACTAGGAAACGTTTGGTAGCAATCGCCCAATCCCATACCTTCATGGCCTCTCTGCAAAGGGGGTAAGACCTGGTCCCTTGCTTGTTTAAGTTACCAGACTAATGACATGTTGTCGGACTGAATGGCAATCGTACCCTGGGGGAGGTGATCGTTCAGTGCTTGCAACGTTAAAAGCACCGCCCTCATTTCCAGGATATTGATGTGGAGAAGACTCTCGTCGGTGTGCCACATGCCTTGGACTGACCTGTCCAGATAATGTCCCCCCCACCCTGTCTGGGAGGCGTCCGTAGTCAACGTGGCCGAGGGGAATGGGGGAACGAAGGGTCGCCCTAGATTCAGGTTGGAGGAAAGAAGCCACCAACGAAGATCCTGTTTGCACGTCTCTGTGATCAATATGTGGTGACTGAGGGGAAGGTCTTGATAAGACCACTGGACTGATAGGAGCCACTGGAGTATCCTCATATGCAACCTTGCCAAGGGGACCAGAAGAATGGTGGCTGACATGGAACCCAACAGCTGCAGGACCATTCTCGCTGGAGCACGACGTCTGAGGAGTAATGCCCGAACCTGAGACTGCAGCGTTGCTATCCTTTCCGCAGGAAGATAGACTCGCATCTGCCTTGAGTCTATTTCTGCACCAATAAACAGAATACGCTGAGATGGCAGCAATACAGATTTTGTCCAATTGAAGGTGATTCCTAAGGAGTTGCCTAGAGAGATAGTGGCTGCTAGAGTTTTCAAGAGTAAATGCCTGGAGGTGGCAGTTAGGAGCCAGTCGTCTAGGTATGGAAACACCTGGAATCCTAGACTTCTCAGGTGAGCAGTCACCACCGCCAAACATTTGGTGAACACCCTGGGGGCTGTGGTGAGACCAAAGGGCAGTGCTCGGAACTGGAAATGACTGTCTCCTAGGCTGAAGCGCAAGTGTCTCCTCGACGCCTGATCTATCAGAATGTGATAATAGGCATCTTTGAGAACTATGGAGCACATCCAAACACCTTTCTCCAAAAGCGGGAGAATGGATTGCAAGGTGACCATCCGGAATTTGGACTTTTTCACTAATCGGTTTAACTTGCTGAGATCCAAAATGGGCCTCAAGTCCCCGGTCTTTTTTGGTACCAAAAAGAATCTTGAGTAAGTCCCTGATCCGGCCTGATCTGCGGGGACAGGTTGGATGACTCCTTTTTGAAGCAGCTTCGATATTTCGCTGGCTGCATGATCCCGTTGACTGGGTGGCGGGTCCGGGATTCTTTGGGATGGTGGGGGGGGTTGAGAGAAGGGAATGGTGTAACCTCCGGCGATGATTCGGAGCACCCATTGGTCCTGAGTGATATTTTCCCAGGCCTTTAGGTGTCTCGAAAAACGACCCCCGACTGGCTCCGGAGCTGCACAGTCGGGTACTCCTTCAGGGATGCTGGAAGGAGGAGGAGCCACGAAAGGACTCGCAGTCTCCAGTGTTGCGGGGGCCTCCGCCACCTCTGGGACGGCGTCTCCCTGAAAAATTTCCCCCTCCTCTGCCTCTAGAAGGGGAATCGCTCTGCTGCGACGAGTAAGGCTTTTGAGACTTGCGGAACCACATTTTCTCTCATCTTCGAGTCTTGGGATAAGGTCTGAAGGGAGTGGAAAACTGGGTCCCTACGGCAGTTAAAGTCTTACCCTCCTGTTCGCAGTGAGTCAAAGTGTCCTTTACCTTGGGTCCAAACAGTGAGGACCCATCAAAGGGGGCGTCGGCAAAGGAAGACTTAAAGGCCTCCGCAAAGTGACACAGGCGTAGCCAGGCTTGTCTCCGTAGAGCAACACCTGTTCCCGCCGCTCTGCTCGCCTCCTTCGGCTGCATAAGAAATGAGCCTCATGGACGAGTTGGATAACGAGGACAGGGTAGCCAACTGGGAGTTAACCGTCTGGGCCAACTGCTCAGGTAAGTTACCGGAGAGGGTATCCGAAAGCTCCTTGACCAGATCCCTCTGCAGTCTCGTGAAATGCGTTAAGTAGTTCAGAGACCTTAATGTAAAGGTCGCTGAAGAAAGGGTACGCTTCCCATACCGATCCATGCTCCTAAACTCCTTATTAGGAGGATGGCCGGACGTTGAAGCCTCTGCCACATCTTGCTGGGTGGCAGATGCCACCACCATGGCATCTACAGCCACACCTTTTGAAAGAAAGTCCTTATCAGGGGGAGCCGAAAGGAATTTATTGGGGCGAGCTGGCACCGGTTCAACAGAATCCGGGTGTTCCCACGCCCTTCGAGAGATCAAATCCAGAAGCTCATCGAAAGGCGGAGACACCCAGGAGGCGGAGGGCTGAGCCCCGAAGGCCTTGAGGAAAACCGACTCCTCAGCAGAAGGGGGTTTGGACTGCCAGTCGCCTCGTTGCTTAAGGATCTCCAAGATGTCCGCAAAGGATACATCATCCGAGGACGACTTTGGGAACCCTTCCGCATCATCGAGGTCGGTATCCGAGGTGAGAGACTCATCAGGGGAGTCGACGTGCTTCCTCTTACACTGTTTCTTCCTCGGAGGTTCCTCCGAAAGCATTTCGGAGGGACCTCCAGGAAGAAAGGAACCCCCAATGGGGGGTAACCTCAGGCCCAAGGGCTCCGCTGTCGTGAGACAGGGGGATTGCAAAGGAGCCAGTCTCCGTGCCAAGGGAAGGTGGTGGTGAGATGGTAGAAGTGGCCAGAGAGGATTTGGCCAAGGCACTCCTCATGGCCTCGAAGGCGGGACCCCCAGAGTCCTTGGATGGTTCAACCCCCGAGGCCACAACAGCAGTCGGAACTCCCGCAGCCGACGCACCAAGATGGAGGCTCAGAACCGAAAGGATCGGTCCCGAAGCGTCCCCCCCAGGGCCGACAGAGGAGGTCCGCGTACCGAACCCCGACCCAGAGGGCGGGGTTGGAGTTAGGGTCGGAACCGACCCAACAACCTCCACCAGCTCCACCAACACTGACTCCAACGGCGCCGAAGCTGTTGGAGGAGGAACCGAGATAACAGGATGGGAAATCGGCTCCGGAGCCGACTGGGCTGGAGCCGAGATCAATTTTGCAAAGACCGGAGACTGAAAAAGCCTTTGAAGCACCCTGTCTAAATCCGAATCAGACATCCTCGACGACCAAGAGACCGACCGGGTCCGAGTCGACTTCTCCGCCGGCTCCGAAAGACTGGGGGACCGGCTCCGTATGGGTTCAAGAAGTATCGGCGCCGAGGGAGATTCCACTACCACTGCAATTTCCCTCGGAGCCGATGTGGACTTCGGCACCGAAGGGGAAGAGTCTGAGCGGGCAACCTCCATCGGCTCCGAAGGCAGTGGAGCCGATGGAGATGACTCGCCTCTCGACGCCGACTCCAAAGCCAGAGGAGTCGAGGCTGGAGACATCGAGACAGACCGTTCCGCCCTCGGCTCCGAAGTCCGTGGAGCCGACGGAGAAGCCTGCCGCGACTTTTTAGCTGCCGGATCCGACGGGCTGGTCGGAGCCAAAGACTTTTTCTTCCTCGAAGGGGAAGAAGAAGAAGATAGGGCTTCCTCAAAGGAAGGGGTAATAAGCCCTTTCAAAATTAACTTATTTTTCCTCTCTTGGAGGACGCGAGAGGAAAAAGCGTGGCAAACGCTACAGGATTCTTGGAGGTGCTTCGGGCCCAGACAGTAGACACACAATGAATGGTCATCCGTAATGGACATTTTATAATTACATTTTGAACATTTCTTAAAACCTGATGGTCTATGTTCCTTCGACATGGCTATCTAACTACAAACGCACTAAACTACAAAAACTACACTAGGACAGCCTAGACTCTAACTAAAACGCCTAGGATAGGGCAAGGCCCCTCTAACTTAAACGGGATCACTTAAGTACCACAAAAAATACAATTTTACCACAAAAAAAATTTAAATACACAGTCACACAACAATAAGTAGCTGTTAAACAGCTTTTGGGTAAGTTTTAGCACAAAACTAGACAGAAAAAATCTGACTAAGAGGCACTTAGCTCAGCCAAGTCCGAGACCACGTCTATGCTTCAGAAGCGGCAAACGAGATCTGGGGAAGCAGTAGTGGTGCATCCTGGGATACGAGGTAACTCAGCCAATAAGAGACTGCGTTCTATTGTATAGCGGCCGAGTTGGAGCCGAGGATCGGCTCCGAACCCATCTGTAGAGAATGTAGGCAAGATAGGATCACATTACATCAGAAGATTATGCCAACTCACCTTTGAACAATTCACACAAATAAGAGAGAATCAAAAGACCTTCCACAGTAAGTAGATGTAGGTTATGAGAAAGACACCAGATGGAAAATCTCTTCCATTTGGATAAATAAGATTTCCTAGTAGTGGGTTTCCTGGACTCCTGCAGGACCTGAAGCACTTCCTCAGTAAAAAGGTGTCTAAAAGGTACCAAAACCTTATAACCCACAATGTCAGTTGAAGAGTGGACAAGTGGGGATGGATAAAAACCCCCTTGTTTTGTGTGAGTAGGTCCACCCTGTGAGGTAACTTGTCATGACTGCCCTTGGCTAATGCGGAAGAGGCAGCCAATGCTGTCTGGGCCAAAAGGGAGTCACAAGATTATGAAGTATCCTGTTCTACCTTAAACAGGACCCTCGTATGAGACGAAGTGGAGGAAAGGCATAAAAAGTCATCCCTTTCCAAGAAAACAAGAAGGTGTCCACCTTCCAGGCCAGAAGACATGGTACTCTGGTGCAAAAGAGAGGAAGTTGACTGTTCAGTGGAGAGGTAAAAAGATCTACATGAGAAGTACCTCACTGGTGGGCAATGTCCAGAAAAACATCTCTGTGAAGCATCTACTCATGAGACTGCATTACAGAGCTGCTCACAGAACCTGTCACAATGTTCTGATCTGAAGGAATGTAAACCGCCTGAAGGGTCACCTGATACTTGACAGCTAGATCCCAAACCTAAACAGCCAGTCTGCACAGGAGACAAGATCTTGTGCCCCCTTACTTGTTCATATACCACATCACTGTATTGTCTGTGTAGACTATGAGGTCCCTGGAAGAAGAGAATGGAAAGTCTGAAGAGCCTGTAAAAGGGCTCTCATCTCTTTGATATGGATGTGGTCTTTCCTTTGTTGAAGGGACCAAAGGCCCTGCACTTTCAGAGGACTGAATGAGGTCCATCATCTCACGTATGAGGCATCTGTAAAGAGCTCCTGAGAGATGACTGGAGGCTGAAGAGGAAGCCCTGGACTGATGGAAGACGAATTGGAAAATCAAAAGGATGAGAATGTTGAAGCCAGACATACTTTAAGAACCACTGGAGCTTTCTCATATGAACCTTGTCCAGAGGAAGCATAGGAATGTGACAGCCTTGTATACCAGAACCATTAGAAACTCCCTGTCTGGAATGGAGTCCAGAGGAAGATGGGAGTGAAAGAATGCAAAGTTAAAGCCTTGAGAAGAGGCAGAGATGCCAGCATTGTAAGAGTCTGGAGCCTGCACCATAGGAAAAACATGATCATGAGAGGGATTCTGGAATGATTTTTGGAAATTCACTGTAAACCCTAGACTCTGCAGGAGACAAATAGCAAAAATGAAGATGCTGAAAGAAGATCTCTGACGAAGAAGCCTGAATAAGTAGGTTGTCCAGGAAAGAAAAGATCTGTATTCCCCTTAATCTGCAAAAACGCAGTTAGAGGAGTAAGGCATTTGGTGATGATCCTTGGGGCAGTAGAGATGCCAAAGGGCAAAGCAGAGAACTGAAAATGCAAGGATGCAACAGAGAAACAAAAAACTTCCTGAAAAGGGGATGAAATGGGATATGGTGATGGGCATCCTTGAAGTCCAGGGAACTAGAAAAGCCTGAAGAAGAAGAAGAAGAAATAAGGTTTGAAGGGATAGCATCCAAAAGGAAGGCATGTTCAAAAAGGTAGCTAACAGAGATCCGGAATGGATCTCCAGATGCCTTTTATCCTGGGGACCAAAAACATTATGGAATAAAATCCCTTCCTCCCCTTTGAGGAATTGGAACTTCTTGAATTTTTCCTTGAGACAACAGGACTCTAAGCATCTCTGGAAAAAAGGGCAGCTGTTCCTGAGGAAGCAGAGTAATGCCCAAAAAGGGGGAAGAGATTTCCAAACTTTATAATACCATTGGCAGATTATGGATCGAACCCAAGCATTCCGAGTGATCTATAACCAAAATAGGAAAGAGATAGGGAAAAATGAAGAAAAAGAGAGAGGAATGTGACTAAGAGAAGGGCAAGGATAGTCGGAGAGCACCTGGCTTGTCTGGAAAAAAGAGGCTTTCGACTTGAAGGTGTTTGAACAAACTTGGCAGGATGAGCCCTTCTACCATCCATCTTACCTTTGGGGGGAGGATGAGACTGGCTATAGACAAAGGCAAGTTTATTAGGGCAATTCATTTGAAACTTGGGAACAGATGAAACAAAAATATGTTTCAAATTCTGTAAAGACTTAACCTTTGCCTGAAGGGACTTAAACAGCTGGAGCAGCAGCAGCACCAAAAAGATGTTTGTTATCTAGAGGATCATCAATCAACATAGCCTTAATATCATCAGGTAAAGGTTGTAGTCAAAGCCAGAAATACCCCCTCAACACATAACCAAAAGCAGCAGCTCTAAATGAGGCATCAGCTGCATTTAATGGAATGGCAATTAACCTGAGAAGATGTCCTTAATAAAGAGAGCTGAAGACTACCCCTCAGAGTCGGGAATTTCTGGAAAAAAAAAACAAATGGCTTGCGAGAGAAGAGTTAAAATATACCTGATCATATGGGTCTGGTAATTCACAGCTCTAAAAGCCAAGGTAATAAAAGTATACACTTTCTTTCCCAACCTCTCCATAGCTCTGCTGTCCTTGTCAGAGGGAAGCAGTTTTGTAGAAGGCAGAAGTTTAGATGGTTTATCAGAAGCAAAAGAAGGATTATAGCAGAGGGGCACTTACAAAAGGAATTTGCAATTCTCAGGCACCTTATAAAAACCTATAATTTTTTTAGGAGCAGAGAACCTGTGGAAACAGCATCAAACAAGGCAGCCAGAACAGGAGGAAAAACAGAGGGTTTAGAAGACCCCATTTGAAGAAACTCATAGTACCTTTTGAACATCAGAGACCTTAGCACAATCCCACTTGAAAAAAAAAAGAAAAGAAAAGAAAGAAATCTGTTCAAAAGGAGACTCAGGACTAATAGTTTCCTCCTCCTCGGAGCCATAATCCAATGGAGAGGGAAACTGTGAAGAATAAGTGAAGGATTTTTAATGAGAATCCACACCCTTATCAGATGAAACCTGCTCCCTAGGCCTCTTAAATGGGGTAGAAGACCAAGGAGGAGCAGGAAAAGAAATTCCCTGAGGAGGCTTCAGAGCCATAAGGGCATTAAACAGACCCTGTGTGAAATTTTGCCATTCACTTTGAGGATCTTTGGGAGAAGGAGAAAGGTGCTTAGTTTTCTGCTTCTTTTTCAAGGAAACGTCAGCCCAAAAGATCTTAGGATCTAAGGGTAGTAGGAATCTCTTCTCTAATCAAAATTTGAGGAACACACCTAGGTCTTTTGAAATAATCAGCCGCTTTTCTCCCTGAACATCCAAAGGGGACGTCTGCAAGGCCTCCATGGATGTGCAAAAAGCCAGATCCATGCCGGCCTCCAAACAGTCGCAGCAGAGGAAGCTGGCTGACAAAAACACATGGTCTTCTGGGCTTTCACGAGCCTCAAGAGAGACTTCCAGCGGATGCAGTGCTGCTGAGTAATCTGACTGAGCTTTCTTGGTCTTCTTCTTTGTGGACAGCTGACCTTCGAGCCAGGAAGATTCCTCAATAGCATCTTTAGTCAACAATTTAAGTTTTCTAAATGAATTGCTAAAGTAGAGAGAGATGGCTATGCAAGGTTTTCGGAACAAATGCCTGATAAATGGTACAAGACGAGTGGTCGTGAGAAGCACCCAAGCAAAACAAACAGCTTGTGACGATCCTTACAGGGAATCTGTTTCCCACACTGGCATTTCCCCTTTCTGGATGACATGAAACCAATGACCAAAAAATAAAAGGAGACAAGGTGAAAAAAAACCCCCACAGTGTGTCCCTTACCTCAAAAGTGGCTTGGTAACCAGCAGACAAATGAACAATTCAGACCGACAATTGAAAATTGCATTCGGACTGGCAGCAAAAACATTCTGAAGATAGCATTGTCTGTGCATCACCTTTATGCCCTACACCATGTGCAGGGAGCATAAGTGTGATGTACAGCATACCTATTACAGCCTAAAGGCTTTGGTATACTGCCCAGATGTCGGCTACCCTTCGCAAAGGAACCCTATTATAAAGTATACTGTAACAGTGATATGGAAGATCATCATATTATCCTTTTGAAAGGTCAGATATGATCCCCTTCTAAGCATGAGGGTGTGATGCACTGGGGATGTACAGCACAGAAATGACCACCAAGAACAGTATTTTTGAATCAACTAACCATCTTTGCCAGGCAAGCCTGTCTACCATGAAGTTTACGTTCCACAGAAAAGTCCTTTTTTTCTCAAGGGAGAGCAGCTAGTGCTAGGCAATAATTCACCTGCCAGACAGTCATGACTTGCAAAAACAGCAGGCACATATATCATGAACATGGGATAATGGAGGCATAAAATATACAGGTGCTACAATCACCTGCAAACTGACCAATCTGGGTAGTCAGGGTGGTGTACAATACCACTGTGTCCAAACATAGAACTTTTTCACTTAACAGCATACGACTGACAGATGTATGTCTTTTCTGGCAGCCTCATTCACCAGTAAGACCCATGCTACACATTGGGAGGCAGGCCCAAAGTGATGCTGGATATTCTCCCAGCCATGAAGGGCATCATTAGCTGGGATCAGAAGAATTTCCTGTACCCAAGAACCTGAAACAACACCCTTCTAAGTCCACCAAGGGGCAAAGAGAATGAGTTTTGGTCTTTCTATCTTGAACTATGGGATGAAGTTTGGAACCTGCCAGAATACCAGTAAGGTATCTAGGCATTTCCACTGCTACAAGACAGAAAGCACCCATCACAACCAACCTTGCCCTGCCATATTGTGGATAAGAAGTGGAGGACTGCACTATCTCAAGGCATAAGTGTACAACTTATTAAGGCATAGATTCTGAATTCAGAAATCTAGAAAAAGAGCAGCGACCCAACTAACACTATCTAGCAGCTCATTCATATTCCCAAGGGTGTGAATTGAGTGGTCATTGGCTATGTCTCACTGCCAGATGACCACTTGCTCTCCACAAAGGGATATGATGTCATGTTCACTTACTTGTTTAGGAATGTACAAAGGCTTCATTTGAAATGAGAAAAAGACAGAGGGCTTTCAGAGCCAGAAGCAATGCTCTGAACTCTAAATAGCTGAAATCTGTGTGACGGAATCTAGGTGAGCTCCTCAATCGTAGGTGAAGTACCTACCACTAAAGTATAAAGAGCCGAGCTGCAGAAAAAGAACCTCACCAGAAGATTCCTGGGGACTGCCTACCACTCTGGGACCCTGTCCAATATAAAAAGTAGGTTCACAAGTGCATGGTGAGTCTGAAGTAAAAGACACCTTTGGGCACTGCAGTACCAACATCTAAAAGCATGCGAACATACCATGAAGATCATGGCAGCCATCAAACTCAGAAGATGCAGCAGATTTTCAGTTTGGACTCTGGACTGCACCATCACTCAGGTGGTCAATGCAATAACCTAACAAATACTTTCCAGAAAGGGGAACTGCAAACAATAGACAGTGTCCAAATCTGCCATGATGAAATAATTCATATAAACTAGGATCAGAGGGGAATTCTTATAATTAATGGTGAGCCCAAGGACAGCATCCATGGAAGTGTGCAGAGAAGGGACACCTAAGCAATCTCTTGATGAGGTAAGCCAGCAGTAAATTGCTTATGTACATAAACACCAGGAATCCCTTTCTCAAGAACATTTTGAAGCACTTTTTGCTCCCATGTCAACCTATGGCCTTTACTCAGTGTCCCATATCTATCTTTGGGTCAACCAGCTTCTTTTGTGCCCACTGAACTTGCTCCGATGTACCTGGGGCTGGCACAAATCCTGAGGGCATCCTCCATTCAGCCAGGGGTATTTACATTAAGAGTCTACCCCATTACTACCACCTCCCAATACAGCATCCATGGTTATGTCTGAAGGGCAGGCATGCAGTGGAGCATGTGCATCCACAATAGCTCAGCCATGTCCACCACCCTTTCACCTCTTTGAAACAAGCTCCCTTATTATGACATTTCCAGGCTCCATCAAAGATTGTCACAGGGAATGTAAACAGGACCACCACCCCATTAATGTGCATACCCATCCTTCCATGCTGCTCCAACAATCATCCAAGCTGTTAATCAAAACCAAGCACCTTCATCCTCATTAAGTAGGCTTGGAATTATGACAGGTGACATGAATACTTGCATATCCTGAACTGGCCCTTTACAAAAGCTGTTTCAGACTAACAAACCTTTGGCACAGCCTCTAAAAGAGTTATGATTAGCAACTTCAGTGGCATAAGAAAGGCCAAGATCATGCCAAATTTATGGGCTTTCAATAGACAACAAGGATGCACTTTCAATTTGGGTAAGGTCCTGATGATGCATGCTATTCCACTGTGGAGTTTGTGGATGGCATCTGAAGGATCCTTGAGAAGAGACTTTGGGAGTTCTCCAAGCACCATCATCCTCATTAAGTAGGTTTGGAATTATGACAGGTGACATGAATAAATGCATATCCTGAACTTCAACATGGTGCAGAATTAACATTCTTGCCATACCTGTTCAGTACACTGGACACTTTGGTTGGTGGTAAAATATGGTTTCTGGAATATATGCTGAACCAGAGAGATTGTAAAGGAATTCCTATCAGGATGTGCAGTGAGGAAGGATGTGCAGTGAGGAAATCTCCCCACACAGGTAGCAAAGTGTAAACAGCACTAGTCTTTCTCAGGGTTGAGTCAGACGGCAGAGTCAGGGTGTCTCCAAGATTTGGAAAAAAAATCATCCATAATGACTGGAAAGAACAGAATGACCCAAGTCTCACAAGGCTTCTTCCTCAAAAATGTCATGAATGATTGGGATTAAGAAAAAAAAGGAGAGGGTCCAGATACTAGTCTTAAGTTCCACCTCGTTAGCTTGATTGCATTTGCAAAGCAGGGTCAATCAGAGGACATACAGAAAAGTGAACCATACTTTTCAACCTCTTAACACGAAAAATCTGGACAAAGCCTAAAATAATGGGGGGACAAAGGTCCAAAAATAGAGCCAGATTTCAAATGTTGCTCTTATAAACTTAAAAAGTTGCTAGAATAACTGGATTTGTGTTAGCATACATCTTCCAAAGGAAATGAAGTTTGAAACTCAAATGCATGACATCATTTAGTGATTTCAATCCTCAGTTATTTGCCAGAAAACCAACAATTTTATAAGGAACAGACCAAATAAATATGGAGCAAAAATCTGGACATTCAGCAAAAATCTGTACAGTTGAGATGTATGGAGTGAATTCAATATGCTCGACTCTGGTCTTAAGAGCCTCTGAATTCTTACAGCTTTCAAAGAGCTATATAATTTCATAACTATCATTATCCATGAGTATGGGGTCACACAGGAGGAACCATGTGAGAGACAATGGGGAACTAACACTGGACCAGGAGATAGCCAAAAGAAATGCAGTATTAAGACAAGCCTGCACCAAACATGGCACATGCTTCAGACAGAACTCTCTAATGGTATACTTCATCACATGCTACTACAGTACCCACTAGATATCTACTTGATGTTCAGGCACTGACACGACAGTCCTAGAACAAGGTGGCTGAATTGGCTCGCCTCAAATGGGCCAGCATAGCCACACAGGCCTAAGGCTGGATCCAGGACAGTCCTTAGACCACAGTACTTCCAATTTGTATTCAGGTGACACAAAGCACCGATTTTCTGGGATCAAGCTGGTCACTGCAAGCTCCAGTCAATCAGACATGGGGTGGGACAAGAATACAGCCCAACCCTATATGCATTCACAACTTATATGGATGTCCGTTTCTGGCTTAATCCAGTGTTTAGCATGACTTTCATTGCTGACTGCCCTTCCTCCATACCCAGGCTGATATTGCCTTAACACATCTGGTATACAGAAGGCCTCTGAACAGACCATCTATGATGCTTTTTTGCCCCCTCAGCAAGGCAGAGATATGATTATATTAAGGTCTGCCAGCTTGGTTTACTCCAGGGGTTTAACCTGCCCACTACTGCAGTAGAGAGTAAAGGAAAGAGGGAGAAAAGAGTGCAACAGTGGCCACACTACATCTATAATTAATGCATGCAGCCTTCACAACTTTGTGAGTCACAATTGCATCATAATTTATAGGGCAGATTCTCAATCAAGAATCAAGGTTGGGCGGCTGGCCCACTGTTCAGATTATGACTGCAGGATGCCCTACAGGGTAGCAAAGTCAAATCAAGCCACTGCCCTTGATATCATATCCGACCTGGTCCTCAGCACTATCCACTTTCAGGAACGTGGTGGTCACTGCAGTGCAATGGGGCCTGACTTTTTCATGAAAGGTCAGTAGACTAGCCACTCTGAGTCCGTTTTGCTACTGGCAATACTTGTTTGTTTTCAGCAAAGGAGACCACAGCTGATGTGATTTTCTGAAAAGTTGTTTTATATATCATCCATCGCATACCCCTCCTTCTCCATGGTAGTTCAACAGCTGAAGTCAGAAATGCTCCTCCCTGCAATATAAGGAGACTAGCATCCAGGATACACTACAAGCACCCACCTGTTCCTCGGTGCAATTCTCTATGCACATCTAAGGAACGCAAGATCCTTCTGCCTTATTTTAGAGATAAGAAGAAAATGAAAGTTGAAAAAGTACAGTTTTGTACCTACCATAAATGTAGATGTTCGAGGATCCACATTGCTGCAGTCCTTACTATTGGGTAGTCCGCTGTCCAGTCGGCCCGAATACAAGAGTATATGGCTGACGTCGGTCAGGGCGCATTAGACTGACGTCAGTACGTCAGGGTACTAATGCGCATGACCGACGTCATATCCTCAGTCTTTTCTTGCCCCAGATGTCAGAAGACCCTAAAAAGACAAGGCCCAAAATACCTGCACCAAAAATATGTACAATATATACAAAAATATATACAAAAATATCAGCATATAACCTCACCTACACAACCACCCCTAAACACAGAGGGGAAGGAGGGAGGGTAAATTGGACTGCAGCAATGTGGATCCTCGAACATCTACATTTATGGTAGGTACAAAACTGTACTATGTTCTTCGTTCCACATTGCTGCAGTCCTTACTATTGGGTAGAATCCCAAAGCAGAGGTAAGGGAGGCTGGCAAATCATAAAGAAGTAGGAGCTGACAACATGCCTTGCAAAACAGCTGTGGCAAAACCAGCCCTAGACTTAGAGTAGATAGGAAGGTGATAATGCTTAGAGAAAGTATGCACTGAACTCCAAGTAGCTGCCTCCAAAATATCCTTAGTTGCCACCCCTTAGAAATGCTGTTGAAGTGGCAGTAGCCCTAGTGGAATGAGGCCTAATCCCAGCTGGAATCTCCTTGCCATGATGGGAATAACAAAATGCAATGCAAAACCCAATCCACCTAGAAATAGTTTGTTTTGACACAGGCTTGCCCTGCGAACTCAAAGCAAAAGAAACAAACAACTGCTGAGACTGCCTAAAATCCTTAGTCCTGCTTAAATAATAACGCAATTGCCTGTGTACATCTAAAGTGTGCAAAATCTTTTCCCCTTTATTTTGGGGTCTGCATAAAAGTAGGCAAATGAATAGTTTGGTTTAAAGCCACACTAGAAACCACCTTAGGCATAAAGGAAGGATTAGTACGTAATGATACCCTATCCTTATGGAAAATCAAAAGGGCTCTACTGCCATAAGGGCCTGCAACTCAGACACCCTTCTTGCAGAAGTAATAGCCAACAGAAAAGCAGTCTTCCATGACAAGTATTTCAATTCAGCAGTAGCCGCAGGCTCAAAAGGTTGTAGAGTAAGTTTTCCAACACAAAATTGAGATCCCAAGCAGGAGTAGGAGCTCTACGTGGGGTCTTATATTCTTTGCCCCTCTAAGAAACTGCTTGAACAAAGGATGCGAAAACAATGGTGGGTCACAATCATAGTGAGCTGAAATTGCTGCAGCATGAATCTTAATGGAAGAGAAGGACAAACCTTTGTCCAATAACTCAGTAAGATATTGAAGAGCCACACTCAAATCAGGCTCAGAAATCTCCAAATTCTTTGCTGTACTCCAAAATAAAAATCTCTTCCATTTTTCTGTACACTTTCCTTGTACTAGGTCTTCTAGCTTCCATAATCACATTTAAAACTTGTTGAGGAAGTTGAGACCTGCTGTGTTTCAACACAGAATATGCCAGGCTGTTAGATGAAGAGAGTGAAGCTTGACATTGAGCAGATGACCGTCCTTCTGAGATAACAGATGAGGAATCAAAGGTAAAGGCCATGGAGGCTTCCTTACCAGACTCCTTAGTAGTGGGTACCAGTGTTGCCGAGGCCAATCTGGAGCTATCAAAATCATCCTTGGCTTGTCTTGTCTGACTTTTAATAGCACCTTTGGAAGAAGAGGCAGAGGTGGAAAGGCATACACATGAAGGTTTTTCCAACTGAAAGACAGAGCATCCACTTTCCAAGCTGTGTGATGAAACCCCTTTGTGCAAAACTTTGGCAGCTGGTGGTTTAGTGGAGAAGCGAACAGATCTATGTCTGGAGTTCCCCATGACACTGTCAATTTCTGAAATACATGAAGATCCAGTTTCCACTCGTGGGGATCCATGATTTGTCTGCTTAACACATCTGCTAAGGAGTTCTGTGCTCCGGCAGAAACCTTGCCTGAAGAGTTAGTTGCAAGCTTAGCGCAGTCTCCCATAAAATCATTGCTTGCCTGCATAGAGGATAAGAATGTGTTCCCCTTGCTTGTTGATGTACCACATGACAGTTGTGTTGTCTGTTAGAATCAACACCTGCCCTGGAAGAAGTAACTCCTTGAAAGCCATTAATGCAAACTGGACTGCTAACATCTCCTTCATGTTGATATGTAGATGCTGTAGTCTGGCAGGCCACTTGTCTTGTATCCACTTTCCATTTAGATGAGCTCCCCAAGCAATGTCCGAGGCATCTGTCGTTAAAATCTGACTCGCCTCTGGCCGGGTCACAGAGAGTCCCTTGTTTAGGTGACATTCCTGAGCCCACCACAAAAATTCTTTTTGAAGGCAAGGTATTATTTGAATGACAGTGTCCAAATCCTGGCAGTGCTGTGCCCATACATTTTTGAGATACCATTGTAGCTTCCTCATATGCAGTTTGGCATTGGGAAGCACCAGAATACAAGATGCCATGAACCCTAATGCTTGAAGGACTGTCCTTGCAGTCAGCACGGACTGATGAGATAGTTGATGGAAGTAAAGTGATAGACTCTTTTGTTTGTCCGGGGTTAAAAAGGCCATCTGGGCTGCTGTATTCAGTCTCACACCCAGAAAGCACATGTCTTGAGAGGGTACTAGACTGGACTTTATTTCGTTCACAGAATACCCTAGGCATCTTAGCACTGCTATAACATATTCCAGATGCTGTAGAAGGTCTTCCTTTTCTTGAGCCAGAATCAGGCAGTCGTCCAAGTAAGGATAGATTTGAATTCCATTTAGCCTGAAGTAAGCTATCACTGGAGCCAGAACCTTTGTGAATACTCTGGGCGCAGTAGATAAGCCAAAGGGCAATGCAGAGAACTGATAATGAGAATTTCCAGCTCGAAAACGCAGATACTTCCTGCCACTTAGTCTTATAGGCACATGAAGGTAAGCTTCCTTGAGATCTAAAGTTACCATCCAGTGATCTTTGCCCAGCAGAGGTAAAAGCTGTTGTAACGTCAACATTTTGAACTTGGGAATGTCCAGATAAGTGTTGAGGATAGATAAATCCAAAATTGGTCTCCACGTGTTCCCCTTCTTTGGTACTAGGAACAGGCGAGAATAAAATCCTAGGCCCCTTTCTGATACAGGGACTGGCTGAATGGCCCTATTTGGGGTAACAGAGAAATTTGCTTGTGAGCCTCTTTCCTTTGTGGAGGAGGAACATCTGGCATGCCTTTGAAAGGGGCAATGTATGGAAATAAAACCTGTAACCGTGGTGAATGATATCCAACACCCATCTGTCTTGAGTAATTAAATCCCAATTTCCTTTGAAAAGAGACAGTCTTCCTCCCAAAGGAGCTGCCAGACGAGAATCTACTGGCAGCTGAAAAGGCAGGTCATTGGGTCTGTTTACGAAAGGACTGACCCCTGCCCTCACCAGAAGTCTGAGCAGGTGAACTCCCTGTTCTAGGCCTAAAAGAACCTTGAGCTCTGCCCCTACCACGTCTAGACCTACCCCTAGACTGGGAATCATAAGCAGGATATGTCCATCCCTTAGTAGGCCAATTTCTACTAAACTTGGTGGCTGCACCTGCAAAAATCTTTAACAGTTTGCATAGACTTAGCTTTGTCCTCCATTTTCTTTAAAACTGCTTCCACAGGCGAACCAAACAACACATCAGACTGTAAAGGAGCATCCAAAATCCTTGTCTTAACATGCTCAGCTAAATTCTGATCCCTCAACCAGGCATGCCTGCGAAGAACAGAACTAGTGGCAGCCACCCTCGAGGAGGCCTGTACAGCATCAAAACCACATTGCAAAGAATGCTTACCCACTTGTTCAGACACATGAACTAAATCCAGCAACTCTTTACACTCAATACCTTCCGCCAAAGCATCCACCTTAGATTTCAGTTGTGAAAGGAGATAATTTTGATATTTAAGCATGTGAAACTGACAATTCAACGCCCTCATGGCTAAAGTGGAAGAAGTATACACTTTCTTTCCCCATCTATCCAAAGCCCTTGCCTCTTTATCAGTGGGAACAGGGTTTTTAACCACAGAAGCCTTAACACCTTTAGGTCCCTGAGAAACAGTTTCCGGGTCTGCCCTAGGACTCTTAAAAAGATACTTATGAGCTTCAGGCACCCTATAGTACCTATCAGGTTTAACAGGAGCAGGAGGCAAAGAATCAGGGTTCAGGGAAGCCTCTGCTAAAACATCTTCCACCACATACAACACAGGAGGTATAGCTAAGGGCCTATGCTGGGGCAAAACAAGAATTCCCTAAGCCTTTTCCTGGAATCAGAGTAATCCTGGCCTTCCCATTTAAAGTGCTCCCTCATGGAATGCAGAGTCTCTGAAAATGAGAAATCCTCAGGAGGAGAAGCTGTAGGAGTGGAATCATCCACATCAGAATCAGAATAAGGAGGATACTCCTGCAAATCTTCCGCAGAAGACTCAGAAGCCTCTGAACACTGTTCAAAACTATCAAACTCGGTTCCACCCTAGGCCTCTTATCAGGAGGGGCATAGAACCTCTAATCATAGTAATCAAATCTTCTGCCATTTTAAGCATATGTTTCTTAGGCACAGAACCTGAAATGCTAGGAGACCCCACTGAAGCTGAACTTGGCCTACCTCTCAAAGAAGTTTTGGCAACAGAAGGAGAGGCTCTAACTACCTTGGGAAGAGAGGGAAGAACAGTTACCTGAGAAGCCCCTCAGCCTGGCCTACCTCCTGAGAAGGCACATCCTGTAACAGTAAAGTCTCTGCCTGAGACTCCAAAGAAACTCCTGGCAAAACCTCTGGCTCCACTGAGCCTTCTAAAGAACCGACGTCCGGGACTGCCGGTTCATCAACCCTAGGCTTCGCTGTTTTGTCCTTGCGCTTCTTGGACGAAGCGGGCGTCGGAGCATCCGACGGCATTTTATAATTGCAACGCTTCCCAAACACTAACCTGGCACAGTCTAACCGCCTCTTAATAGTGCGTTTGTTAAACCTAGCACAAGAGCGGCATCCAACAACGTCGTGCTCAGGCCTTAAACAAGGTATACACAAGGTATGGTAATCCCTATGAGGTATCTGTTTCCCACAAGAAATACAGTTATTCACTTTTTCTGACATCCGGTTAAATACTGAGGCAAGAAAAACCAAAATGTTCCCAACGGGTACTTAGCCAACTCTGATTCGGTCTGAAACTCCGGCTTCGGAAATATTTCAGAACGCCAACCTGCACTCGCAAAACTGCTTCTGCATCGGACCATGCGGCAAAAAAGACTGAGGATATGACGTCGGTCATGCGCATTAGTACCCTGACGTACTGACGTCAGTCTAATGCGCCCTGACCGACGTCAGCCATATACTCTGGTATTCGGGCCGACTGGACAGCGGACTACCCAATAGTAAGGACTGCAGCAATGTGGAACGAAGAACATGCTTAATTCAGTGCTAGTTTTGTAAAGACTTTCAGCATGAGGGGGTGGGTTAGTAAGCAGGGTCCCTACCTTTATGAAAAAAAGAAAAGCTTTTTGCATGTGAGGGCTTGCAGTTCAGAGACTCTCCTAGCAAAGTGACAGCTATATGGGCAACTATTTTAGTAAGGAACGTAAAAGATGAAAAAATAAACATTTTATTCCAAGGGTGGGAAGCTCAGTTTTTCCAACACAATGATTTTTAACAGGACCGCTAAAAAAAAAAAAAAAATTAGGGGTGGCTAAAGGGTAACAGTCATCACTTCCAAGCTACTAGTCTGGGTGTGAACAGTCTGGGGTGTACTAGGGATCCACTGCACTGCTTCACAAGCTTTACAACTTGTCTCAACACAATGAAGGCCCCCCCCCCCCTTGCCATCTGAATAAAGTGAGTATGCCACTGCTACCTAGGCCAGAAAATAGCAGTTATGAGCATTTCTGGCCTCTCTTTTTTCAACTTCTGAAATACCCTGGGGAAGTACAGTATGAAAGGGAAAAGCACAGAGAAGAAGACCATCAGATCTGAGGAGAAGTCTTCTACTGAACAAGCATTTTTGTTTGAGCTCTGGTTAAGAATTTTAACAGTAGAGTGATATGCAGAAAAGCAAAAACAAACTAACTGTGGTACATCCCATCTATTCTGGAGGTCAGAACATTGTGCCCTTTCTAGCACCTACTCGTGGATCAGTTATTGTCTTAAGTGGTTTGTCATGGAGTTCTTCCAGTTAGTATTTTGGTAGTGTGTCTTACTCCTTTACTCACGGGGTCTACATTATATATTCAAAGTTTCAAAACTTCGAACCTCATATGTTCGACAATATATGACTGAAGTTTGAAACTTCGAAAATATAATAAAAAGAAAATTTAAAAAAAAAAAAACCTGCCTCAACGCTCTGAGCAGGGGTGCAAGCCCACCTGCATTCCCCCCCCACACCCCCTACTTAAATATACCAACTTCAGTGCAGAAAAAGGACATTTTCCCATTCTGCGCCATACAGAGCCATTGCTTTTCACCTTCAAACTTTTTCAAGTTCGATCATATGGTGTTGACCATATGACATTCGAACTTTAAAAAGGCTGGATAATTACACTGTCCTTTAAGGTTCTGAGAACCAGAACCACTGCCCACAATGCTCTTATGTTTATGTGAAGTTTTGCTTTACTGAGATTCCAAGTACCCTGCACTTTTCATGGGTGTGGTAGATGCCATGTGGCCCAAAATGCTCAGGAACTCCCAAGATGTTACCACTGATTTACCTAACATGTCCTAAAAATCCACACTCCCACTTTTTTCTGTATTAGGCAACCACTACTGAGTTGGGGGGTGCACTGCTCTAGCTAGATGCAAGTTCAAATTCTTTCATTTGGTAAAAAAAAACTTTATGAGCCAGTTTAGGGTATGCTACAGAGTCCCCTGCATCTCCTTCTGAGATCGTGCCTGAACCAGGCAGCTAAGTAGAGATAAATATTGATATTTTCACTTCAACAGAGAACCATGACTGATACTACACACTTTGTAAAAACTCTGCATGTAAAAGCCAAATCAAAGGGCTGATAATGGTAACTTCCTGCAACAAACCTCAAAGACTGTCCATGCCCTTTGAAGACAGGGAATGGGAGTTGGAGTAGGCATCCTTGAGATCTAATGTTGCCTTCAGTGCCTGAAAGTCCTGGGAAAAGGGCTTATACAGTCGACATCTTGAATTTTGAAACTGAAGAATCTTTGAGGTCTTGATAAATCCAAAATGGATCATCCACCATGACCTGCTATTTCATGAAACAAGGGACAGCAACATTAAAACAGTTTGTTTTCTTGGCAGAATGGAATGGTTTCTACAGTTCCTTGCAGCAACATTTATGCCAAGACAAGAGGGGATGATCCTAGGTTGGTACAGATGGAAACTCTCTTTTTCTTTATGGATGTGAAATGTGGTATGTTCCCCTCTATACAAAACAATCAAAAACTTCAGTCGAGTGGTTAAGTCTGGGGTGTGGCATCTATTCTAGAGCAATGAGGAAGACTGCCAAGTTTGGAGGGATGGGATGGTGTTTTTGGAAGAGACAGAATAGTTATCACAGCTGCTCTGTGAGAAGGGATGAGCAGATAAGAAGCAGGAAATCAAAATAAGGGAAGTTACCTCCACAAAAAGACCAGTCACCAACTGAATTTCCCAGGGTTCAGTGCTGGGACCTCTACTGTTTGGCATCTACTTATCAGACGTAAAAGCCAATGAAAAAAGGCTCTAAGTCTACAGATGACTACAAGCCAGCCACAGTGATTGAATCCACAAAAGACTTCCTAAAGGAAGGCTTGTCCCAAACAAATAACCGGTGCCAGATTCAAGGGCTAACACTAAATGAGAAAGCATGCATTATCGTCTCCTTTGGAAAGTTGACTCCCTGGTGAACTGCCACATTGACAACATACTCCTAAGAATGGATTCCAGTAGTTCAGGATTTGGGAATGTAGACAGTGACCTACCTTTTGACCAGCATGTGTCCACTGCAGTAAGGACGCCCTTCTATATTGCACACTTCATAAACAAGGAGACTGCTTCTAGATCCAGGGATGATGATGTCCCTTTTTACTCAACTCTCAATAGGACAGTCATTCAGTATGATGACCCCTTTTGGCATGCATCTGTTCAGGTACATACAACAACTACAACATCTTACGAAAAGGATACAAGCCTAAACAATATGTCCTATATGGACCTCCTTTAAATCCCTATCACTATATTCAGTCTCTTACAGATTGCTAAGAGGTGACCTGTCTACAAGGCATTCTCTTACCCATTACTGATAGACTTACTTCACATCAAGTCAAATGGCAACAGAAATACTCAATTTAGAAACCTACATCTCTTCCCAACATTAACAGAACACTTTGGAGGGACATGTCTCGCAGAGGACACCACTGCTTTGAAACAGACTTCTCGTCCATGTTAAACAAAGCTCAGCCCTGACTCTACCATAACATGGATCAATGGATGTGAAATCGGAAATTAATCCCACGACTCCCCCATATATTACTAATGGAGAGAGGCAGTTCCTAAATGTTTTATCCCAAAGCATGAGTCCCCTCCAAATACCTATGTTTTGATATAGCAATTATCAAAAAATATAATATACATAAACATTTTAGATTATATATCTATATCTATATACAGTAGATATAAAAAGTGTACACACCCCTGTTAAAATGCCAGGTTTTTGTGATATAAAAAATGAGACCACAATAAATCATTTAAATTTTTTTATCACCTTTAATGTGACCTATAACCTGTACAATTCAACTGAAAAAAATAAATCTGTTGGGGAAAATATAAAAAACATACAATAAGCTGGTTGCATAAGTGTGCACAGCCTTAAACTAATGCTTTGCTGTAGCACCTTTTGCTTTAATTACAGCATTCAGTCTTCTTCGGTACACACCTGCCATCAAATAAAGGGACTCTGATTAACCCCAAATAAATTTCAGCTGTCCTAGTAGTATTTTCCTGACATTTACTCAGTTGCCTGCTACAGCAAAAGCCATGGTTCGCAGAGAGCTCACAAAGCATCAAAGGGATCTCATTGTTGAAAGGTATCAGTCAGGAGAAGGGTACAAAAAAATTTCCACAGCATTGGATATACCATGGAACACAGTAAAGACAGTCTTCAAAAAGTGGAGAAAATATGGGACAACAGTGACGCTGCAAAGAACTGGACATCCCTCCAAAATTGATGAAAAGACCAGACAAAAGCTGGTCAGGGAGGCTGCCAAGAGACCTACAGTGACACTGAAGGAGCTGCAGGAATTTCTGGCAAGTACTGGTCGTGTACTACACGCGACAACAATCTCCCGTATTCTCCATATGTCTGGCCTACAGGGTAGGGTTGCAAGATGGAAGCCTTTTCTTACACAGAAAAACATCCAGGCCTGGCTAAAATTTGCAAAACAATACATCAAGTCTCCCAAAAGCATGTGTGAAAATATGTTATGATCTGATAAGCAAAGGATGAACTTTTTGGCCACAATTCCAAAAGGTATGTTTGGCGCAAAAACAGCACTTCGCATCACCAAAAGAACAGCATATCCACGGTGAAACATGGCGGTGGCAGTATCATGCTTTGGGGGTGCTTTTCTTCAGTTGGAACTGGGGCTTTGGCCAAGGTGGAGGGAATTATGAACAGTTCCAAATACCAGTCACTTTTGGCCAAAAACCTTCAGGCGTCTGCTAGAAAGCTGAAGATGAAGAGGAATTTCACCTTTCAACACAACAATGACCCCAAGCATACATCCAAATCAACAAAGGAATGGCTTCACCAGAAGAAAATTAAAGTTCTGGAATGGCCCAGTCAGAGCCCAAACCTAAATCTAATAGAATATTTGTGGGGCGACCTGAAGAGGGCTGTGCAAAAGAGATGCCCTTGCAATCTGACAGATTCGGAGCACTTTTGCAAGGAAGAGTGGGCAAATATTGCCAAGTCAACATGTGCCACACTGATAAACTCCTACCCAAGAAGAATGAATGCTGTAATTAAATCAAAAGGTGCTTCAACAAAGTATTAGTTTAAGGTTGTGCACACTTATGCAACCAGGTCATTGCAAATTTTTTATATTTTTCCCCTACCAGATTTGTTTGTTTTTCAATTGAATTGTACAGATTATAGGTCACATTAAAGGTGGGAAAAGTTTTGGAATAATTTATTGTGGTCTCTTTTTTTTTTATAACACAAAAACCTGGCATTTTACCAGGGGTGTGTAAACTTTTTATAGCCACTGTATGTAAATTAAATACAGGTCTTGGAAAGGGTTAGATGAATCTAAACTCCAAAAGAGTAGGCTAATTTTAAGCACCAAATGGGATAATTGGCTAGTCTTAAAATGGTCCATTAGGGTAGTTAGGCTAATATGAACCTACTAACCTATGTTAACGTGTTTTATCTGTTGATGTTTTAGTTACTTTAACCAGGTGTCTGAGGTACCATTTACTCTGTAACGGAATAGAGGGTCAGACAGGGATGGATCTTTCATGGCTTGAAAGGCTAGACACAGATCCTCCACAGAGGGGTCTATAAAGTACAGTACAACGAGAGGGCTGTCAGTCTGTCCTGATAATTATGATTTTTAGGCCACTGATCTTTTTAGTTATGTATCTCTGTGGTCTCTGATTGAATGATACATGTAGACAAATACATGCAACAAGGTGTACTATACTTAATAACCTTCACAAAGCGACCAGTCACCAGCGGAGACCCACAGGATTCGGTGCTGGGTCCTCTCCCATTTGGCATCTACTTCTCTGAAGTAAAAGCCAACACCAAAGATTCCGACTAAGTTTGCAGATGACTGCAAACTAAGAGCAATTAGAGAGTCTCCAAATTACTTGGCCATCCTGTATGAAGGTTTTTCCTAAACAAAAAATGGTGCCAGAATCAATGAAACTAAATGCCAAAAAAAATACATTATTGTATCCTTTGGGAAGTCATCTAACTTAGGGAACTACCACATTAACAATACTCTCCTAAGGGTTGACCCAGTTGTTTAGGATTTAGGAACGTATGTGGAGAATGAACTAACCTTCACCTAACGTGTCCATTGTTCTAAGAAAGCCCTTCTATACAGCATAGCTTACAGACAAGGGTATTATATCAAGATCTAGAGATGTCATTGCCCATCATTAGGTTAATCATTATAGTTCCAGACACATGCTACAACTGGATTGTCCACAGAGATACCTTACTAAAAGCGTTAAAAAAACTTTAAGCTTTTCCCGGTTAGGGGTCGCCACAGCAGAACTCCGGTCCGCTCATGATTGGCAGTGGATTTTTACAGTGCCAAGTTGCCAGCCCGATGCCCAACCTTCAAAGAAGGCACGCTCATTCATGCTCACACCTAAACAATATATCTTATGTGGACGATCTCAAAGCCGTGCCACTATACTCAGTACCCTACAGACTGACCTGTGTCTGGCATACAAGGTATCCTCTGACCAAATATTGATGTACCTACTGTACATAAAGCATCAGAAATGGTCTGTACTAAACCTCTTCTGCAATATCAAAAGAACAGCTTGGTGGGGGAGACATATATCGTGCACAGGGTACCACTGCTGTGGAAGAGACTCCCTCTCCATGTAAAACAAAGCCCACCTTTGTCCATATTCAAGCGCAACTTGCAGCTATGGATGGGTTATAGCAAATTTATCCCAGAGCTGCTCTTCCCGTACTACTAATAAACACAGGCAGCTCCTAAATACTTTACCCCTTGCATGGATCCCCCTCAAATTATCTATGGTATAATCCCAGTTATTGTCATTAGGGGCAACATATAATTATCAACCAATGAATGTGGAAGGCCACTCTAGCACTAAAAGGTATAGGTTAATTCAAGGACAAAAAGGGAAACCGACTAGGCTTAAAATGGCCTACAAGGCAAGCTAGCCTTGTACTTACCTATAAAGATAGAAGAGAAAAAGGGAAGCAAGACTTCTCTGGATCTAGTGGACATGCCTTTGGAAATTAGATAAGCCAAGTAGAAGGCTTTACAAACCATTATGGACAAATAATGGTCAAACTAAAAGGAATTAAATGACAAGAATGCCCAAATCCCTTACAACAGTACCTGACTGAAGAAGTGAGTCATCTATATGGTACGTGGCAATGTTTCTTTTACCAAAATAACCTATGCTACATTTTTTTTTCCAGATTTAAATTTGACACCATTGCCCTTGCACTGTTAACGTGGTCTAACCCATGTTGGAGCATCTGAGTCAGTGGAAGATTGGACAAAAACACAATTTACAATCTGCAAACTTTGATCACCATAGGCCATGAGTGTTGACCTGAAGGTCTGAGAAATAAATGCCAACAGGAAAGGGCATAACAATGGGAAATGTTATATACACTACTTGTAACTTTGCTTATAGAAGTGGCATCTGAAACTCTAACAGCACGGGTTCTATCAGACAACCAGCTAGCTGCCCACCCCACAACATAAGTATTTATATTCAGATTTACAAGTCTTTCAATAAAATATGCATTGAGAACAGTGTTAAAGGCCTTAGCCAGGTCTAGATATGCTGTATGAAAGTAGAGTTGTGTAAACTTTTACCATAACTGTTGCAGTATTCTTTTCTAAAGGAATGCCCTGCCAAACGTAGCCCAACGTCCGGCCAGTATAGCAAAAAAGAATTTATGTACTCACCTTAATGTTCCATGTTTATAGTCCATCTCGTACTTCATTCTTACATATGGGGTCAGACCGATCCTCAGCTCTGACTGGGCCTATTTACAAGATGGAAGTCTTCTAGTTGGCTTGTGGCTAGGTAGGTATCCCCATGGTGCACCAGTACAATCCCCAGATCTTGTTTGCTGCTAACTAGGAGAGAAAATAATAAATATACAAAAGAAGCAAATACTAAAAGGTCTCCATAAAAAAGATAATATTTTTCTGTCTCCAGGTACTTCCAGGATGGGGGTAGGAGGGTGGGTTCGTAAGAATGAAGTGGAAGATGGACTACAAACATGGAACGTTATGGTGATAACTTCTTTATGTTCTGTAGTCCTATCTCGCCTTCTTTCTTACATATGGGACAGCATCCCTAGCGCCTTATGCTTGGGTGGCTCAAGGAAAAATACTCCTTAGTACCATGGAACCAAAAGATGCTCTACCCCTGGAGGTTAAATCCAATTTGTAATGAGTAATAAAAGTGTGAGGGGTAGCCCACATTGCCTGCTGCACAATTATCAAGTGGGACCCTGGCTTGAAAGGCTGCAGAGGTAGACTGAGATCTGGTAGAATGAGCCTTGATTTTAAAGGGTAAAGGTCTACCCTCAGAGTTGTAAATGTAAGCTATACAGCTAGAAATCCAATTAGAGCGCGTTACTTTGGAAACTGGTAAGCCTGACCTAGATTCGGAAAAGGAAATAAATAACTGATCTGATTTCCTGATTTCCTTAGTTCGGTGCAAATAAAAATGTAATTGTCTATGGACATCCAGCTGATGAAATCTGTATTCAGCTGCGCTGGAATGATTAGGAAAGAATTGATTCATGATTGCAGGAAAATGAAACAGACCAACAGGGAAGGAAGGATTAGTCTAAGGAGGGACTGTCTTTGTGAAAAATCAGGTAAGGGGGTTTCACAGACAATGCTTGTAACTCTGACACCCGTCTGGCCGATGTGATAGCCACCAGAAACAAAGTCTTCCAAGACAGGAATTTCAAAGGGGATGAATGAGAAGGCTCAAAGGGCGGAGAGGTTAATTTGGATAACACAAAATTTAAATCCTATGAGGCAACAGGTTCTTGAAAGGGGGGTCTTAATAAGGTGTCACCTTTAACTCATTACAGCCGAGTGACGTCTCCAGGCGTTTCTGCAGTTACACCCTACTGCTCCTCTAGGTGTCAAATATTGCCTGTTCATATTTGCATTAATAATTCCAAAACCATGTTACATACAAGGTATCAGAAAATTTTATCTTGAAGCATACATGATAGCAAACACAATTGTATTGATATATGACCTCTGTCAATGGGTATTTGTTAAAAATGTAAGGTGATAACTTCAATTTTTAAATGCTGAAGCCACGCCCACTAGGGGTTAAAGGTACACACTCAAAAGAGCTCGGAAAGTTTTAAACAGCCTATGCGACATCAGATTAGAATCTTGAAAGCCCAGATGAAAATTTGAAATTGCTGCCAATTGAACTCTGGTAGTGGCAGCCACAGATCCCTGGTGAAAAAGCTCAGACAGGAATTCCAAAACCACTGAGGATGGAGGCAGTGTAAGGGTCAACATTTATTTTCTCTGCCCAGATAGATAATCTTCTCCATTTGCTGGAATAAAGTCTCCTGATGGAAGGTTTATGAGAAGACGTAAGGATATGATGAGGGCCAGAAGTCGTGAAGCCTGACTAGGGATGGAACTGGAGCAGCCACGCTGTCAAATTGAGGGTGTGTAAGGAGGTGTGAAGAGAACCTGACATTTGAGTCAACCGGTATAAAACTGGGTCCAGAATCCAAGGATCATCTAGGAGAAGTGGCCCGAGGAAAGGGAACCAAACCTGACGAGGACAGTAAGGAGCAATGAGGATCAGTTTGCTTTTCAGTCGTTTCACTTTCTGAATAACCTTGGGTATGAGAGGAACGGGAGGAAAAGCATAAAGGAGACCCGGGGCCAATCATGAACAAGTGCGTCTCTCGGTGACTCCCCTGGAGGGGGGATGAGGGAGAAGTAGCTGCTGCATTTGGCACTGATTGGGCTGGCAAAGAGATCGCAGCAAGGCTGTCTCCATCTGTGGAAAATCTGTTCCGCTGTTTCCTGTTTCAGAGACCACTCGTGAGGTATCAAGATTGCCCGGCTGAGCTTCTTGGCCATCACGTTGGTTGTCCCCAGAATGTGCATTGCCACCAGAAAACACTGGGAAGAATTTGCCCATTTTCAAACTCGAATGGCCTCTCGACAGTATGGGTAAGATCTGGTTCCGCCATGTTTGTTGATATACCATACTACCAACATGTTGTCTGATTATATTGCAATAGTCCCCAGAGGCAGAAGGTCGTGAAGTGCTTGCAATGCCAGGAGCACCGCCCTCATCTCTAGAACGTTGATATGTAGGTGAGCCTCGTGATCTTGCTATGTGCCTTGGACAGTCCTGTTTAGATAATGCCCCCCCACCCTATCTGTGAGGCATCCATGGTCACAGTGGCAATGAGTTGGGGAGAAACAAATGAAGTGTCCGTGGTTAACTGATTGGGTAGAATCCACCAAAGAAGGTCCCTCTTGCAAGAGTCTGTCAGTAGAATGTGATGAGATAATGACAAGTGTTGAAAAGATCATTGGGATGACAGGAGCCACTGAAGAATCCTCATGTGTAGTCTGGCTAGTGGCACTAGTAATATGGTGGAAGCCATGGTCCCTACAAGCTATTGAATAGTCTTGGCTTTGACCTTTCATAAGGGGAGAAGACGTTGAATTTGAAGAACCAGATTCTGCACCCTTTCTACAGGAAAACGAGCCAACATGTCTACTGTGTCTATCTCTGCGTCTATAAAAATCACAGATTTAGAAGGCAATACGGCAGATTTTTCCCAATTTATAGAAATTCCCAGCAGGGCACAAAGCTGAATGCTAGTGTCCCTGGTCTGAAGAAGTAGATGCCTGGTGGGGGTAGTCAAGAGCCAGATGTCCAGCTACGGAAACACCTGGAATGCTCTACGTCTCAGGTGAGCTGTCACTACCGCCATACACTTGGTGAAAACCCTGGGGGCTGTGGTGAGACTAAAGGGCAGAGCACGAAACTGGTAATGACTGGCTCCCAGCTGGAAGCGTAGATGACTCCTTGACGCCCTGTCCATTTTTATGCGGTAGTAGGCGTCTTGGAGATTGAGCACATCCAATTTTCTTTCCCTAATAACGGGAGTATAGACTGCAGTGTCACCATCCGGAACTTGTCTTTCTTTACTGATTCGTTTAATCTGCTGAGGTCCAAGATAAGCCTCCAGTCGGCTGTACGTTTTAGCACTAAAAAGAATCTGGAGTAACTTCCGGATCCTATTTGGTCTGTTGGGATGGTTTGGATGACTCTTTTTGACAGCAACTTGTTGACCTCCACAGTTGCCTGATACCTGTGATTGGGTGGAACATCCGGGATCCTTCTGGGAACAAAAGGTGGAAGAGAAAAGAGTATGACATAACCTCTGGTAATAATTCTTTGTACCCACTTATCTTGAGTGATACCCAGCCAGGCTTCTGAATACAAAGAAATACGACCCCCGACTAGCCCCACAGAATCACAGTCGGGCCCCACATCAGGAGCGCTGGTAAGGCAGTCCCTGAAAGGAATCGCGACCTCCCTGGATTTGCAGACCACCCCTGCCTCTAGGGTGACGTCTACCATTTCCTCTTCCTCCTCCTCCTCTGCCTCTGAAGGAGGCGTCACCCTGTACATCCTGGAAAAACCTCTGGGACTTCTTGAACCACATTTTACCACCTCTGACCCTTAGGGATATGGTCTAGAGGAGACAGTAAAATATACTCCCATGGCAGAGAGTGTTTTTCCTTCTTGCTCGCAGCGGGTGAGAGTGTCCTTTACCTTGGATCCAAACAATGAGGAACTGTCGAAGGGGGCATTGGTAAAGGTAGACTTGGACAGTTCCACAAAGTTACACAAATACATCCAGGAATGATGCCTTAGGGAAATTCCTGAACCCGCTGCTCTACTCGCTCCATCGACTGCATACGAAATAAGCCACATGGACGAGTCGACAATAGAGTTCAAGGTGGACAACTGGGCAGACACCTTGTCAGGGACTCCCTCAGTACATATACCTTGTAGAGAATCTCCTTATTCTTTAAGGAGATCTCTCTGAAGCCTTGTGAAGTGAGTAAGGTAGTTCAGCGATCTAAGGGTAAATGCCGCTGAAGAGAAGATATGCTTCTCATATCTGTCCATCGTACGAGACTCCTTATTCGGCAGTTTGGACAGAAGAAGTCTCAGCTAGCTACTTCATAGTGGCCGCCGCCACTACCATGGCATCTACAGGAACACCTTTAGACAAAAAATCATTTTCTGGGGGAGCAGAAAGAAACTTATTCGGTCTCCTGGGGACTGGCTCCACGGCATCAGGAGAATCCCACACCTTTCGACTAACTAGCACCATCAGTTCGTCAAAGGGTGGAGACACCCAAGAAGCTGAAGGTTGAGACTCGAAAGCCTTCAGGTACACTGACTCCTCATCAGAAGGGGTGACAGTGGGCCAGCAGCACCTCTGTTTAAGGATATCCAGGATGTCTACGAAGGAGACATCATCAGAGGATGACTTGGGGGACCCTTCTGACTCCTCGAGGTCAGTGTCAGAAGTCAGTGCCTCATCCTGGGAGTCTACATGCTTCCTCTTATATGTCCTCTTCCGTGAGGGCTCCTCGGAAGGATATTCTGGGGAGGTCTCGGAAGAGTGGGGGCCACTGGCCGGTGGCTCCTAAGGCTGAGGATCTCTGCTGTCCACGGAGAGAGCAGGAGCTGAGACAGAACTAGGTGCCTTAAGGGGAAGAGTGTCAGTACCCCTGGTAGGAGCTGAAGATCGGGACAGCACACTCATCATCATCTCGAATGCCGACCTCTCTGGCTCCAAAGACCTCCCCGGCTCCGAAACATCCGCAGGGGGAGCTGGAGCCAAAGGTTCCACCAGTGGTACCAAACACTCTGGCTCCAAAAGACCAGCATGGCTCAGAGGAGGAATGACCGAACGGGGCTCAACAGACTCAAGTGGCTTCGGAACTGACTGGGTCAGAGACAACAATAATTTAAGTAAAGCAGATGACTTCAAAAGTCTCAGCACTACCCTCTCCACATCTTCTTCTGATAAACTCCTGGAAGACCTGAAGGACAGAGTAGGAGAGTGGGATCTCTGCAGTATTGGAGACTTCAATATAGGGGGCACCGGTAGAGGATCAATAGACTGGCTCCATGAGATACTCTCAGCGGTCATTTCCGAGATACTTGGGGCCGACCATGTAACCACAGTACTGCTCTCAAGAGGCACCGAGCTCTGTGGAGCCAATGAGACAGTGGACTTGTCCGATTTAGTGATTTTAAGAGGTGGCTCCAAGACACCAACCGGTGCCGGGGAGGGCCTCTTAGAGGACTTATACTTTTCCTTTTTAGATCCCTGAGATCTAGAAGAGGAGGAACAGCTAGCCAGATCTTACTCAAAGGAAGGTTTAAGAAGACCTTTTAGGATGAGCTTATTTTTCCTTTCTTGCAAAACCCTAGCACTGAAAGAGTGGCAAAATAAGGACGCTTCCTGTAAATGGATGGCCCCCAAACAGTAAATGCAGTCACTGTGGCCATCCGTTATGGACATCTTCTGTGAGCATTTAATACATTTTTTAAAGCCAGACGGCTTATGGTCCTTACTTTCTTTAGACATTCTCACAGAGATGAACACACACACACACACACACACACACACACACACACACACACACACACACACACACACACAAAAAGGGAGAGGACTAGGTCCTCTAATTTAAACGGGCCTAGCCCTTCAGGAAAGAGAAAGACACCACGAGGACTAGGTCCTCTAACTTAAACGGCCCTAACCCGGGCAGGAAAGGAAACGGAAAAACTAGGTCTGCTAACTAAAACAGACCTAGGGAAAGTTACAATAAACAGAGAAGTCACACACTCAAGCAGGAATAAGGGTAAACTATCAAAATACTCAACAAGGAAACAGAACCTCGTTCTGTTAATAACACCGGTAACAATTTAGCAATCGGGAATCTGCAAACAACTTTGACATGCCTAAAACACACAGTCTAACTGAGCGCAAAAGGCACCTACAAATACTAACTCTATTAATAAACATGAAAACCAGCACACAGGATACCAATACTATGAGGCCAAGAGGCCAATGTACCAAGAGATTGCACACAAATGGCGCAATTATAAAGACTAACTATTCTAAATTGCAAACTACGCTAACTATGACTAAACAATGATATAATAACAGTTTTGAATAAAACAGTCAAAAAAATTTTTGAATAAATTTTGAATAAATGCAAAACTTAGCCAGAGCCAAAGAGAAGCACAACCAAACTCGTTGACACGGCAAATGAGATCTGGGGATTGTACTGGTGCACCATGGGATACCTACCTAGCCACGAGCCAACTAGAAGACTTTCAGCTTGTAAACAGGTCGAGTCGGAGCCGATCCCATATGTAAGAATGAAGGCGAGATAGGACTACAAAACATGCCTTCATTTTTTTAAGGACGTTGTATATCACAGGTATGCTCCCCACTCATGGCGTATGACATAAAAGTGACATATGGACATACATACCTCAGAAAGTACAGTTTTGTACCTACCATAAATGTAGATGTTCGAGTGTTCACCCTGCTGCAGTCATCACATTTGGGTTATCCTGTCGTCAGGCGGTCCCGCAGTCGGCCGGAATTCCAAAGTCTTGGTCCGGCGTCGGTTGCTGTCACCTCTTCCCTGACGTCAGTGCACCAGGGGTATATATAATGCAACCGACACCATTTTCTTCAGTTTTTCTTGCCCCAGATGTCAGGTGCCCCCAAAAAGGTGGTTAGAATTAGTACCAAATGGAGTGACCACTGCACAAACACAAAATCCCTTCAGCTATAAGCAAATACATCAGTAAGGCATAGAAGAGATTTTGCCAGTAGATCAGAGGGGATGGAGGGAGGGTAACCTGGACTGCAGCAGGGTGAATACACGAACATCTACATTTATGGTAGGTACAAAACTGTACTATGTTCATCGTGTTACCCTGCTGCAGTCATCACACTTGGGTTGAATCCCAAAGCTAAGGTAGGGGGGAGGTATCATAGAGGGTTAGTGGAGGCAATAAGGCCCTGCCGAACTGCAGTGGCGAAGCCCGTCCTGGACTTATGTAAAGAGGTAAGTGATACTGTTTGGTAAAGGTGTGTACTGAACTCCAAGTTGCAGCTTCTAAAATTTCCTTGGTTGGAACCCCCCTGAGAAAGGCTGTAGAGGTAGCTGTTGCCCTGGTAGAGTGGGATCTAATGGTAGCAGGAACTGGTTTCCCATGATGGGTATAGCAGAAACGTATGCAATGACCTATCCATTTAGAAATGGTTTGCTTAGATATAGCCTTCCCTTGAGAAGCTGTAGCATAGGATACAAAGAGCTGGTCAGTTTTTCTGAAAGCCTTAGTTTTGTCCAAGTAGTAACGAAGCTGCCTGTGAATGTCCAAGGAATGCAGGAGTCTCTCACCTTTGTTTTGTGGATTGGTGAAGAAGGTGGGTAAGTGGATGGTTTGATTTAAAGCTACACTGGAAACCACCTTAGGCATAAAGGAAGGATTAGTTCGTAGAGAAACTCTGTCTTGATGAAAAATGAGGAAAGGTTCCACTGCCATTAGTGCCTGCAGCTCTGGGACTCTCCTAGCTGAAGTTATTGCTAGGAGCAGGGCAGTCTTCCATGATAGGAACTGAAGATCTGCAGAGAAAGTTGGTTCAAAGGGAGGTAGTGTTAGTTTTTCCAGAACAAAGTTGAGGTCCCATGTTGGTGTAGGAGCTCTCCTGGGTGGTCTAATGTTTTTTGCCCCTCTGAGGAACTGCCTTAGAAGAGGATGTGAAAATAAAGGTGGATCCGTGTTGCAGTGAGCTGAAATAGCTGAAGCATGGATTTTAATTGAGGAAAAGGAAAGTCCTTTGTGCAACATCTCAGCTAAATACTGTAGAATGTGAGGCATGTGAGGCTGAATTGTGTCTTGGCCTTTAGCTTGGTTCCAGGCACAAAACCTTTTCCATTTGTCCGAATAAGCCT
This sequence comes from Protopterus annectens, assembly GCF_019279795.1. Classification (NCBI taxonomy): domain Eukaryota; kingdom Metazoa; phylum Chordata; order Ceratodontiformes; family Protopteridae; genus Protopterus; species Protopterus annectens. The sequence goes on along the minus strand of NC_056728.1, from coordinate 577,550,368 downwards.
TCCTGGTGCTTGGCCTCCTGGCTTCCAGAATGACATCCAGAACTGCTTGTGAAAGAGAGGCTGGTTGGATGTTTAGTTGATTTGCCATGCAGCCAGATTTAAAGTTTTGAGCTGGCTGTGAAGAATCTGATTGTTTTGTTGTGTGAGCAAATGGGGTATTTGAGGCAATATTCATGGTGGGCTGTGGGCCATATTTTTCAATAGCGGGTACCAGTGCTGGTGTGGCCAGTCTGGGGCTATGAGGATCAGTCATGGTCTCTCCTTTTTGACCTTCAAAAGAACCTTTGTAAGGAGAGGTAATGGAGGGAAGGCATATGCTGTCAGGTTTTTCCAACTGAAAGAGAGAGAGTCCACTTTCCAAGCTTGACGGTGGAATGTCCTTGTACAAAATTTTGTCAGTTAGTAGTTTTGAGGACTGGCAAACAGGTCTATGTTTGGAAGGCCCCATTTTTGAGTTATCATTGCAAATATCTGTGGATCTAGTTTCCACTCGTGGGGATCTTTGATGTTTCTGCTGAGGTAGTCTGTCAATGTGTTCCTCTGTCCTGGCAGGAAATGAGCTTGTAACTGGACTTGGTAGGCCAGAGCTGTGTTCCATAAGATCATTGCTTGCCTGCATAGAGGGTAGGAATATGTACCCCCTTGTTTGTTTATGTACCACATTACTGTGGTGTTGTCCGTCTTTATTGTAATTGTCCTGGATGTAATAGATCCTTGAAGGCTGTCAGAGCTTTCTGTACAGCTAGCATCTCTTTTTGATTTATGTGTAGATTTCTTTGATCTGCAGTCCATAGGCCTTGAATGCATTGTCCTGCCATGTGTGGCCCCCAGGCATAGTCTGAAGCATCTGTTGTGATAGTCTGCCTGGCTGGGGGCAAGGTGAAAGGCTGACCCTTGTTGAGGTGACATGCCTGTGACCACCATCGAAATTCCTGTTGTAGGCAGGGAATGAGAGGTATCATTGTGTCCAAGCTGTGGCTGTGTTGAGACCATACACTTTTTGGTACCACTGTAATTTCCTCATATGCAGCTTTGCAAATGGTATTATTAATATGCAAGATGCCATGAAGCCCAAAGCCTGCAGAATTTTTCTTGCAGTTAATTGGGTCTTTGTTGCCATTGTCTTGAAATATTGAGTTAGTTGTAGTTGCTTGTCTGGCGTAAGATAAGCCTTCTGGGCCATTGTATTCAAGCTGGCACCCAGGAATGTCATTTTTTGTGAGGGTACTAGTTTTGACTTCTTTTCGTTTACTGTGTACCCCAGGCAGTTTAGTAGATGCTTTACAAAGGCCAGATGTTGTAAGAGAATGTCTTTGCTTTCTGCTTAGATGAGGCAGTCGTCCAGGTATGGATATATTTGAATTCCTCTTTGTCTGCAGTATGCAATTACTGGTGCCAGGCATTTTATGAAAACTCTGGGCGCAGTAGATAAGCCAAAGGGCAGTGCAGAGAATTGGTAATGGGTTGAACCTGCAATGAAATGGAGGTATCTTCTGCAACTTTGTCTGATAGGGACATGCAGGTATGCCTCCTTGAGGTCCAACGTTACTAGCCATGCTTCCTTGCCCAACATGGGAAGTAGCTTCTGTAGTGTTAGCATCTTGAATTTGGGTACTTGTAAGTGTTTTGAATTGAAAGATCCAGAATTGGTCTCCAGGCATTGTCCTTTCTGGGCACTAGAAAGAGTCTTGAGTAAAATCCTTGGCCTTGCTCTAAGTAGGTACCAGTTGAATGGCTCTCATGTCCATGAGAGCTGTAATTTGCTTTTGTGCCTCTGCCCATTGATTTTGTGGCAGGTTTGGCATTCCTCTTTTCATTGGCAAGATGTGAAAGTGGAATCTGTATCCTCGTAAAATTATGTCTAAGACCCATTTGTCCTTTGTGACAATGTGCCAGTTGTCTGCAAAAAGTGCGAGTTTTCCCCCCAAAGGGGCTGCCAAGAGAGTATTGCTTGGCCAGATGAGGTGCAAGTCATTGAGTTTGCCTTCTGGTGGATTGAGACCTGTCTTCTCCTCCCTTCTGTGTTGTAGTGCCCCATTGGCGAGGTTTATACTGGGCTTGTGGTTGTCCTCTGCCCCTTGGGCGTCTGTATTTACCCCTCTGCGGTCTGTCAGTGGCCGGAAAGGACCAATTTTTTGTTGGCCAGTTTCTGCTGAAGCGAGGGGGTTGTACTTGTAGGAAATCTTTGACTGTCTGCATAGATTTTGCCTCATCTTCCATTTTCTTTAAAACTTCTTCTGCTTTAACTCCAAAAAGAACATCCTGCTGTAAGAGAGCATCTAGTAGTTGTGCTTTAACATGATCAGGCAGAGTTTGTTCCTTTAACCAAGCATGCCTACGTATAACAGACCCAGTGACAGCTGCTCTGCAGGAGGCCTCCAAAGAATCAAACCCACATTGTAAGGTATGTTTGCCCACCTGCTCAGTGGCGTGCAACAGATCCTGTACTTCTTTCAATTCAGATTGTTGAAGGAGAGTGGTTATTCTTTGCTTTAACTGAGAGATTAGAAATTGCTGATACGTAAGCATATGATATTGACAATTCAGTGCCCTCATAGCTAGTGTGGCTGAGGTGTAAACCTTTTCCCCCCACCTGTCTAGAGCTCTGGAATCCCTCTCAGAAGGTACTGGGTTTTTAGCCATAGAAGCCTTAGCCCCCTTGGGACCCTGGGAGATAGTCTCTGGGTCAGCTACTGGGCTTTTGTAAAGAAATTTGTGGGAATCAGGCACTCTGTAGTATCTGTCAGGCTTAGCCGGAGCAGGAGGTAGAGAGTCTGGGTTGAAACTGGATTCTAAATAGACATCATCCACACTGTCCAAAACTGGTGGGATGGCAAGTGGTCTGTGTTGGGGGAGTAAAAGAAACTCTCTGAGCTTTTTCTTTGAATCAGAGTAGTCTTGACCTTCCCAGTGAAAATGTTCCCTCATAGTGTGTAAAGTTTCCCCAAAGGAGTAGTCTTCAGGAAGAGAAGCTGAGGGAATAGAGTCCTCAGCATCAGAATCTTCATAAGGAGAGAAGGAGAGAAGGAATAGTCTTGGTCCTCAGAGGAGTCTGAAGAAATGGACATTTGCTCAGAGGAAGCAAAATCTTCCTCTTGTCTAGGCCTTTTGTCAGGAGGGGGCTGTGAACCCCTGATTAAAGAAATCAAATCTTCAGCCATTTTGAGCATCTGTTTCTTAGGCATAGGGCATTGAACAGGAGACTGAAGTGCAGTCCTTTTAGTTTTAGAAGGAGTCTTCGACTTAGAAAATGTTTTAATGGTAAGAGTCGTCGGTCTGAAAACGCCTTCAGAAACTGATGGCGTTTCTGTAGCACCAACGTCTTTTGAAGCAAAGTCGTCGGAAGGGCCTGAAGTAAAAGGCTGTGTCGGCTGGTACATTCCATCAAAATTTCCATAGCAGTCTCGGGTTCCAGATCTGCAGTAGTAAGGGGCTGCGTCGGAGCCTCACTGAGGACCGGAGAACCAGAGACCGGATCAGCCGAGGCCTCGGAATCTGGCTTAGGCCTGGGCTGCCTGTCCTTATCCCTGCGTTTTTTGTGCACGCCAGTAGTCGGTTGCTCCGACGGCATGTTGTAGTTAAATTTCCTACCGAAGTAGTGTCGTGCGAAATCAAAGCGTCTTTTAATAGTACGCTTATTAAACCTAGCACAAAACCGACAAGAAGTGACGTCGTGGTCTGGGCCTAGGCAAGGTATGCAATAAGAATGAAAATCCTTATGAGGTATTTGCCTCCCACAAGAAATACAATTGTTAACTTTTTCTGACATCGGTCTGAGGCAAGAAAAGTTTCCCCAACGGGGTACTTAGCTTTATAGAAGACTTCGGTCTGAAATTCGAATTCGAAAATCTCAGGAGTCGGCCGACCGGCACTTGAAAACTGCTTCGGGCACCGCGCGGCAAGAAAGACTGAAGAAAATGGCGTTGGTTGCATTATATATACCCCTGGCACACTGACGTCAGGGAAGAGGTGACAGCAACCGACGCCAGACCAAGACTTTGGAATTCCGTCCGACTGCGGGACCGCCTGACAACAGGATAACCCAAGTGTGATGACTGCAGCAGGGTAACACGATGAACATCTGAAAAGCCCCAGGAGTAATAGTCCATGGAGAAAAGGAACATGTGCATCCAAAAAGAAAACAGGAAAAGAGAAAAAAGGGGGAAGGAAGCTAATACTGCAACAGTAAAGGAAAGGACATCTATTGTTACGGTAAGATTTTACACAACTCTCCAATGTCCTTCCATATCACTGTTGCAGTATTCTTTACTAAAGGGAAAGTAAAAAAGCTAAAGAGGAAATTTGGGAGGAGGAAAGCCCAGCAGGACCCTCAAGGCACCCATGCAGGATAGACTTGACAAATCCAGATCTAGCCCTGGAAACCACATCCAGCTTGTAATGTCTACTGAAGGTATAGACACAAGTCCAAGTAAGCATTCTCAAGGATGGAACTGGTATCAAACCCTTTGAAAAAAGCACCAGAAAAAGCCACAGCCCTGTTAGAATGAGCTTTTACAGAAGCAAAATCGCTTTTCCCATGAAAGGGGTAACAAAAGGAAATGGCCTTAGAAATACAAGAAGAAATTATTTATTTAGAAACAGCTAAACCTAGAGATTCAAGATGAAAAGAAAACGCTGCTCAGACTTGCAAAAGGCCTCAGTCTTATTCAATAATATCTGAGCTATGTAAATCCCAGGTGTGAACACTTCTCATTAGCAAACTGAGGAGAAGGGAAAAAGTGGGCAAATTATTAGAGTGATTAAGGGACAATTCATTAACTACCTTGGGCATAAAAGAAGGATTAGTACAAAGAGATACCCTGTCCCTATGAAAAACTAAAAAGGAGGGACAGCCAAGCTCCTTGTTCACACTTATTAAGGGTACTAGAACTTGTCAGAGGTCTGGGATGCATGGCCAGACTTAAAAAGGCCCTTGTGGTCATTAGCCTACTAAACACTTCTGAAACTGTGAAGCTCAGACACCCTTCTAGCTGAAGTAAGGGCCAAAATAACAGTCTTCTATGTACAATGCTGCAAGGAAGGTGAAGCTGCAGGCTCAAAAGGAGCCGAAGTCAATTTTTCAAGAACAAAATGAAGGTCCCAGGAAGGAGGAATAGGATTCCTGGGAGGCCTAATATGATGGATGTCTTTAAGAAATTGTTTGACCTCAAACCTATAAGTCAAATAAGGAGTAACCCAGCATGGAGCAATTCACACAAATAAGACAGAACCAGAGGAACCTCCACAGATAATGGATCCTGGTTACAAGCAAGACACCAGACAGAAAATCTCTTCTACTTGGACAAATAAGATTTCCTGCTAGTGATTTCCTGGCCTCCTGCAGAACTCAGTAGTAGTCCTCAGAAAAAAGTTGCCTAAAAGGATTCAAAACCCTAATCACCCACATTGTCAAAGAAGAGTGGACAAGTGAGGAAGGATAAGAAACCCCTTGTCTTGTGCGAGTAGGTCCAACCTGTGAGGTAACTTGTGTTGACTGCCCTTGGCTAGATACAGAAGAGGAAGGGACCAATGCTGTCTGGTTCAAAGGGAGTCACCAACAAGATATGTGTGTGTGTGGGGGTCTCAGTGTGACAGGAAGGGGAGGGAAGGACTAGAGAAACATCCCCTTCCAAGAGAAAAAGAGGACGTCCACCTTCCATGCCAGAGAACGTGGAACTCTGGTGCAAAAACAGAGGACGTTGTCTGTTCAAAGGGGAGGCAAAAAGTTCTACCGTACTCCACTGGTGGACAATATCCAGAAACACCTCCTTGTAAAGCAACCACTTGTAAGTCTGTGTTTATGCACCTGCTTACTGTGGTATTGTCTGTAAATATTTTGAGAGGCTCTAGAAGAAACAGTGTGTGGAATGCCTGAAGAGCAAGGAGAGCTCTCATCTCCTTGATGTTGTTATGGTCTGCCCTCTGATGAATGAGCCAAAGACCCTGAACCTTTAGAGGGCCAAAATAAGTCCCCCACTCCATGTCTGAGGCATCCGAAAAAAGTTCCTGAGATGGGACTGGGGGATGAAAAGAAAGCCCTGGGTTGAGAGACGTGGCAATCAGACTTCAGTGTAAGGATAGGCTGTATTCATAATCTCAGCCAATGCCCCACAACAGGGTTGTGACTGAGGATACTGCACACTGCAGTAGATGCCCAAAGTGGTTTGGTCTGTACAACTCTTCCCTCTATAGGGCATCATGTAGAGTCTGTGCTGCTGTCCACAGCTCTATTCATTGGTGAGTTTTGAGATAGAAATGTTCAGAATGTTTTTCAAAGGTGGGAGGAACCCCATAGAGACATAGGGAGAATATTCAAACCCCAAACAGGCACTGGCTGGAGGTCAGGAGTGAACCTTGTACCTTATGCATGGGAGGCAAAGACCTTAACCATTATGCCAACTGGTCTCCAAATCCTCCAAAGGAAAGTTCCTCAAAGAGAGAATCTGGCCTGATGACGTCCTCCTCCTCAGAGCCATAGTCCAATGGAGAAGGAATCTGAGAGGAGTAAGCCAAAGACTCTTCTCCAAAGTCCAATTCCTCATCATAGGAGCATCTGACAAAGGGGAAATTGAAAATCTCTAGGGGGGGGGGGGGTCAAGGCCATTAGTGCATTAAACAATCGCTGTGTAAAATCCCACCACTCACGGTGGGGATCCTTAGGAGTAGGGGAAATATGTCTTGTTTCCTGCTTCTTTTTTAAAGTGACATCAGCCCTAAAGATCTTAGGAGGTTTGGATCCTTGCCGACACTCAGTCAATGTAGTGGGAATCTCCTACAGAACAAAAATCTCAGTCCCTCAGATATGATCAGCCTTGGTTCCTCCTCAACATCTGCAACGGATGTCTGCAGAGCCTCAGAGGAAGAGTGAGAAGCCGGATTCATGCCAGCCTCCGAAAGAGTCACGACAGAGGAATCCAGCAGAACAGCCAGACGATCCTCCGGGCTTTCACCAGCCTAGAGAGAGGCATCCAGGGAAGTGGCATAGCAGCCAAATCCGACTTGACATTTTTGGTGGTCTTGGCAGATGGCTGATCCATTTGCTGGGATGATTCCAGCATTACACCCTGCACCAACTTCAGACATTGGTTCTCTAAGTAGACAGACAAGGAGGAGAGATAAGTATGAAGGGTCTTGGGGACAAACTCTTGACAAAAAAATCGGGCATGAAGTACGGTTATGAGAATGACCCAAATGAAACAAACACTACTTGTCATGGTCCTTATGGGGAATCTGTCTCCCACACTGACATTTTCCTTTTCTGGATGACGTAACCTCACAACAAATCAAAAAACAAAATAAGAAAACCCAAACAGGGCTCTTATCTGAAAACGGCTTGGCAACCAGCAGAAATAAAGCAGCGTTCAGACCGATAGAGATGGCGTTCGGACTGGCAGCAAAGCTGTTCTGAGGTATGTACGGCCGTATGTCACCTTTATGCCCTACGCCATGAGAGGGGAGCATACCTGTAACATACAACGTCCTTAAAACACCTAAGGCTTTGGTATACTGGCCGGATGTTGGGCTATCCTTGGCAGGGGATCCCTTTAGTAAGGAATACTGCAACAGTAATTTGGAAGACATCTACTAACTGCAACCCACTTTTTCATAGAAATTAAGGAGGTAAACACCGTGGCTACTGGTAAGTTACATATCAGTACCACATTGCTTCTAAAACCTGAAAATGTCTAACCATTCAACTTATTTGTAACTGACAGCTGGCATCACACAGACTTTGTAAAGCAGCTTTAAGCAACTTATAGCATTCTATTCCTCTCTTCTACAACTATGTGGAGAACTATCAACAGTCAGTGGTCAAAAGATTAGGGCACTGAAGCAGAATATGCAATGCTGCAATACAACTTATCCCTGGTTTTCATATAAAAAAAACTTTTCCAACAACTAACTCTGTAGGTAAAGAGATTCACTACAACCTCTGCATGCGCTTTAGAAGACTGCTGAACTTATAAGGAACACCTTCAGAATGTAAATCTATGTGTACCAACACTGAAATCCTCAGAAACAATGTTACCTGTACATCATATAAGCTAAGAAAAACTCCCTTCATAAAAATTATCAGACATTATTAACAAACAGGATGGGGAGCCCTTCATGTTCGGTGGCACGAAAAAATGGAAAGGAAAAAACAAAGGTTTCTGGATACTATATTGTGATGACATTTTAGACAGAGAAAAGAAACTCTGAGATGAGATAAACAACATCAGTAGGAAGAGTGCAGTTGTCCTTTAAATGTCTGGATAGTTCACTTCTGGACCAAACATTTTAAAAATAATCATAACAGCCTGCTAAAAAGTTCAGTGCATTCATACTGCCAAGTAAGACTTAATTCACAGAAACTTGTCTCAATCGCATTTGCCTTTTAGGAACTGAATCGAAAGGAACATGCCTAAAACACAAACTCATTTTCCAGAATAATTTTTTGTCACATACATCAAAGAAGTGAGCAACTGTGTGCCTAAAATATAGAAACAATACCCGTGTAAGCCAAACAAGGCTTTTTTCTCATATACAGTTGCCACTTCAAATGTAGCCGGCTATATAAACAATATTCTAGTAGAGAAAAATCATCCAGAGATCTTACAGACTTAATGACTAGTTTTGATCCTTGCAGTAAACCAGCTCTGTGTTTGGCCAAAGCAGGTTCTGTTGAGCAAGGTCAATTTCAACTGTTGACTACATCCTTGCTTTTCAAAACTGCAACAAAAAGATACTTGCACTTTGTTCCAAGACATGGTGATCTCAGAATGAGACTTAATTTCTATTTAGCATTTAGTACATTTTTAAGTATTCAAGGTATTCTCTTGATTTATTGTATTTCATCACATGAACTGCTGTATATATTTGTTCATATTATCGTTAGGTCTGCAAACATCAAACACATTTTTATTTATGTATAAAATATTTTTAGTAGCATTTTAATGCATTTCTAGCATCCTACATTTTTAGTTTCATGGTTCTTTTAAAAAAGTATATTAACTAAAATTTTTAATTATTCAATTGATTGATTAACTAACAGGACTTATGGGTATATATTGGCGCATGGAGTCAAATATTGATTGTATCTGATGAAGTCTGCTATTTTGTGTACGAAAATGCTGTGAATGTATCCTGAATTGCATTAATACTAATACATTTTGTTAGTTTTACATAGCTACATGTGTTTTGCCGCTTCCTATAGTCCGCTGTTCTTTTGGTGTTTTGTGTAGCTTTTGGACTATTGCTCTCCCTTTTTGTTGGTAGTGTGATCTCAGAATTATTTAACCATAAGGTGTAGGAAATTTTCCACCATAGGTTAGGGCTCTAACCTTCAAAGTAGTAGGGAGTTTGTGGTTCATTTTTTTTTTTTCTCATAAGCATGCCACAACGTTTTGGTAACATAGAAGTGTATTAATTTCACCCAGGTTAGGGGCTTCAATTGTCTGTGAATTTTACATTGGCACTGTTCTATGAAAATATGCAACTTCTCAACAAATATGTGGCTGTGCCTAACAGGAACATAATTCTTTAAGAGGAAAGGAAAATGTGATGTCACAGAACACTGTATGGGAGAAAGTCATTTGTGATGGGATGAGCAGCTAGCCATTGTTTAAAGTGCATACATTAAACAGAAAATGTGATGTCACACAATGCTGCATGGAAGAATGCCATCTTTGTGGGGATGGGGAATTAGCTACAGTTATTAAAAAAGGAAGGAATCTGCCTGAATATATAACTTTTAACCCATACTCTGGGTCTTTTGACCACAGCAATTTCCTTTAAAGGTTAATGACTTCTGCAGTACACTCAATGAGCTTACATTATTTCACAACTCCCACAGAACTGTCATTATTCATGCTTCGATAAATTCATCTTACATTACCTGCAGTTTTAAACCTTGGCCTTATCAACAATATATTATGTTATAGGGAACCAAGAAAGCAAACCGCAACTTGGCTATAACACAATTACAATGCTGAAACATTTAATAAAAATTAAAATCCATTAAAAACATAATTAATAGTTTTTGTGGTTACAAATTAAATTACAAAGTGCACCAATACAAACCATACCAAGGGCAGCATTCATCCATAAAGAGACAGCAAGTTCTTATCAAATGTTCTCTCTGCAGGGAAATACCCTCAGTAAGATCTTTTAAGCCTCAATCTACAATGTTCAGTTCAAGGCTGTGTTTTTAGTCTCTACTGTGAGGAAACTGAGGTGGTGGCCCACCTTCTATTGGCACTGTATAAGCCACAGTCATAAGCTGCCCTGCATGCATCCTCTCGTTTACCCTTAATTCACAACCATCTTGAAGCATTCGAATAGCTATTCTGGCTATATTCTTGGAATCATCAAGTCCACAGTGAGGTCTGCCTTCATATTCCATGCCCAGTTTCTCCAGCATACTTTCTAACTTGGTGCTTGATCTTGGAACCTGCAAATGAACAATTCAAATAGGAGGCACAATATTAACATAGTTGTAAACCAGCAAACTGCTTTCTCAAAACTATTAATAGACATAGATACCTAATGAATAACTAATACATTGATAGAATTTCAGAACTGACAAACTGTTTATTCTTTTAACTAGTAAGGACATTGAACAGTGACTACTTATGGGAATGATACCTGAAGATACAACAGAAAAGTAAACAGACACAATGCAGACAAAGCATACTGACTTAACACACTGGATAGCACAGTGGTTAAAGGTTCCTAGTGCTCTGGTTTGGGTTCAGATGGACTGCTTTCTCCACAGTCTGTATGCCTTATCTGTCACAGTGTACACATAGTTTACCAAGATGTTTGGTCACTTTATACTCACATCCCTAGGACATACTAAGAGGTCACGTAGTAATCCTCTAACTTGACTGCAGGTGGGTGACTGTATGTATGTATGTGCCTTATGAGTAATTTGTGTACTATCAAGGACTAACCAGTCCTGGATTTTGCGCCCTATGCTTACTACTTACTGGAAAAGGCTCCAGCATACTGCTAACCATGTAAAAGGATAAAGTAGAAAATTAATGAGCAATTCAAAAGCCAATATGCAGCAATTTACTGTCCATATTATGGGGCACCAAGGTTGCACAAAGGGGTCAGTACATGATACTATTAACCTACAATACCTTTGGGACAGCTAATCCTAGAATCCCTCAAACATACTCAAAATAAATACTCTCCTTATTATGTCAGTTTTAGTAATACAAGACTGAAATTACGAAACAAAATACCGTCAAGTAATTAAACAGAAGACAGACAGACACACACACACACACACCTCTCAAACGTCTAGAAATAACACAAACTTCAAGGCATCTCAGAAAATGCCCCAAGCACAAATCTGAAAAGCAGTTTTGAGGTCACAAATTATTAATTCAGGAAACATAAATCTGCCTTAGTCTGAAGACAAGGAGTAGTACTGTGCAAATCAGTGAATGATCTGTGACAAGAAGAAAAAAGAACTTAGTGTTTCCTCAGGTTTAACTGAAAAATGAGTAATTTTTTACATGTAAACCAATGGAGATAAGCAGCAACAAGGCTCGACCAGAAACTAGAAAGAGGGCTAGATATCCAACTTTGTAAGAGGAAAAGTTAAATTCGCAATAGTCAGCGATGTCTATTTTCCAGCAGTTCTCACTCTGAACAGCCAGTTTCCAAGAGTCAGGAACATTTTTTTTTAAATAAAACCACATAAATAACATTACTGCGTTCATTGACAGGAGTGATACACTGTGCAGCAGACTATGTGAGATAACTGCCAAGAAGCTACGGACTGCAATGCCCTAATTTAATTAGAGCAATTTTTCATAGAAAAATTCCAGGAAGAGAAACACTAGAGATGCACAAAAACATGCTGGGAAGAGGGCTAGGCATCAACCTGTGTGACAGAAAGAGGAGAACTCTACCATTTCCCAGGTAACAATCAGCATTATTGGATTTGTGGTATGTCACGCTCTGACTTGTCTTCTGACCAGTGTGAACATTTAAAAGTATGACAGACTGTATAGCAGTGTACAAAGGCATGCATTTTTATGCACTGTCACCAAGTAAATTTTCTTACACACTGAGCAAGTCTCTTGAATGGGGGCAGTTTTTCAATAATCTTTTCTTTCTCCCAAGTTTCTGCACTGCACTGTAGTCCAAACTGTGAGGGGTACAGAATGGTGTTTGCAGGCTGAAAATAATTTAGTTATGCCCAGTACATACTGGTGCCTGTAACCCTTCTGTGTTTTTTTTCCTGTACTTCATGGCACTGATCCAAATCACTGAATACTATTATATCACCACCAAGCTAACTGAATGGTTTGGAGACTAGGGCCCTAAGACTTCACTAAAAACAGTGATTTTCTTGCTGAACTTTCTCAGTCGATGCAAGTAAATATAAGTTAATTAATAAATATATACTCTCTGCAATAACAAATTTTACAGCATAATTTAACTTTCCATTCTAGACTAAATCCCATTGAAAACATCCAAACTCGGTGGCTCCCATAAACTTTTTTATTCTTTTCCTTTTATGAAAATTTAAATAACTGGCATACTAACGTGCAACTGGAGGAGTACACTTGCTAAAGAGGTACATGTTTATTTATTAATTGCCATTGGAAACTGGTTAGGTGGACTGGTCAATTGGGCCTTTTCAGCCAATACCTGAGCTTAAAAGGAACAACTGGCAAGATAAATTACTTAAAGGCAGAAATATTAGCAACACGCATTTAAGATGCTTCAAAAACACCACTGTGTGTGTGTATATATATATATATATATATATATATATATATAGACACACACACACACACACACACACACACACACACACACACACACACACACACACACACACACACGTATGGATTTCTGCTACCTTTGTCAAATTGTACTTTGGTCGACATCTGTTTAGTCAATACTATTTAGCCAATGAAACAAATGGTCGACAAATCTAACAGAACAGACCATACCTCTGAAGTGTCCAGATTTTCACAGAATGTCCAGATTTGTGCCTTTTATTTTTTTGTCTGTTTCTTTATTTTTTTAAAAGTAATATTTAAAAATATGCATATTTTTCGGACTCTGTCTTCCCATTACTTATGGCTTTGTTCAGATTTCTTGCTCCAAGAGGTTGAGAGGTATGGATAGGATGATTCTCATGGCTGAAGTTGCTCTTTCCCTGAGAATTGTGCAATCTCAGAATTAGTATACATAATTAGCAAGGGGTGGGAGCACAAAAAACGTTTTCTTTCATTTCTTGTTTTTCAGTTTATGCATGTGTGAGATTTATTCTGGGCATGTGAGCAGTGGTGTGTCGATGTGCATAATGTCAATAATTTGGTGTTGAGATAATGCACATTGATATTAGTGCATTAGTGCCGTTTGGCACACACACACACACATATATATATATATATATATATATATATATATATATATATATATATACATGCACACACACACATACACACACACACACACCACACACCCACACATATATATATATATATATATATATATATATATATATATATATATATATATGTGTGCGCACACACACATGTATACACATACACAACTTAGAATTATGTGTGTGATCGTTATACACAACTTGGCACATCATTCTATTTACTTGCAAACGATCATAGTGGAGCTAGAAAAGATAGTAGTGTGACATCTTATCCCGCGCCTCTATAACAACTACACTGTGCTTTGCTCTTATGTTTATTTAGTTTCCTTCTGAATTCTTTTAGTGAGTTCTGTGACCTTGTATCTAAAGCTAGGGCCTATGTTATGAAGGCTCTTTTCCCAACAGTGGTACCAAATCTAGGTCTTTTGTGGAGCAGTCTCTCCCCTCACATGGTTGTATCCCTAACAGGAATTTTGGATTTCAGTGGAGGACAATGTGACTAAGCACTAATATTTTACATATGAGGGTACATAGTGAGAATACTCTGCTTTAAACTGGAAGTCAGTGGAAGTCCTTTAGTAGGTCACAGTGATGTGTCTTACTGGCTGGCTAAGAGTGCAAAGCAATATTTTTTGCTTTCTAATTGTTTTTGGGAGTTAATACTAGAATGGAGGTTTATAAGGGGTACAGCATGTTCAGGTTTAGGAATTAGAATATTTTTAGCTACTTATTGTCTTGCTTTTTTTGGTGACAGAAGACATGTTATACTGCTGAAAACCCTTAAATGGCCCCAAACTTTGCTTGCCATGAGATTAGCATGGTCTGAGAAAGACTGTGGGATCCAGAAGGGTACCCAGATATTTTTGTATGGTTACAATGGGCCTAGCCATGCATTCCAAATCTCTGACAAGTTCTGATATCCTTGACAAGTATAAGCATGGGCCTGGGAGTAGAACCATTTACAGGTTGCCTGTGTCCATTAGAAACATAGCTGCCAAACCAGGGATGAATTTCTGGTCTCCCATCCAATTGTCTAAGTTGCACTTGAACTGAGTTAGGGAGGAACTCTGCTTCACATAGCAGATGGAGTCTGTTCCATAGACTTGGCAGTCTCTGGGGTACATACCTACATTTCCAGCAGGTCTTATTTAGATCACAGGCAAAGTTTAAGTCTTTAGAATGGGTAACTCTGGTGCTGTTTGTTTTGTGGATATACAGTAGGTCCATCAGAGTGGGGTCCGACAATGCCCTGTATGCCAGGCATAGCTCTCCCCTCAAAAGTCTGTAGGAGACAGAATACAGGTATGGGGGCCTTGAGGCGGTCTGCATAGGACATTTTACTTATGCCCTGTATTCTTTTAGTGAGGAACTTCTATGGGCATTCCAGTTGTTGGATATACCTGGTTAGGTACATCCCAAAGGGGGCACTGTACTCCATGATAGGTCTGGTGAATGCCAAATACAGTGGAAAGTACAGTTGTGTACACTTACCATAAATGTACATGTTCGAGTGTATTCACTGTCGCAGTCATTACATTTGGGTAATCTGCTGGCAGGTTGCCCTCAGTCAGCCTGAATTCCAAAGTCTTGGGTCCTGCATCGGTTGCTGTCTCCTCTTCCATGATGTCAGGTCGTCAGGGGTATAAAACAAGCAGCCGCCGCCATTTTCTTTAGTTTTTCTTGCCCCAGATGTCAGGTGCCCCCCAAATAGGTAGCAAAAATATATATATAACTATATATACATGCAACAATACAAACTTTACCTTCATCTACAAGCAAATATACCACAAAGGTTGTAGAAGATAGTGAAGGAAAGAGAAACTCCAGAATAAAATAAAAGGGGGATGGCGGACGGGTAACCTGGACTGCAACAGTGAATACACTGAACATCTACATTTATGGTAAGTGTACACAATTGTACTATGTTCTTTGTGTTTCACTGTTGCAGTCATTACATTTGGGTAGAATCCCAAAGCTATGGATGGGAGGCTGGAGCTAAACTGCATTAGGGGCGGCTATAAGGCCCTGCAGAACTGCAGTGGCAAAGCCTGTCCTGGACTTCGAGTAGAGAGGCAAATGATAATGCTTTGTAAAAGTGTGAAAAGAACTCCAAGTAGCAGCCTCTAGAATTTCTTTGGTGGTACTGCTCTGAGAAAAGCTGCTGATGTAGCTGCAGCCCTGGTGGAATGATACCTAATGCCCTTGGGCACAGGTTTATCATGGTCTAAGTAGCAGAAATGAATGCAGTGGCTTATCCACTTTGAAATAGTCTGCTTTGAAATAGTCTTTCCCTCTGATCCTGCAGTAAATGTCACTAGTAACTGCTCAGTTTTTCTTAGAGCTTTAGTCTTGCTCAAGTAGAATCTTAGTTGTCTGTGTACGTCCAAAGAATGCAGAATCTGCTCCCCCTTGTTCTGCGGATTTGGATAAAAAGTTGGCAGATGAATAGTTTGGTTAAGAGCCACACTGGAAACCACCATAGGCATAAATGAAGGATTGGTCCTGAGGGACACCCTGTCTGGGTAAAATATGATAAAAGGCTCCACAGCCATGAGGGCCTGTAGCTCTGAGACCCTTCTTGCTGAAGTAGTTGCCAGGAGCAGAGCTGTTTTCCATGATAAGAACTTTAGATCTGCAGTAGCAGCTGGTTCAAATGGAGGCAGGGTGAGCTTTTCCAACACATAACTGAGGTCCCATGCAGGAATTGGTGATCTTCTGGGAGGCCTTAAATTTTTGGCCCCTCTAAGATGCTGCTTTAGTAAAGGATGAGAAAAGATTGGTGGCTCTGTGTTGCAATGAGCCGAGATGGCAGAGGCGTGGATTTTTATTGATGAAAAAGATAGGCCCTTGTCAAGCATCTCAGTCAAGTATTGTATAATCTGTGGAATATTTGGCTCTGCTGTATCAGTTCCTTGTGCTTGGTTCCAAGCACAGAATCTCTTCCATTTATCAGCATAAGATTTTCTAGCACTAGGCCTTCTGGCTTCCAAAATGACATCCATCACAGCTTTACTGAGAGGTGTTGTTTGAATAACTACATGAAAGCCATGCTGCCAGGTTCAATGTTTGGAGCTGATTGTGCAGGATCTGATGGTTTTGCTGGGACAGTAAGTGAATATTTGAGACAAGTACCAAGCTGGGAATTGAGACATGTTCCTTAGGATTGGGTACCAGTATTGGCGGGGTCAGTCCGTGGCAATTAGTATCATCTTTGGTTTCTCTTGTCTGACTTTTAGTAGGACCTTGGGAAGAAGAGGCAGAGGAGGAAAGGTGTAAACTGATAGGTTTTTCCAACTGAAGGATAGGGCGTCCACTTTCCATGCTTGTCTGTGATAAGTCCTTGTGCAGAATTTTTCCAGTTGATAATTTCCAGGAGAGGCAAATAGGTCTATGTCTGGGCTCCCCCATTTCTTTGTTATCATGCTGAAGACTTGTGGATCTAGTTTCCACTCGTGAGGGTCCATAAGGTTTCTGCTTAAATAGTCTGCCAGAGTATTTTGCTTTTCTGGCAGGAATTGAGCTTGAAGATGTACTTGGTAAGTCAAGGCTGTGTCCTACAGTGCCATGGCTAGTCTGTAAATGGGGTATGAGTGCGTACCCCCCTGCTTGTTTATATACCACATAACCGTGGTGTTGTCTGTCTTTATTAGTAGTTGTCCTGGATGAAGTAAGTCCTTGAAGGCTGTCAGGGCATTTTTAACAGCTAACATCTCTTTTTGGTTGATATGCAGATGCATTTGTTTTGGGGTCCATATGCCCTGAATGCATCTTCCCGCCAGGTGGGCCCCCCATGCATAATCTGATGGGTCTGTTGTTAAGGTTTGGCTGGCTGGGGGTAGAGTGAAAGCCCATCCCATGTTTTGGTGACATGCCTTTGCCCATCATAGAAACTCCTGTTGTAGGCAGGGAATGAGAGTAATCATTTTTTTCCAGACTGTGACAATGTTGACTCCATAAACTTTTTAGGTACCATTGTAGTTTTCTCATATGCAGTCTTGCATATGGAATCAGCAGAATGCAGGATGCCATGAACCCCAAAGCCAGCAGAGTTTGCCTTGCAGATAACTGGGTTTTTGTTGCCATCAATTTGAAGTAGTCAGTTGCCTTTGTTTGTCTGGCGTGAGGAAAGCCATCTGGGCAGTTGTATTCAAGCTTGCACCCAGGAATGTTATCTTTTGAGAGGGTACCAGTTGTGATTTCTTTTCGTTTATTGTGCACCCTAGGCATGTTAGAAGCCTTTTCACAAATGCCAGATGCTGAAGAAGAATGTCCTTGTTCTCTGCTTGAATGAGACAGTCGTCCAAGTAAGGATATATTTGTATATTTCTTTGTCTGCAAAATGCAATTACTGGTGCCAGGCACTTTGTAAAGACCCTGGGCGCAGTAGATAAGCCAAAGGGCAGTGCAGAGAATTGGTAATGCATAAAGCCAGCCTTGAAACGGAGGTATCTTCTGCACGATTCCCTTACTGGGATATGCAGGTATGCCTCTTTTAGGTCTAATGTCACCAGCCAAGTGTTCTTAATAAATCCAAAAACAGGTTAGAAAAACCAGCAACACAGTCCGAGAAGGGTCAGTTAACACTATTTACTCCACTGTTTGAAGCGCCTTTCATCAGCCTGGTAGCAAACTTCTTCAGAAACAGTTACAGCAATAAAAAAACCTTCCTTATAACTAAGACAGGTGATCAGCGTTCACCAATTGCATCACTTTGTTCTACTTAAGCAAACACACTTTAAAATTAAAGTGACAACTGCTGATAACCAGTAATAAAACAACATTAAAATATATAAACACAAAGTATGTGAACATGTCTACGACAATAACCACAATACACAAAAGTAAAAAAATTATTAAAAGTTGTTTTGTATAACTCAATCATTGGCAGAAATAATATATGTTTTTAACAAAATGTGACTCATCTCTGCAAGCTCTTTAATTTGAGAATGCTACCGATTGAGCATGAATCATTCAACCCAGGAAAATTGTAGGCATTCAGCCTCACTTGCCAGGCTAATTCAAGTGCATCAAGTTTGAGTGGTCTAGGGCCACCCCTACTATCATACTTGGCTTGATCAATGATGATAAATTTAAAAGCATTTTCTTTATTCAAAATAATGTGCTTAGCTAGCACATTTTCCAGTTTACATTTATTCATAGCATATTGGTGTTCATAAATTCTGTCACGGAGCCTTCACTCCATCTTTCCTATACAGAAAGCAGGACAGAGTGTACACCTAGCCAGGTAAACTACAAAAGATGAATTACAGTTGAATCTGCCTTTCAATTTATAAGTTGCACCATTAACCTTAAACAAATTAGTGACTTCTACAACTTTACAATAGTTGCAGTTTTGACATTTATTCATCCCAGTATTCCGTGCTACTGGGGTGTGTTGCTGTTCTAAGAGGGTTTTAAGGTTCTTCCTTCTTCTAAATGTCACTCTAGGGGTCTCACCTACTTTAACGTAAATGTTAGGGTACATCTTAAACAGGTCCCAATTTTTCTGTAAGATGTCCAAACATAAGTAACTATGTGAACTGAATGTAGTGATGAAGGACAATGTGGCATTCTTGTCCTCACTAACCAATGCTCTACTAGTGGTGTCTGAATATTCATCCACTACACTGTGCATACTAGACGGTGTCAGTAGGAGTTTAGCACTAAGTAAAGGAATGTATACCCTATCCACTCTCTTAGTTGTAACCTCTTGGATAAGGGCATCCAAGAGGGGCTCTGGGTATCCACGGTGCAAAACAGCACATTCATCAGAAAAATCTTCATCCAAACTGGTCATTCTGGAGGCCCTCACTAACTGGCCCTTAATGACTGACCTCTTTTGGTGAAAGGGATGGCTACTGGTGAAATGGAGAAACGTATTGGTGTACGTGTTTTTTCTGAATATCCTTGCTACATAACTATTAATAGTGTAACTGTTCACTAGGCAAATATCTAGGTACGCTATAGTATCAGTGTTGAATGTAGAAGTGAATTGCTGGAAATGCGTAGTGCTGTTGAAATATTCCAGCACATACTAACTATCTCGCTCATCTCCATTGATGAGAATGAAGATGTCGTCCAGGTATCTCGTATAGAAAACAAAGGAATCACAACATGTATTGCTGTTAAACACATATTCCGATTCCCAGTAAGCCATGACCAGATTTGCGATGCTAGCTCCGCACGGTGACCCCATTGCTACCCCTAATTTTTGCAGAAAAAAATGGTCTTGGAACATAAAATAATTGTTAGAGAGTACCAGATCAATAAGTTCCACGACCAAACTAATTTCCGCGGTTGTTTCTTTAACATAAGTGCTACCCATTCTATAGCTACCTCGTGGGGGATACAAGCGTAGAGATCTCTCACATCAATAGTGAGACAATTAAAGTTCACGTTGAAGTCTAAGTCCTCAATCTTTTTCAAGAATGACCATGAGTCTTTACATATTTGAGTCTCATGGCATAAGAACTTTTGTAAAATGGCATCTACCACTTTAGCACACGAGTATGTTGGTGAACCTCTGCTATCCACTAGTGGTCTCAAAGGAGGATTCTCAATACACTTATGGATCTTGGGGATGCCAAATATACATGGGTATCTAGGGTACAAAGTTGTCAAGTAATTATAAATCTTCTGGTCGATTCTACCTTCAATAAATAAGTCCTCAATACAGTTCTTGATTAAACTAGAAGACTTATTTACCTCTGAACGTGAACTAGTAGTGCATGCATCAGTATTCAGCAATGCATTCATACGTTGCTGGTAGTCTAAATTATTAAATACAACCAGCCCTCCACCTTTGTCCGGTTTACAAAAACGCAGTCCTTGTGACTTGATGAATTGTAAATGTTCGCGTTCATCCCTATTAGTGTTATTAGCAGCTCTATGTTTAAACCCGACCTTTATGGCATGCCTACTATCCAATTCACAAAGCTTCTCAAACAAGTCCAATACAGGGTGCAATGGGGGATTATACGTACTAGGAATATAGAAATTGTCAGGGTTACCAGTATTCAATACGTCACCCATAATTAAGTTAAAATTCAACTTCCTAGTATATGTTTTAATGTCCACAATAGTGTCTACTATGTTCAATGCTTGAGAAGGAACAAAGGTCAAACCTTTAGACAGAAAGTCAACAATGTCCGTGCTAAACTCTGTAGAAGTGAAATTGTAGAGCTTAAAGTCACCTGATTTATTCAAGATAATCTCTGTATGTTGTTGACCAATTTGGTTGACAATAATTGTGTGGCAGTCATCATAAGAAGCCTGATTGTCATGCGATACAGTTTCCTGATGACAGCCAGGGGCAACATCATTTGAAAGAGATAGAAAAGATGGTAAATCAGACTGGTCATGGGCAATTAGATCGTGTTTTTGTTGAATTTCTGCTTGCCCTTGTATTGGGTCTGTTGATAGTTTCTCTGTTTGGACCTGTCCCCTGAATAGGGGCCCTGCCGAAAATTCTCCTGCTGGTGAGAGTTATTTCGGCCAGGATGGCCACTCCGCAGTCTCTCACTCCAAGGGACCCCCTGGATTCAACTGGGTCGCTCAAGTTACTAGTGGAGCTGTGATTAGCATGTAGATTAGGACTAATCCTATTGTCACTACAGTTAACAACATCATTCACTTTGTTTTCATTCTCATTAACAATGGCGTTATAATTAACGCCAGAATTATCAGATTGGCCTGGAAAAACATTACCTTTTCTCCAGAATTGAGCTGGTGAAGGATCCGGGTATGCAGTACCTAAATGGTACACTTTACAGTCCCTTTCCAGCTTGTTAGACTTTAGTTTAAGCATGTACTGGTCGATACTGGTGAAGACCCGACCATACTCATACTTGTATCTCACAAACTCCATATCTGATTGTATACTTTTATCTAGTTCAAGTCACAAACAGGGATAGCTCCTCTACCCATAAACTGTAGTGTTTCACCATAATTTCAAGCAGCTCCAGACCCTGGCAGTCAAATAACCTGACCAATTTAGTATGGAAAACAGAACCAGCCTCCAACCCCGTAGGGTGGGAAAAACGCCTTAGACCTTTCGGGACTACTTTCCGAGTAAGGCATTCATGGAAGTATGAGATCTCCAGTTGTAACTTCCAAAATTTTACAAGACATACATCAAATGATTTAAATTTTTCAATTATATTGTCAGAAACTAAGTTATTACCTTGCTCAGGTTGTTTACCAAAGTTGTCAATGTTGTATTCACTTGATAAACAAAATCCATTAGCCAGCCACGCTGCTAAAGGCAGACTACCGGTGTTGCCTTCATATTCATTCGGTACAGCTGCCCCATGTTGGCCCGAGGGTGAAGTAGATGGAATATTGGCAGGGTGACCTTGAATCGGCAAGCCCGGTAAATTTTGACTGCTTGGAACCGATGAGTGAATATGAACATTTGGATGCAAGTTAACAGTAGGCAGAAATGGGATAGACAAAGCAGCCAGTAAGTGAGCATTGGTAACCTCTGCATTACCCGGTACAACAGTCTCACTCACTTCCTGTGTTTTATTTGATTGCTTCAAGTTAGAAACTGTAGAATTATCAGGTTTACTATTTGAGGAAGGTGAAACAATTCCGATCGACACCTCAACTTGTGTAGCCGTCCTAACGTCTGAATGGCTGGTATTTAAAACAGGCTGTTGCTGTGATACTACGATAACTGCAGGAAGGGAATGACAGAGTTCACGTTGATCAGCATCCAACTGCTCCAGTCGTGAAAAAAAAAGAATCAATTTTACTGTAGAGAGAGTCCAACACGCTGTTGGGGACCGGACCCTGTTGGGAATACAATAAGCAGCAATGATGTTGGGTCTAAAGACCTCCGGAGTATCACATGGATCAAATGGACTATTGCTGGATCGCAAACCAGTTGCCATAACAAACTGGGAACACAAACAAGGCAAGAAACTAAATAAATCCAAAAACAGGTTCGAAAAACCAGCAACACAGTCCGAGAAGGGTCAGTTAACACTATTTATTCCACTGTTTTAAGCGCTTTTCATCAGCCTGGTAGAAAACTTCTTCAGAAACAGTTACAGCAATAAAAAGCCTTCCTTATAACTAAGACAGGTGATCAGCGTTCACCAATTGTATCACTTTGTTCTACTTAAGCAAACACTTTAAAATTAAAGTGACAACTGCTGATAACCAGTAAGAAAACAACATTAAGTATATAAACACATTAAAATATGTGAACATGTCAACGACAATAACCACAATACAAAAAAGTAAAAAAATTAGCCAAGCATTCTTGCCCAGCATGGGCAGAAGCTGCTGCAAAGTTAGCATTTTGAATTTTGGAATGTCCAGGTATGTGTTCAGAATTGATAAATCCAGTATTGGGCACCAGGCCTGGTCTTTTCTGGGTACCAAGAACAGTCCTGAAAAAAACCTTGTCCTTTTTCCTGTTCTGGTACTGGCTGAATAGCCCCCATATCTATGAGGGACGTAACCTGTTTCTGTGCCTCTGCCCATTGAATTTTTGGCAGATCTGGCCAACCGTTTGCAATTGGCAGAGTGTGGAAGTGGAATCTGTATCCCTGAGATACTATGTTTAACACCCACTTGTCCTGGGTTATTAACTGCCAATTTTGAGCATAAAGTGCTAATTTTCCCCCTAAGGGTGCTGCCAAAAGATAAGTGCTTGGTGATGGCAGAGGGAAGTCATTGAGACTGCTTGCTGCAGGGTTTCCCTTTATTTCCTCCAGATTTGGAGGTAGAAGCACCCCATTGCTTTGACCTGTATGAATCCTGTGACTGGTATCTAGAACCTTTAGGGTGCCTGGATTTGCCCCGTTGAGCTCTGTCGGACACAGGAAAGGACCAGTTTTATGTAGACCAGTGTCTGCTGAATCTTGGTGGCTGCATTTGTAAGAAGTCTTTTACAGTTTGCATAGACTTAGCTTTGTCTTCCATTTTCTTTAAAACATCTTCTGCCTTAATACCAAACAGAGTATCATGCTGTAAAGGTGCATCCAGCAATTTAGCTTTAACATGATCAGGCAAATTTTGCTCTTTTAGTCAGGCATGCCTCCTAATCACAGATCCGGTAACTACGGCCCTGCAGGAGGCCTCAAAGGAATCAAAACCACATTGCAAAGTATGCTTTCCAACTTGTTCTGCTGCATGCAATAATTCCTGCAGTTCTTTATTTTCTGCACATTCAGAAATCAACATCATTTTCT
Organism: Protopterus annectens; assembly: GCF_019279795.1. Classification (NCBI taxonomy): domain Eukaryota; kingdom Metazoa; phylum Chordata; order Ceratodontiformes; family Protopteridae; genus Protopterus; species Protopterus annectens. The sequence continues at coordinate 577,526,767 of NC_056728.1, read as the reverse complement.
TTTTTAGTAATCCCATAACATATTGCTGATACTTGAGCATATGAAACTGGCAGTTTAAGGCCCTAATTGCCAAGGTTGCAGATGTATAAACCTTCTTTCCCCATCTATGCAGTGCCCTTGAACCTCTGTCAGAGGGGGTAGGATTTTTTTTTTGCTGTTGAGGCCTTAACACTTTTGGACCCTGTGAAATAGTTTCAGGGTCAGCAGCAGGGTTTCTAAATAAAAATTTGTGCGAGTCAGGAACCCTGTAATATCAGTCTGGCTTGCTGGGAGCTGGAGGTAAGGATTCTGGAGTCAAGCTTGACTCCGAAAACACATCATCCACAATGTCTAAAGTAGGAGGTATGGCTAAAGGCCTATGCTGAGGGAGAAGAAGGAAATCCTGGAGCCTCTTTTTTGATTATGAGAAATCTTGACTATCCCAGTGAAAATGCTCCCTCAAAGTATGCAGGGTTTCTCCAAAGGAATAATCTTCAGGAGAGATGCAGATGGGATAGATTCCTCTGCATCAGAATCCTCAGAGGGAGGTATAGATAATTCCTGATCAGAAGAGGAATCAGAAGAAATAGAAACCTGATCTTAAGAGTCATAATCAGTGTCTTGCCTAGGCCTCATCAGGAGGGGGTTGGGAACCCCTGATCAAGGTAATTAGGTCTTCAGCCATTTTGATCATCTGTTTTTTGAGCATAGAGGCCTGTGCACATGGCTCATGCGTCGTTTTTTTAGCTTTAGAAGTTGTTTTTGTCTTTGATTTTGAAGCTGGTGTCTTTTTTATATAAAAATGTTGTGGCCTGAATACACCCTCAGAAGCCGGTGCCTGCTCAGCGGCTCCGGACCCATCTGAGGGAGAGACATCCATGGGTACAATACTTTGAGAATCTCGTGGCGTGCCGGATTCCGCATGGGTCTCGGTAGGGGCCTGCGACTCGAAAGTAGCGGGTATCAGGGGCTGCGAAAGCACCTCAGTGAGAAACGGCGAATCGGCGACTGGCTGAGGAGAAGCTTCGTCGTCGGTTTTGGACCTCAACGGTCTGTCTCTATCCTTTTCTTTGCGTTTTTTGTGTACTCCGGTAGTCAGATTACTATCCAACGACATTTCAGGATAGTTAAATCCGTTTCCAAAATATTTTGAGGCAAAGATATACCGACACTTAATAGTGCGTTGGTTAAATCTAGCACAAAACCGACAGCCAACCGGCACTTGCGAACTGCTTCTGCTTCGGGCACCGCACAGCAAGAAAGACTAAAGAAAATGGCATTGGCTGCTTGTTTTAGACCCCTGACGACCTGATGTCATGGAACAGGAGTCAGCAACTGACGCAGGACCCAAGACTTTGGAATTCAGGCCGACTGAGGGCAACCTGCCAGCAGATTACCCAAATGTAATGACTGCAACAGTGAAACACTTGTGACTGGCCTTAGAGGTGGCATCCATTAAAAAAGGCCCCAAGGAAGATGGAAGTTACATGACAATCAACTGAAGATCTCATAAGCCTAAAGTTTATCCAGAAGAAGAATCATTGGAGGGAGAACTATACAGACAAGCAATGTATTACAGTGTGTCTGTTAAGCAGAGAAAGTAGTTGCGTAAGTAAACTTACCATAATAGTAGATGGTCAAAGGATCTCTGCTGCAGTAGCCTAATCTACATGGGTTATATCTTTCAAGGATATAGCAGCCAACAAGCTTCCAAAGCTTCAGGCCACATTCCATGTGCCCAAACCATTAGTCAGCTCTAGCTGAGCTGACTAAAAGGACAGGTTTGGGCACCATGCTCTCCATAGCTTTCATGCCAGTGAAGAAACAGAGGCTGAGCTCTGAAAGAACAATGCTAGGAACAAAAAACAAAAGTCCACACCCTGACAGAAACAACACATCAAGAAACAACAGGGATGAAGGGAGGGAGCTGCTGCTGCAGCAGTGATTATTCAAACATTGACTGTTATGGTAAGTTTATTTAGACAACTGTACTATGTTCTTCATACTGACCACTGCTGTAGTAGCCTAAACTATATGGGGAGATTATCATAGCTTTCAAATTTTGGGAGAGGGAAGAGAAGAGAAGAGTCTAGGAGCCTCTGGAGAATTGTTCTAGCAAAGTCTGATCTTGACCTAGGGAAGAAGCAAGCTTACAGTGCTTTGTAAACGTATGTATAGTGGACCATGCTGCTGCTTCTAGAATACTTCTAGAATCCGACCCTTTCAAAAAGCCATAGATGAAGCCAATGCCCTGGCAGAGTGGGCCCCGACACTGCCTGGATTAGTTTTATTGTAGCGAGTATAACAAAAGGCAACAGCCTTAGACAACTATTTGGAAATATTTATTATTTTATTTTATTTTATTTGCAGTTGTTTAACCAGGATAGTCCATTGGGCCTAAATAACCCATTTTCAATGGAGTCCTGGGGAGAAAAGCTCCACATACAGATTATGCAAAGATTAAGTTCCACACATAGATTACATGAAAATTACAGAGATTAACATTGTACAATTTCTGGTTATAAGACAGATCAAACACATTTTAATCAAAAGTAATAAATGCAAAAATATTAAAAGTAGAATGTGGTTTTTTTTTCCTAGTGGGATAGATAGTTAGATGCAGTAGGCTAAGAGATTGCTAGGTACAAGTAAAGAGTTGTATACTACAAGCGAGCATGAATTCACTAACTGGGATTTGTAAGAAGGGGAAGAGAAGAAAGAGTGGAGAGTAGGTTATGGGGGATGGGAGCAGGAGCATTGCCATGTGGATGTTAGATGAGAGTGAAGTAATTTTTTAAAGTATGGGAGGCTAGTGGTTGTACGAATGGAGGGGGGAAGGGAGTTCCATAGGCATGCTAGTGAGAAGGACAGGAGGTTTTGTCCTGGGGGGTGGTGGGGTCTGTAAACCTCAATAAGGTTTTGATTGTTTGATCTTAGAAGTCTTTGGGTGTGGTGCATTTTAAAGGTAGTTGAGAGGGAGGAACAGAGGTATGGCTCGAATATGAGTTTATGAGCATAGGTGAGCCGAGTATAGGAGAGGTAGTTGGGAAGTTCTAGCCAGTTGAGTTTGTGGAGAGGTACACAGTGATGGGTTGATGATTTGTTGCTGGTGGCAAATCTGGCTATTTTATTGTAGCAAGAGGACAGTTTGGTTCTGAGAGATGATTGTAGGTTTGTTAGAAGAGGGGCACCATAGAGAAGGGAGGGAAGGAGAAATGTGGTAGAAAGAGTATGTTTTGTAGTTGAGGTGAGGAACAGATTGTGTCGGTAGAGCATGCCAAGTTTTTGGTAGTTTTTTTTTTTGTTTAGCAGTAGATGGAAGTTGAATTTAAGCTTGTCATCGATTTGGACTCCTAGTAGTTTGGTTTCAGATACCAGCTCAAGAGGTGTGTTATTTTGGCTGGTGATGGAGAATAAATTTCTATCAAAGTTATTAGTTTTAGAGGGAGTAAATATCATTAGTTTAGCTTTAGCAGCATTGAGTGCTAGATGGTTGTCTTTCATCCACTGTTCTGTGGAGGAGAAGGCATCTTGAGTAAGTTTTAAAAGAGTTGGGATGGATGTGGCAGCACAGATAATTGTGGAATCATCTGCATATTGAATAATGTTTGCAAGAGGGATAGAGTGGAAAAAGTCATTAATGAAAATATTGAAGAGGAGGGGGCCCAGTATAGAACCTTGTGGGACACCTGTGGGGGTGTTGAGAAAGGAGGAGGTGGCTTTCTTCCACTTGACAGCTTGTTGCCTATTGGAGAGAGAGCTGGTGAACCAAGTAAGGGATGATAATGAAAGGTTTAGTTTAGATAGCTTAGTAAGAAGTAGGTTATGAGAGATAGTGTCAAAGGCCTTAGAGAGATCGAGTAGGATGGTAGATACAATGAGGCCAGAATCTCTAGCTTTATTCACAGTTTCTAGGAAGGATAGGAGGGTTGTCATGGTGCTGTGATGGGGTCTGAATTCATGCTGGGTAGGAGTTAATAGGTTGTTATCTAAGAGATGGGGAAGGAGTTGAAGATGGATACATTTCTCTAGGACTTTAGAAATGGGAGAGAGGATGGCGATGGGATGGAAGGTGGTAATATTAATATTAGTTCCACCTTTATGCAGAGGAATGATGTAAGCTTTTTTCCAGATTTGAGGAACAATGCCTTCTTGGATAGAGCGGTTGATTAGGATACTGACAGGGAGGGCAATGGCTTCGGCAGCTATGCTGAGGAAGTATGAGGGAATGTTATCAGGGGCATTGGTGCATGGTTTTAGTTTCTGTAGGAGTTTTTTTATGGTAGAAGTAGGAATAGTTTTAATGTGGAAGGGTGGGGGTTGAGAGAAAGAAGATGGATGGGGAGTTGGGTGAGGAGAAGTGGAGGTAGTCGATGGATTGATATTTGAAAAAGAGGAGGTAAGTTTGGAAATAGAATCCATGAAAAACGAGTTGAATTGTGTGGCAAGATCAGTGTCTTGTACATTTGAGCAAGGTATTGGGTTTTCTGTAGTACCAGGTTTTAAGAGGGCAGTTATACCTCTCCAGAACCTTTGAGGGTTGGTTTTGTGGTTGCTTTGAAGTTGGAAGTAGTTTCGACGGTCTGCATAGATAAGCTTTTTAACTGAGTTACAAAGAGTTTTGTATTCATTGAGGGTAGATGTGGATTTGTTCCTCTAGTATTGTGTCCAGGCTTTGTCTCCAAGTCGCATGTTGGTTAGCGTGTTTTTTGTTAACCAGGGGGTGGATTTCTTTTTTATTCTTTTGGTCATTAAGGGAGCGTGAGTATCTAGAAGATTTAGAAAGGTAGTATTGAAGTGAGTGATTGCATTTTTGAGGGGTAGAGTTTTTAAAGGGTACCAGTTAAGGGATTTTAGGGAGTCTGAGAAAGCTTCTGGGTTAAAGTTTTTATGGCATCGGGTAGTGATGCAGTTATGAGTAACTTGTAGGGGAGAAGGAAGACGTGTTGTGAAGATGGGAAGGTGGTCGCTGAGGGAGTCAGGAAGTGTTCCACTATTGGGGTAGTAGTGAGGGTGGGAGACTAGAATCCAGTCTAAGATGTTTCCACTAGTGAGGTCTTTGCATGGCCTAGTTACGGAGTTGATGAGTTGAGAGTAGTTATATAGGTTGATGTTGAGGGAGTCAGTAGGGGATACAATGGAGGACCAGTTAATGTTGGTGTCTCCCATGATTATAGTTTCATTACAGATGTTAGTCTACTTTGACATGGTTGTCCCTTCTTCTTAACTTTAGAATAAATGAACAATTGATCCAAAAAGTTGAAAGACTTGGTTCTAGCAAGATAGTGCTGGAGTTGTCTGTGGACATCCAAAGTATGGAGGTTCCTCTCTCCCTCATTTTAGGTTCAGGAAAGAAAATGAAGAGACAGATAGTTTGGCTTAAAGTAGACAGGAACACCACTTTTAAAGAAAGGATTAGTTTTCAAAGAAACCCTGTCTCTGTGGAAAATGAGGTAGGGTTAACTCACAACAAGGTCTTGCAACTGAGATACCCTTGTTGCAGAGGTCAAAGCAATCAGTAAAACTGTCTTTGCATATTAAGAACCTCATGTTAACCAAGTTAGTTGGTTCAAATGGAGCAAGTGTTAGCTTCTTTAAAACAAAATTAAGATTCCAAGGAAGAGCCACTGGTTTTCTAGGAGGCATCTTATGCAAAATCCCTTTCAAAAACATTTTAATGTGAGAATGCACTGAATGAGGAGGACCCATGGGCAAATGTGCTGAAATGGCCAATAAATGAACCTTGATGGAGGAGTAAGAAAGGTCACAGGATAGTAACTCACACAAATATTGTAAAACAAGAGAACAACTTACCTGAATGGGTGCTGGTTATGTTATTGGCACAAGCTAGATAACTTTTCCATCTGTTAGTATACGAGTTTCAGGTCTATATCATAACATCGAAGTTGCAAAACCTCGAATGTTACGATATCAAACCCAAAACCTTGAAGACTGAGAACAGAGAGGCCATGGAACATCGAATTCTTTCCCAGGGAAAGAATTTAGTGGGCCATTTCCGCGGCTTCGCTATTTCCTCCACTGTGGTGCGATCTCGGAGTTGGTATATTTAAGTAGGGAGGGTGTGGGAGGCACAGCCCCCCTCGTTAGGGGGGTGGGGGGTGAAGCCCCCCACATTAGACATAGTGTTTGTGTGTTTTGTGTTGGAACAGTGATTTTTTTTCCCCGGGGGGGGGTGGGGGGGGGATCGCTGTTCTCAGCTTTTGGAGTTTTCAGTTTTCGAGGTTATAAGTTCGATGTTCTTGCATTTCGATCATGTCATATAAACCCCGATTTTCTAGTAGCAGGCATTGTCTCCACTAGTATCTGCTGCATGTCCTCAGTAAACAGGTACCTAAAGGTAATTCAGACCCCATCATCCAGGCAGCCAGCTGAAGATGATTGGGCACGGGCATTAACAAGCAACCTTGATCTGGACAGAGTAGATCCAGTCTGTGAAGAAGTTTGTGGTAATTGCCCCTGGCTAATTCAAAAAAAAGAGGGAACCACTGTTGCCTGGGCCAGAAAGGAGTCACCACAATGACCTTGGAGTATTCCTTTTGAATCTTTAGAAGTACCCTGGATATCAGTGGAAAGACATATAGGAACATTCCTGTCAAAAGAAAGGAAAAAGCATCTAACCAGGCCTTCTTGCATGTAGTCCTGCAGCAGAATCTTGCCAGCTGACTGTTCTATTTTGCTCCTCTCTGATCTACTTGAGAAACTCTCCACAGATGGATTAAATTTTGGAAGACCCCCCCCCCCCGATCTAGTTTCTATTTTGTGAGGGTCTGTCCTTGTCCTACTCAGTCTGCCTGAGACACAATTCTGCTCTTACTAAATGTAGGAAAGGTGTAGAGTGAGATTGTGCTGTGATGCTATTTCCAAACTAACGTGGCTAGTCTGCAAAGGTGGTATGACTTAGTTCCCCCTTGCTTGTTGATGCACTATGTGACTGTTAAAGATGTCCTGGGGACCAAAGATGACTCAGAGAGAAGTGCCTTGATCAGGGTAAGCATCTTTTTTATAACATGTACTTGCATCTGTCCTTTGTGTCCCACACAACTTGCACCACTTCTCTCCTAGAATTGTTCCACAAGCAAAGTCCGAGGCATCTGTGGTGAGTGACTGGTTTACAATAGAGAGGGAGAAGGGGAGACCTGGATTTAAGGACATTTTTGAACTCCATCAAATGATTTCCCTTCTGACAAACCCCAGCATTTGGATTTGTAAGAAAGTACAGTTGTGTACCTACCATAAATGTAAATGTAGATGTTAGAGTGTATTCACTGTTGCAGTCATTACTCCTGGGTTATCCTGCTGGCAGGCTACCCACAGTCGGCCTGAATTCCAAAGTCTAGGTCCGGTGTTTGTTGCTGTCGCTTCTTCCCTGATGTCAGTGCGCCAGGGGTATAAAAGATGCAGCCGACACCATTTTCTTTAGTTTTTCTTGCCCCAGATGTCAGGTGCCCCCAAATTGGTAGGCTGAAAATTATGCCAATAAGTATGCATGCATAAAAAGAAACATTTCCTTCATCTACAAGCAAATACACCACATAGGTTGTATAGGATAGAGAAGTACAGAGAAGTCCCAGCAAAGAAAAAAAAAAGGGGGGGATGGTGGGTGGGTAACCTGGACTGCAACAGTGAATACACTCAAACATCTACATTTATGGCAGGTACAAAACTGTATTATGTTCATCGTGTTTCACTGTTGCAGTCATTACTCTTGGGTTAAATCCCAAAGCTGAGGATGGGTGGCTGGGCTACATAGGATTAGGAGAGGGTAAGAGGCCCTGCAGAACTGCAGTGGCAAAGCCTGCCCTGGACTTAGAGTAAAGAGGTAAGTGGTAGTGCTTTGTAAAAGTGTGCACTGAACTCCAAGTTGCAGCCTCTAAGATGTCTTTGGTTGGTACTCCCCTGAGGAAGGCTGCTGAAGTGGCTGCTGCTCTGGTAGAATGAGGCCTAATGCCCTTAGGCACTGATTTGCCATGTTGAGAAGTTGAGAATAGCAGAAATGGATGCAATGGCCTATCCATTTAGAAATAGTCTGTTTTGAGATAGCCTTTCCTTGTGATCCTGCAGCATAAGACACTAAAAGTTGCTCAGTCTTTCTGAAAGCTTTAGTTCTGTCCAAGTAGAAGTGTAGCTGCCTGTGTATGGCCAAATAATGCAAAATTTTCTCACCCTTGTTCTGTGGGTTTGGATAAAAGGTAGGTAAATAAATGGTTTGGTTAAGGGCCACACTGGACACTACCTTAGGCATAAATGCAGGGTTAGTCCTCAGAGAAACCCTGTCTGGATGGAAAATGATGAAAGGTTCCACAGCCATGAGAGCCTGTAACTCTGAAACTCGTCTTGCAGAGATTATTGCTAGGAGCAGAGCTGTTTTCCAAGATAAGAGCTTTATTTCAGCTGTATTGGCAGGCTCAAAAGGCGGCAGTGTAAGTTTCTCCAAGACAATAATTGAGGTCCCATGTCGGTATTGGTGCTCTCCTTGGAGGCCTGATGTTTTTGGCCCCTCTGAAGTACTGCCTTATTAAAGGATGAGAAAAGATAGGTGGTTCTGTGTTGTAATGGGCTGAAATGGCAGAGGCATGAATCTTAATTGATGAAAAAGAAAGGCCTTTGTCCAGCATCTCAGTTAGGTATTGTAAAATCTGAGGAATATTTGGTACATACGTGTCAATGCCTTGTTCCTGGTTCCAAGCACAGAATCTCTTCCATTTTTCTGCATAAGATTTTCTGGTACTGGGCCTCCTGGCCTCCAAGATAACATCCATAACAGCTTTTGAAAGAGGAATGTTCTGAATGGCTACATTATCCGCCATGCTGCCAGATTTAAGGTCCTGATTTGGCTGTGCAGGATCCAATTGTTTTGTTGGGTCAGCAGGTGAGAAGTTTGAGGCAATATCCAGGCTGGACCTTGAGACAAGCTCTTTAGGATTGGGTACCAGTGCTGGAGTGGCCAGTCTGGTGCAATCAGTATCATTTTTGGCTTCTCTTGTCTGACCTTTAGGAGTACCTTGGGAAGGAGAGGCAGTGGAGGAAAGACATACACTGTTAGATTTTTCCAGCTGAAGGATAGGGTGTCCACTCTCCATGCTTGTTTGTGATAAGTCCTTGTGCAAAATCTCTGTAATTGGCAGCTGTGAGGGGAGACAAATAGATCTATGTCTGGGCATCCCCATTTCCTTGTTATTATGCTGAAGACTTGTGGATCCAGTTTCCACTCGTGGGGATCCATGAGGTTTCTGCTTAATTCGTCTGCCGGAGTATTTGTTTTTCCTGGCAGGAATAGTGCTTGCAGGTGAACTTGATAAGTCAATGCTGTGTCCCATTAAGGTCATTGTTTGTCTGCAGAGGGGGTAGGAATGTGTACCTCCCCTGCTTGTTTATCTACTACATGACAGTAGTATTGTCTGTCTTTATCAGTAGCTGTCCTGGATGAAGTAGATCCTTGAAAGCTGTCAGGGCATTCTGAACAGCTAGCATCTCTTTTTGATTGATGTGAAGATGCATCTGTCCTACAGGCCATGTGCCCTGAATACATTTTCCTGCAATATGGGCCCCTCAAGCATAATCTGATGCATCCGTTGTCAGTGTCTGTCTGGCTGTGGGTAAACTGAATGGCAGACCCTTGTTGTGGTGACAGGCCTCTGCCCACCATCGAAACTCCTGTTGCAGGCAGGGAATGAGGGTAATTACTGTCTCCAGGCTGTGGCAATGCTGAGTCCAAACACTTTTTAGATACCATTGTAGTTTCCTCATATGCAGTCTGGCATATGGAATTAGTAGAATGCAGGATGCCATGAAACCCAAAGCCTGCAGGATTTTCCTTGCAGATAACTGGGTGTTTGTTGCCAATTTTTTGAAGTAAGAAGTCAGTTGTTTTTGTTTGTCTGGTGTGAGATAAGCCATCTTGTATTTAAGCTTGCACCCAGGAATATTATCTCTTGAGAGGGCACTAGTTTGGATTTCTTTTCGTTTACTGTGTACCCTAGGCAAATTAGTAATCTTTTTACAAATGCCAGATGCTTTAGAAGAATGTCTTTGTTCTCTGTTTGAATAAGGCAGTCATCCAAGTAGGGATATATTTGAATTCCTCTTTGTCTGCAAAATGCAATTACTGGTGCCAGGCATTTTGTGAAGACCCTGGGCGCACTAGATAAGCCAAAGGGCAGTGCAGAGAATTGGTAGTGCATTGAGCCGGCTATGAATCTGAGGTATCTTCTGCAAGATTGTCTGATTGGGACATGCAGGTATGCCTCTTTTAGGTCCAAATTTATGAGCCAAGCCTTCTTGCCCAGCATGGGCAGTAGCTGCTGAAGAGTCAACATCTTGAATTTTGGAACCTCCAGAAACGTGTTTAGTATAGACAGGTCCAGTATTGGTCTCCAGGGCTGTAATTTGCTTTTGTGCCTCTGCCCATTGATTGTGTGGCAGGTCTGTCATACCTTTTGACCTTGGTAGGGTGTGAAAATGGAACCTGTAGCCTTGGGACACTATGTTCAAGACCCATTTCTCTTGGGTAACCATTTGCCAATTTAATGAAAAAAGTGCTAGTTTTCCCCCTAAGGGGGCTGTCAAGAGAAAAGTGCTTGGATCTGGCAGAGGAATGTCATTGGGACTGTTTCCTGTAAGGTTGTGATTTGTCTTCTCTGCCTTTGGAGGTAGGTGCACCCCATTGTTTAGGCCTGTATGAGCCTTGGGGCTGAGATCTGCCTCTGGGATACCTGTATCTGCCTCTTTGTGGTCTGTCCGACACTGGAAAGGACCAATTTTTTGAAGGCCAGTTCCTGTTAAATCTGGGTGGCTGCACCTGTAAGAAATCCTTAATTGTCTGCATGGACTTCGCTTTATCCTCCATTTTCTTCACCACCTCTTCTGCTTTAGCGCCAAACAAAGTATCATGCTGTAATGGGGCATCTAATAATTTTGCTTTAACATGATCAGGCAGGTTCTGTTCTTTTAACCAAGCATGCCTTCTAATAACAGAACCTGTAACAGCAGCCCTGCAAGAGGCCTCCAGTGAATCATAACCACATTGCAAAGTATGCTTTCCCACTTGTTCAGCTGCATGCAATAAATCCTGCATTTCCTTGTTCTCTGAACATTCAGTATTTGTTAACATTTTCTGTTTAAGCAGTGACATTAAGTATTGCTGATATTTAAGCATATGAAACTGACAATTTAAAGCCCTTACAGCCAAGGTAGCAGAACTGTAAACCTTTTTCCCCCATCTGTCAGTGCCCTAGAATCCCTATCAGAGGGGACAGGGTTTTTTGCAGTGGAAGCTTTGACCCCTTTGGGACCCTGAAATATAGTTTCTGGGTCAGCAGCGGGGTTTTTATATAGGAATTTATGAGAATCTGGGACCCTGTAGTATCTGTCTGGCTTAGGAGGTGCAGGGGGTAGAGTGTCGGGGGACAGGCCGGACTCTGAAAATACATCATCTACAATGTCTAGAACAGGTGGAATAGCAAGGAGTCTGTGCTGAGGAAGCAGCAGAAAATCTCTGAGCCTTTTCTTAGGTTCAGAATAATCTTGGCTTTCCCAATGGAAATGCTCCCTCATGGTATGCAGGGTTTCCCCAAAAGAGTAATCCTCAGGAGGAGAGGCTGAAGGAATGGATTCTTCAGCATCAGAGTCCTCATAGGGAGACATGGAATAATCCTGTTCAGAAGAGGAATCAGAGGAAATTGAAACCTGATCAGAAGAATCAATTCTGTCTCTTGCCTAGGCCTCTTATCAGGGGGATGGGAACCCCTGATCAAAGTAATTAGGTCTTCGGCCATTTTAAGCATCTGTTTTTTAGGCATGGAAGTCCGAGTAGGAGAATGCTGTACTTGTTTCTTTGTCTTTAGAGGTGCTTTAGTCTTTGAAGCTGAAGATGGTTTAACATATAATTGTGTAGGTCTGAAGACACCCTCAGAAGCCAATGTCTGCTCAGCGGCTTCAGACCCATCTGAGTGTCCAATACCTTGAGTATCCAGAGGCCCAGTCGGCTCCACGTGGGAGTCGGAAGCGGCCTGTGGCTCTGAGGTAGCGGGCGCCAGGGGCTTCGAAAGCGCCTCACTGAGAACCGGCGAACCGGCGAATGGCCTAACGGAGGCCTCGTCGTCGGTTTTGGACCTCAGATGCCTATCCTTTTCCTTGTCCTTGCGTTTTTTGTAAACTCTGGTCGTCAGCTGTTCAGACGGCATTATATAATTAAATCTTCAGCCAAAGTAGTGAAATGCAAAATCAAACAGATGCTTAATAGTGCATTGGTTAAATCTAGCACAAAACCGACAACTAGCAACGTTGTGATCAGGGCCTAGCAAGGAATACAGTAAGAATGAAAATCCTTATGAGGTATTTGCTTCCCACAAGAAATACAATTGTTAACTTTTTCTGACATCGGTCTGGAGCAAGAAAAAAAGTTTCCCCAATGGGGTACTTAGTTTTAATGAAGACTTCGGTTCTGAAATTTGGATTTGAAAATCTCAGGAGTCGGCTGACCGGCACTTACGAACTGCTTTTGCTTCAGGCACCACGTGGCAAGAAAGACTAAAGAAAATGGCGTCGGCTGCATCTTTTATACCCCTGGCACACTGACGTCAGGGAAGAGGCAATAGCAACCGACGCCGGACCTAGACTTTGGAATTCAGGCCGACTGTGGGTAGCCTGCCGGCAGGATAACCCAAGAGTAATGACTGCAACAGTGAAACACGATGAACATCAAAGGATGTTGGTGCTGGCACCAAAGAGACTTTAGATACCACAGTATCTTTCTCATAAGGAGTCTTGCCAGCAGTATCATGAGAATCAGATTCCATGAGACTCATAATCCTGAGGTATTCCCCTCGCAATGACCAAAGTCTGAATGGAAAACCTTAGATATACAGTAGATCCACTTTTATCCTTTGGAAGGAAAGGTGTTTGAATGGTGGTGTCAAGCTGACACCCCAGGAACACAATCATGTGTACAGGAGTTACAAAAGACTTTTGAAAGTTCTTTTGGAATATCAGCTTGTGTAAGAGATCTCTCTCCCAAATGAGAGATTATAGACACACTGAAAATGATTCTACAAAGAAAGGCAAGTTGTCTAAATATGGAAAAATGTGAATACCCTGTAGCCTGCAATGAGCTGCAACTGGAGCTAGACACTTTGTTGACATGCTTGGTGCAGTGGATAGCCCAAAGGGTAAAGCAGAGAAGTGACTGGTGCAGTGGATAGCCCAAAGGGTAAAGCAGAGAAGTGATAATGTGATCCAAACAGACTGTTAAGCACCTGAAGTTTGGATGAATAGGGATGTGATGATCTACCTTTTAAATCTAGGGTTACTAGGAAACTTGAACAAAGAAGAAGAGGTAAAAGTTTGTAAAGTGACAAAATTTTGAACTTGGGCACCATTACAAAACTAGTTTAGGAAAGAAAGATCCAGAAATGGTCTCCAAGCATTTTTTTTCTTTGACACTAAAAATATCCCTGAATAAAAATATTTTCCCACCTGTGAAGGAGAAACTGTTATTGTACTTTTAATGTGAACATTTAACTGCAAACAATCTTACAAATAGCTAGCAGTTTAACCCTAGCAATTGTAACCGCATGTAGCTGCTTTGGACTCTATCTTCCTATGTTGCTATATTAGCTGCAATTTAGGCTACTTCAGAATTTGTGCTTATTAGCCCTCTCTCTCCTTACCCCCTCCTCACCTGTATGTCCTAACCATGGTTATTTATCTCTCTTATTTTTAGCCTGCAGTCCCACAGCCACTTCTTTGAAAACTTCCCTCCCGACAAATGTGCTTCATTGGAATGCGCTATTTCACCTGAGACTGATTATCTTCTGGATGCACATATTCAAAAATTAATTAGCGTAGGCCTTCCTGTGTTCTACTAATAAATTATTAGCCTGCCGACCATGCGTTTGCACACTACTGGGCCCCCGCCACTCTTCTACAGCTCTTCTTTCCCTCCCTGTCTGCTCGTTTAAACTAGCTCACAATTACATTGTCCCATCTCTGCTATGGCTATACATTCCTGTTAGCCTCCCTGCTCTTCTGCATCCCTGCTTAATTACTTTTGTCTCTTTTACCCTGACCAAATTACAACTGATCTTTTTTTTTTCACTCAAGTCCACTGAATGACTGGCATGCTGACAAGGTCCACTTCGTGGATCAGCCCCGCTCCACTCTGGCTCACGCCACTCCCCTACCCTACCCCATTCCCAAACACCCCTGACATATTCTTTATTCATCCCCCTTGTAACCACTCCCCCTCAGACCCTCCCCCTACCTCCTTTCCATGCAATTAACTTCTACCACCATACGCTCACGCTCCTCCCTGCCTCCACTAACTCACATTACACCATTCCACAACTACTTTACTAGTTAACTATAAAGACTTTAAATCTTAACTCCATCCTTTTTTCAACTCACCAGTTTCCTACTAGACAACATACCCATTCCTATAACTAGTCACAACACTATACCAATTAAGCTAATATCCCATCATGCTAACCCATATCCTGTTATCATTCATATCTACCTCCACCTCATCTGTTTTATATAACCTTACACCTACAATAATCAACTGCAACCTTACCACCAATCACTAACCTTCACCTTCCCACTTGCTTTTCCTCAACTCCCTCACACATTTACAGTGGATATAAAAAGTGTACACACCCCTGTTAAAATGTCAGGTTTTCGTGATATGAAAACATGAGACCACAATAAATCATTTCAAAACTTTTCCCACCTTTAATGTGACCTATAACCTGTACAATTCAAGTAAAAAACAAATCTGTTAGTGGCAAAATATAAAAAATAAAAAATGCACAATAAGCTGGTTGCATAAGTGTGCACACCCTTAAACTAATGCTTTGTTGAAGCACCTTTTGCTTTAATTACAGCATTCAGTCCTCTTGGGTACACACCTGCCATCAATTAGAGAGACTCTGATTAACCCCAAATAAAGTTCAGCTGTCCTAGTAGGATTTTCCTGACATTTACTCAGTTGCCTGTTACAGCAAAAGCCATAGTTCGCAGACAGCTTACAAAGCATCAAAGGGATCTCATTGTTGCAAGGTATCAGTCAGGAGAGGGGCACAAAAAATTTCCACAGCATTGGATATACCATGGAACACAGTGAAGACAGTCACCAATAAGGGGAGAAAATATAGGACAACAGTGCCATTGCAAAGAATGGGACAGCCTCCAAAACTGATGAAAAGACAAGACGAAAACTGGTCAGGAAGGCTGCCAAGAGACCTACAGCAACACTGAAGGAGCTGCTGGAATTTCTGGTAAGTACTGGTTGTGAACTACATGTGACAACAATCTCTCATATTCTCCATATGTCTGGCCTATTGGGTAGGGTTGCAAGATGGAAACCTTTTCTTACACAGAAAAAAATCCAGGCCGGGCTAAAATTTGCAAAACAATACATCAAGTCTCCCAAAAGCATGTGGGAAAATGTGTTATGGTCTGATGAGACCAACGTTGAACATCTTGGCCACAATTCCAAAAGGTACGTTTGGCGCAAAAACAACACTTTGTTTCACCAAAAGAAAACCAACCCCACGGTGAAGCATGGTCGTGGGCAGTATCATGCTTTGGGGTTGCTTTTCTTCAGCTGGAACTGGGGCTTTAGTCAAGGTGGAGGGAATTATGAACAGTTCCAAATCCCAGTCACTTTTGGCCAAAAACCTTCAGGCATCTGCTAGAAAGCTGAAGATGAAGAGGAATTTCACCTTTCAACATGACAATGACCCTAAGCATACATCCAAATCAACAAAAGAATGGCTTCACCAAAAGAAAATTAAAGTTTTGGAATGGCCCAGCCACAGCCCAGACCTAAATCCAATAGAAAATTTGTGGAGTGACCCACAAGAGATGCCCTTGTAATCTGACAGATTTGGAGCGCTTTTGGAAGGAAGAGTGGGCAAATATTCCCAAGTCAAGATGTGCCATGCTGATACACTCCTACCCAAGAAGGCTGAATGCTCTAATTAAATCAAAAGGTGCTTCAACTAAGTATTAAAGGATGTGCAGTTATGCAACCAGTTTACTGTATTTTTTTTATTTTTTATATTTTCCCCCTTACAGAGTTTGTTTTTCAATTGAATTGTACAGGTTAGAGTTCACATTATATGTGGGAAACATTTTGAAATGATTTATTGTGGTCTCATTTTTTTATATGACAAAAATCTGGCATTTTAACAAGGGTGTGTAACACTTTTTATATCCACGGCATAACTTCCTCACTCTCCACATCTACAACACCCTACCTTCATAAAATTAAACTCCACCCCCCCCAGCTACTCAACCTATCCCAGAGGCAAGATGAAACAACATCTCCCTCTCCTCCTACCTCACACTTTTTACCTCTCTCACTGCCCTGCTTCTTTATGGGGACAGCCATTCCAGCCTTTGACCTCATTTCCACTCGTCTTCCAACCCTTTTCCTACATTTTCCACCGCTCCTCATCCCATTATCCCCAAAACACCTAGCGCTGTACTCCATGAACATAAGGAGCATAGTTAACAAAAGTGAATTCCATGCCTGGTTATCCCATCACTCTCCCGACATCCTCTCTGTGAAACCTGGTTAAAATCCCATGTTCCCGACAGAGATTTCCTTCCCAAGGTTGCAACATTCTATGACTAGACAGAACTCAGAAATAAGGCAGTGGAGTTGCTATCATGTACTCCATCCACCTCACTGTTACCCCTCTAACTATACCCCCCCCCGACTCTCCAGCAGACCTACTAGTCACAAACTGTAAATTTAATGCTCATACCTCAATTAACATGGGGGCAATTTATATTCCCCCTAGTGACAATATTACAACACTAGAAAATATTCTCACCTAGCTCATATAACACCTACCAAATGAAACAATACTCATGGGTGATGTCAATATTTTGACTACCTCTCTCATTAGTTTCTCCCGCCTCCAAAATTAATCTACATGGCTTATCCCAACTAATAACTACCCCCACTTATACTACAAAATCAACCAATTATAACGGTCTCCTTGATTGGATAAGAGTCTCGCACACTTATAAATATTTCCCCGAAATCAGATTCTCTTAGTGACCACTGTCCTATCAAAGTCCTTAGGTTCACCCCACACTACAGCAGACCACATAAGTTTATAGCTTGTCGCAAATTAACAAACTCAGTTGTCAACTAGTCTTTCCTTAGGCAGCTACCCCTTAATGAAGCAGTAACCAAATTAAACTCCATATTCCTAAATTTACTAGACTCCCTGGCTCCTTTACGCACTGTTAGGGTTAAATCAATAACATCTCCCTGGCTAACGCACACCACCCACTCCCTAATTCTAAAGAGGGACAACGCTTGGAAGCTCTGGTCCAAAACCAAACTTTCCTCCCATCTCATACAGTACTAAGAACTTCGCAACCTCACCAAGAAATATGTTTAGAATGATAAGAGGAACTTACATAATAACCCTCGTACCACAAATATACATAATCCCAAGACTTACTGGCACACTATTAATCAAATTCTACACCCAGGCAACCCATCATCCCCTCCAAACATTTCCCTTTAACTCACCACTAGAAATTGCCACAAACTTCAACTCCTATTTCACTGAAACTATCAACAAATAAACTACCCAAACAATCCACAACACAAACAGTACCCTCCCCAACATCCCTCCATCTCCCACTAACCCCTCTCTGGCTTTTTCTCTCAAAACTGTTTTCACTAACTACATTAAATCCCTACTTCTAAAACTTAAACCATGCTCTCCCCCCTCCATGGGCAACCTTCCTCCACACTTTCTCCAAAAAACAACCACCTCTTTAGCCCTCCCCATCTCTATACACATTAACCGCTCTATTACTGAAGCCAAAGTACCAGCAATCTGGAAACAATTCTACACCTTACCCGTTCATAAAGGAGGTAGCTCCTCTGAACTTTCCAGTTTCATACCCATTACTATTCTAGCCACACTTTCTAAAATTCTGGAGAAATGTGCCTGCAAATCCTTCAATACCTTTCACAAGAGAACCTAATTACCCACACTCAACATGGCTATTGCCCTAAATATCACCTCCACTGCCCTAATTTCCTTCACTAGCCATATCACAAGCAAGAGATCAAAACAAACTTGCCTCGTCTGATTCTCGATCTCTCCAAGGCTCTCGACACTGTCTCCTACCCCCTCCTCTTACACAAATCTCAGAACTCAACCTGTTCACCTCCACAACCTCTTGGTTTTGCTAGTTACCCTAATGACAGATTCCAGTCTGTTAAATGGCTTTCTGCAATCTCTCCTGTACTACCAGTTAAGATGGGTGCCCCTCAAGAATCAATCTATTGCCCACTATTATTTAATATCTTCACCAACCAGCTGTATAAATCCTGCCCACACTTATCACTCGTTCAATACGCACATGATTCCACTATTACCATAGCAGATACCCTCACTGACCTAGAGTCAACTATCCAAGCATAGGTTCATAGGTTGATACTAGGCTATCTGCCCTAGGGCATTTACAAGCCTAGCCAGAGTGTGTTTGGCTTTCGCCACCCTTCTTAGATTAGTTGACTGTGCCTCTGTATAGTAGGTCACAGAAGATAGCCCATTTAAAGTTAGTTTACCGTTCCTCTGTCTAGCAGTGACACAGAAAATATCCGAGGGGTAAATTTACGATCTCCCATCCAAACGTCAAGATTCGTCTTGAAGAGGGTCATTGAGAGGTTCTGTCTGACATGGATTGGGATTTTGTTCCAGAGTGAGGGGAGCCTCTTGGGATATGAATCTGTCCCTCCAGCATGTTCTATTTATTTCTCTGCTGAGGTTTAAGTCACTGGAGCATGTAGTTCTGATGGATTTGGATTTCTTGAGGTGGAGCATGTCCATTAATTCTGGGTTGGACATGGCTTTATACGTCAGGCACAGATCGCCTCTGAGTAGGCGGTAAGCAACTGAGTAAAGCTGGAGTTTCTTTAGCTTAACTGCTTAGGGCATCTGTTTGAGTCCCTTGATCCTCTTGGTGAGGTACTTTTGGGGTCTTTCTAGTTGTAGCAGGTGTTGGGTAAGGTACATCCCAAATGGGGCACTGTATTCAATTATGGGCCTGATGAGTGATGAGTAGAGGGGCACAATGACCTCTCTTGATCTAGATGTGAACCCCTTCGTGATAAGGTGGGCTATATAGAATGTCTTTCTAACCACTTTGGCAATGTGATTGTCAAAGGAGAGATTGCAGTCAACTTGGGTCCCCAAATCCCCAATTACTTCTTCCGTACTTAATGGATTACCACCTATGTGGTAATTTGTGGGCACTTTGTTTTTCCCAAAGGGGATGACTATGCACTTTTTGGCATTTAGCTTTAGGCCATGGCTCTGACACCAGTTATCAGTCTCTGTGAGACCTTTTTGGAGGATGCTTGTGTCCTTCCTATCTATTGAGAACTGGCTCACCAAAACCAGCTAATACTAAATCCAAAAAAGATAAAACTCCTGCTATTTATCCCGAAAAATACGAGTAACCTTAAGTCTTCCTTCTCAATCACATCCCACAATAACACCCCTATCAATGTGGAATCACAGACCAAACTATTGGGGTCATCATTGAAGACCAACTGAAGTTTGGCCTGCACATTCTCAACAATATTAAGAAAACCTACCAAAAACTGGGACTCCTTTACAGAATAAGAAATTCTTATCCAATAAGGCCAAAATTGCACTATCCCATGCTTACCTTCTCCCCAGCCTACTCTATGGCTCACAAATCCTCTCCAACCTTCAAACCACCCTCCTATCAAAACTAGAATCCACCTACAACAAAGTGGCTAAAATTGCTGTAGACCACCCCTACTACTCACACCACTGCCTAGCTCTTAAAAAGTTAAACTGGCTATAGCTTCCTCACAACCTACTCCTCTCTCAGCTTTTCAAATGATACATTCTATACTGTATCTTCCCTCCTTCTGTCCCCAGCATTTCCACACTCATCTCCCCCTACCCACCACCATGATCTCTCTATAGTGCTGAACAAAACCTTCTCTTTATCTACAAGCCTAAAATTAAAATAGGTCAAAACCTGTACAGCCACTCCCTGGCCCAATCTTGGAAGAAACTTCCACTGGCCATTCAAAACATCAATTATCAACATCATTCAAACCCAGAGCTGTTGGGCATTCTCCACTTCCCTCCGAGCTACACACTCTAGGGACCTAAACCTTATCACCACAATAAACAGAACATGCTGGAGGGATAGATTCCTGTCCCAGAGACTTCCCATACTCTGGAACAAACTACCTATCTATATCAAACAAAGCTCCTTAGCACTCTTCAAGAAAAATCTTGATGACTGGATGGGAGCTAGGAAATTCACCTCGGGGATCACTTCTGTGGCTCTGCTCGACAGGGGCACAGGAAAATAATTTTCTTGGGTGGCGAAAGCCAGGGTACCGTTTGGCTAGGCTTATATAGGCCCTAGGGCCAATAGCCTAGTACCTATCTATGAACCTATGAATCTTTTTCTTCTACTATCTACTCCCCTTACTGTGCATCAGCCGTGACATAACTAGGTCTTGACTAAATTACTACTCTACTACCAAAGCAGCCATTAACTGAATTTGGACTTCACTCTCTATAATTATTGTACTGGAGAACATTTATAATGTCTATTGTAAATACTTTGAGATGTTACCATGTATTATATATGATTTTCTTTTATTATTTTTGAGTATTCAAGTTATTCTGTTCACACTGTACTTGTTTATACTTACTCACTGAAAAAGGTCTTCGGCTCAGTCAGACAAATAAATAACTGGTTCTAAGACTCCCTGGGACAGTATGTGTTGGACAGGTGAGAATAGGGAGTCTGGTCTCGTGGATAAGGGATTACCCCTGGCATCTGTAACCTTGATGAATGATCTTCAGAACCCATTTGTCTGAAACTATCCGTTTCCAAAGAGAAAGTAGAGATTCAGACTTTCTGGAAGGGAAAAGGGACTGCCAGGGTGGGGTGGGGGGAACCAGGGTCATTCTGACTTGTTAGACTGTCCTTGGGTTTGGAGGAGTTCCTGAATTCTTTTTGGAACTCTCTTACCATTTCTTCTTAATAATCTGTTTACCTGCATTTTGTTGAGACTTTTTATTCTGCTTTTTTGCCAAACGTGGATGGGAACGGGGTAGAGAATCCCTTAAAAAATTGAAAAATGAGAGCTGAAAAATCTTAGAGATTCCTTTTATTAACTTACTCCCCTCATCACACTTTTTGATCACCTCTGCAGCAGAGGGGCCAAAAAATAAATCTCTATCCAAAGGAGAATTTAACATCTCATTTATATAATCTGAGAGGTTCTGAGAAAGCAGTCAAGCAAACCTCCTCTACAGTACCAGTGGCTATATATCAACTGAATCACACACATACTGTAACAATGATTATTGACTTTTAGAATACAAGAAACTAAATTATTTAAAGCTGATTTTTCCTCAGCAGAAGTAACTGCAGACCAAATAGTCCTCATACTTTCACAATTAGTCAGAACAAACCTTAACATACGAGCATGACAATCCAAAATTCTGAAAATCAAAGTTGCAGAAAGCACACACTTTTTTCCCCATACCAAGTAATAATCTTTCCATCTTTATCAGAAAGAGTAGGATTGGAATTAAATGTTTAGCAGCAGTAGGGTTAAACAAAAGTTATGTTGTTTGTCTTTTCGGCTTTTTCCCGGTTAGGGGTCGCCACAGCGGAACTCCGGTCCACTAATGATTGGAAGTAGATTTTTATGGTGCCGAGTTGCCAGCCCGACACCCAACCTTCAGCGAAGGCGCGCCCATTCACGCATGTTTTTCGGAGGCCAGTTGTCCACGGGGAGGACATGCAGACTCCACACAGAAGGCACTCCAGCCGAGAATCGGACAGGAAAACCTCTTGCTGTGAGGCAACAATGCTACCGCTGTACCACCGCAGCTTTCACGTTAAACAAAAGTTATGTACTTACCATAAAGATAGATCCATTTTGTCTGATTTTCATCTGGTTCAACTATGGGTTGTCAGATCTTACTGGATCTGATCTCGGAACCAAATCCGAAGTTTTTCTGTTCCAGGCCTCTGACTTCTCCCCTACTGAAAATTCCCTGAACTCCACCTTATATCAGATCAAGTTTGCCCCCTGAAATACTAACTCCATAAGTAGATCACTTTCATTATATACTAGTGAAATAACTCCCATTCAAGACCAGCTCAGAATACGTAATACAAAATAAATGTCAAGGTTATAGCACACTGGCAGTAATGATTGCTCACACACCAGGAATGTCAAAGTCGACCCAGTCACTGGAGTCCTATTTGTGACAATTAGGCAGGGGGCTAGAGGGAGGGATGTTGAACCAAATGAAAATTAGGCAAAATAGATCCATTGTTATAGCAAGTACATAACTTTTATATCTAATGTGGTCTATTTTTTGTCCATTTCAACTATGGGACAGATTCCCACACACAGACCTATGTGATTTCAAGGAATGACATTTCTGAGGATGGTGGAAACAAAAGAAGAATGTGATCCAGATCATACATTTGTATCTCTTTATAAACTGAACGAACAAACTGCTGACCAAGCAGCTGCTGTACTCTACTGGGAAAGGCTGTTGAAGGTGGGCACTGCCCTTGTGAAATGTGCATTGGGTTTCAGATTGTAAAGACAAACCCTTTTTATTGTACACAATGGAAGCGTATTCAAATAAGCATAGGGACAAGGTAAATTTAACCACTGCTCCGAGTTAAAATCTAAGGTGTGATGAACATCCAGCATATGAAGCATGTATTCTCCTTTGTTTGAAAACCATGGAAAAAAAGACTGGCAGATTTATTAACTGATTTAAATTAACTTTGGATGCCACCTTAGGAAGGAAGGATGCATTAGTTCTTGAGGAAACCCTGTCCTTATGAAAAAAATAAATAACACGGTTTGCAGAAAAGTGCCTGCATCTCAGAAATTCATTTGGCTGAAATGACTGCCACCAGAAAAGTTGTTTTCCAAGAGAGAAGTTTTAAAACTACTGATGCTTCTGGCTCAAAAGGTGGCCAAGTCAATGCTTGCAACATGACTGTAATATCCTAAGTGGGAAAGGGTCTCTAATAGAGGGGGCTAAAGAAGAAATGTTTCCTTTAGGAAAACTTTTAAGAATTCTCAAAGAAGCTATAGAGCTGCCATACATGGAAGCTAGAGATGGCTGTCATTTCTACTTTGACAGCTGTAACTGGACCTATTGTGAAAAAGTTCTGATAAAATTCTAGAATGAAAGAACAGGAGCTGAACATGGATCTAAACCCTTGGAAGCAGTCCAAATGGAAAAACTCTTCCATCTGCTGCTGTGTAGTTTCACTGTGGTACATTTTTGGGATGCTGACAAGATCTTAACAACCAATGAAGAAAGCCTGGCATCTCTGGCTAGTGTTAGAAATGGGAGGAACCAAGAGGTCAACTTCATGGCTTTCTGGTCTGGAGGGGGTAGCCGTCTGGGTGTGTTAATAGATTTGGAAAGTGATCTAGCTTCAGTGGAGGATGCACTAGAAGAGGCCACATGAAGGGAAACCATGTTTGACAAGGCCAGAAAGGGGCAATGAGAACACTTCGGCCTTGCATGTTCTTGCTTTCTGTATGAACGTTTCATTAAAGGTAATGGGGGAAAAGTACAGAAGAGACCTGGGGACCAACTGTGGACAAGAGCATCCCTCAGGGACTACCCTTGCGGAGGGATCAGGGCAAAGTACCTACTTGCACTTGTTTTTAGAAAAGACACAAACAGGCTGTAGCAAGGCTGGCCCTGGTGACTGAAGATCAAAGTTGTCACTGTTGACTGACAGACCACTCTTGAAGCATCAAGATAGATCTGTTCAACTTGTCCATCAGAAGAATGGATGACCCTGTGATATGCACTGCGATCAGAAAGCAGTGTGAAGACATTGCCCATTGCCAGACTCTCATGGCTTTAAATCATAGGGGATAGGAGTGGGTCCCTTCCTGTTTGTTGATATACCAGACTACTGACATATTGTCAGTCTGCACATGGATCGCACCTCTGCAGAAACTATCCTGAAAAGCCTGGACTGCTAGTAGGACCACTCATCTTCACAACATAGAGGTCAAAGTGGACATCTGTAGGTGACCAAATGCCTTGATCTATCTTGCCCCCCTCAGAAGGAAAGCCTCCGCCATCACTACTGCCAGAAGGGAGTGCATTATGAATGGATACCTGTCTACTACAGAAGACAATGTTATCCACGAGGATATGTGTTGTCTGCAAATCAGAGTAAGTCTTACCTCAGCATGAAGTCGATGAAACCTTTGGGACCAATCTACCACTAAAGTCCACTGAAGAACCCTTATGTAAAATCTGGCAAGTGGGACCATAAGGATCATGAAAACACAAAGCAAGAGCAGGTAAAAATAAAATATGAAGTCTTTAAAAGTCACTTTTTTCCTCTACAGAAAACAGCAAAAAGTGTTTTAAAATGCTTTGCCAGCCCAAAGTAGTAAAATAAACACAATTTCTCCACAAAGAAAAAAAGTTATTTAAATACTTTAAACAACTTTTAAACGGAAAGGAAAAAATAGCACTCCCATTTAAAAGTACAATACAGTCTCGTAACAATCAGTTAAAACACAAACTCCTAGCTTTAAACTATCCTTCCTGAACAGGAAAATGCTATCAAACAAACTATCTTTTTTTATATTGCTAGTTTTTCCCCCTTAAGAAGGAACTTAATTGTCCAGGAAAAGAAGAGCATAAACAGACCATCGATGTTCAACAGTCGGCTTGTGCTGTCGATCCTTGAAACCTCTTCAGAGGCAGGACAGCTATAAAGGGCTTGGTACCCAAAACTATCTTTTTACTCAGCTAAGCTCTAGCTGACTAATACTTTTGGCATGTGGATGGTGCCCTTAAGCCTTGGAAGCTGAACGGTTGTTATACCCTTGCAAGATATAATTTGTACAGCTTAGGCGACTGCAGCAGTGATCAATATGAAGAACATCTTGGTAATCTAAAAACTGCCCTCTACAGACAGGTTCTGAAGGGGGAGGAGCATTGTTCCAAATTCTACCTTCATATAAGTGCTCCTCTTCCTCATACGCAGACAGTTAAGAGGCACCTGGTGAGGAAAGATGTCACCTACCAATATCCAGGGAAGTGCATCCTGAGGTGGTACAGAGGCTGAAGATGACTGCACAGCTGTACTGTAAACCCCAGGGGTGGCCTTCTGTACCCACAAGGTCATCTCTCAGAAATCAGAGCACCATCACATCTAAATTTACCAGGAGGACTACAGACCTAATGAGTAGAGGAATCAAGACAGTCCTCTTTGGCCCTCCCTGAAAAGTCTGCATGCATTCAAGGGGACATGTAGTAAGTCGAATCCCTGAGCCAAAGTTCTATAAGAAGTTCTTGTTGTCAGACTAGAAACTCACTTCACACGACTAGTCCAGTTATTATGAACGATTAAAAAAAAATTAAATCACGAGTGAAAAAGCAAAGACTGTTCTCTGTTGCATACCGCTTTCTCAGAGGCGATCTCTGTCTAACGTACAGAGTCATGTCCAACCCAGAATTGTTGAACATGCTCCATCTTAGCAAAACCAAATCTACTCGAGCTACACGCTCTAGGGATAGAAACCTCAACACAACAATGAATAGAACATGCTGGAGGGATAGATTCCCTTTGCAGATACTTCCCTTACTATGGAACAGAGTCCCAATCTACATAAGACAGAGCCCCTCACTATCACTCTTCAAGAGGAACCTTGATGAGTGGATGGGTAACAGAAAGTTCACACCGAGGATCACACCAACAGCACTACTAGATAGGAGCCAAGGGTACTAGCTGCTAGTACAAGGGTCTAGGGAACTACTAAAGGGGCGGTGAATACCGCACAACGTGGCTGGGCTAATAATTGCCTTCGGGCAGATAGCCCAGTACCAACCTATGAAGCTTTAAATGCTCAAACATGGAGTACAGTACAACACTGTTGGAGTCACCCCCAAAAAAGGTGGAAAACCTGAAGGCACAGCAAACTATCACATAAATTAAATGTCTCACTAGCCCTGGGAGAGAGCAAAGGACACAGCGGTAGAAACCAGTAGGGCTTTGAAAGAAGAGGCCTGGGCCACTGACTGGTCTTCTGATCTGTTTTATCTCCCTGGACACTCAGTCTTCCTTGGTACAGTCTGATGGACCATCAGTTCAGTCTCCAGGCTGGCTACCATGCTGTTACCCTGTCTTAAGTCATGCAGACCCTAATTATTATTTTTCTGCTTCTCCTCCTGCTAATTAGAGGAATGCTACCACTTGTGGCACACTTCCACACTATGCTCCTGGCCTATGCAATAAAGGCATAACTGCTGTGGCCCCCAATTAGTGATCTAATAACAGCAAGGCTACATCAAAGCTTCCTACAATGAAGGTATTTAACTTTTCCAATGAACATTGATCAAAATCTGAACTTGGCAAGCAGTAGGGAAGACCAAAGAAGTAAAGCATCTAAGCAGATTGTCCTTTGTTGAACTTAATGTGTGCCAGAATCGTGTGTACAGACTGAAATCTTAAAAAGTAACACTGCAGAGGGATCTTTGATGTTACAGCATTAAAACTCTGCCTAAACAAATGATAACGTATTGCAAATTTCCATAAAAGTATTCTAAACAACTGATTCCCTTTATCTGCATTCTGCAGTAAAGAGAACATCTGACCATTTGCGAAAAGCCTTGCATCAGACTAAAAAGGATCTCGCCTCACATAACTAAAAAAAAAAAAGCAACAAGCTAAAGATTTACACGTTACACCCAAAACACTACATACAATTCCCAGACACTTCCATTTTTCATCTTTGCAATTCTAAGCAAGTTAAAAAGTTTATCAGTTTCAGTAACTATTAACATGCAGGCCAAATAATTGATATGCACAGTGTAGCTTTCTCTTTAGCAGTTTTGTTTCATATCAGATACAATCTTGACTACCTTGACAATTTTAAACACTTTATATCATATAGTTTGTTTTCTAATGATTCAATTTACTGATTGCTCTTTTACTCAGCTCATTTTCGTACATACCTTGTAAAAATTCACATATGATTTGCGAATATTGATCCATTGCTTGGCAAACAGTGGATACTTGATTCGACTTATCCGACACTGAACATTCAAGAACTTGCTCATATCCCATGATCTTAAAAAATACATAAATAAAAAGCTTACATTAACAGGGCAAAAATATAATGACCACTACAAATGGTCTAACAGAATTAGTCATACAAGTCTGAATTAGTTTGCGTGGAAGAAAGATGAAAAATAAAGGGGGCAACTGGACAAGAACTTTCAAAACAAATTAAGAAAGGATGCAAGGTTTCGGAGGCTGAATTCCCCTTCAAAAAAAGCATGAGAACAGGACCAAAGCATGAAACTATCCACCTTTCAAGCCTGACCTATCTTAAGGAAGTCATGGAATCAGTTTTGGAACATCTTGAAGACTATGGCTCAGAGAACGGTGACTAACAAAGGTCATTAAAACACGAGTTCTTTAACAGGGTACATAATATTACCAGAAATGTGCAGAGGACAGTCTCCTTAGGAATTAAAGGGTATACGAGTCCACAAACCATTGGTTTCTTTTCAATGCCCACCATCAATTTTCAACCCTTATGGCTAAGCTGGCTCATCTGTGGATGAATCTGTAGATATACCCATCCAGTCATCAAGGCCGGATATGAAGAATGTAAAGGTGGCACTCTGCTTGATATCTGTGGGTAATTTCTTCCAGAGATGGGGTAAATGCTGAGTAATAAATGTGTCCATTTAGGCAGTCTTTTTTTACATGTTGTTAGAGCCTCAAGTCTTCAGTTCTAGTACTTGTGGAGATGTTCTTGCAGTGATACAAGAGACCAAAGAGAGCTGGGTTCCTAATGGCACAGAAACCTGATATAAACCTTCACACGCAAGAGTTTATAAGAAACATCAGCAAATCTCAGCTCAAACTGTACTCTGTTGCACAAATTATCAGCTGGAAGTATATCAAATCTCATGTCTCTGTGAATAGATTACTGTAATTAAATACTTTTAAAAAAACATTTAAAACCATGGAGCAAATAAACTGCCTTCACTTAATGCAATATCAAGTACGCTACATGCGAATAAGTTTTTAAAAAGCAAACTTGTTAAACAGGATACAGTATTCAGCCAAACACAAATTACATACTTAAAAGAGAACTTTATGTTAATTAAAATAAATAGTGCTTAACTCAACTCACATCAGTTATCTAAATATAAAAATCTTATTTAGTCCTGGATACAAGCAATGATTTTTAAATACAATATCCAAAATTTTTCCAAAATTACCTTCATCTAATTAAAGTGAAATTAAGTTAGTTATTGCTGCTACTAATAGTATACTTTAAGTGCATTCATCAAAAAATATTTTACAGATGTGCAAGTCACTTCACAAAACTGATTAACTTCAAGCAAGCCACAGGATTCACTCTCACCACAAGGACTAATTTGCTAACACAGGTCTGGCAAATAGCATGACTATGAGAATCTTGGATTCAGAGACAAAGCAAAGTTGCACAGAGGAACACCACATTAGTAGTTAATTACCTTGTCTTTCAATCAAACACTGTACTATCAGACCTGAATGCCCTAGTGCTCTCCCTTTCAGGTTATGGATCTCGATAACACAGGCACCTCCTAACACATGTACACATACATCCACACTCCCTCCCAACCCATACACACACACAAATGCACGCACACACACACACACCCGCAGACATCCAAGCAATCAATCTGACTCTGTCATTGTCCATGTTGGAGTGAATGACTTGAGACGTACCTCCCTGGACTACATGAAAAGAGACATGGAAGAGCTCTCGGATCATGTGGCCCAGGCAGGTATGACCCTAGCCCTGAGTAGCATCCTGCCTTCGCCCAGAATGATACCACAATATAAGGATAAAATGATTGACTTCAACAATTGGCTAAGCTTATTATGTCATTCAAAGGGGGATCCAGTTATCTGTCTGCCTGGGACGACATGATTGACAGAACACGATGTTTTGCCAGAGATGGTCTGCACCTGTCGCCCCTGGGATTCAGGTTACTGGCTAAGACTCTTGCCACCCCTATAGTGCCTTTTTTAGGCAAACTTCAAAGGACAAAACCACCACCGTAACAGGTACAAGCATGCAAAATCTGAAGGTAATGCTACACAATGCTAAAAGTCTAAACCTCAAAATGCACTCTCTCGAGGCACTCCTAAAAATGGAGAACATCGATATCTGTGCAGTAACTGAGACCTGGTTCAAGGCTCCAGAGAGCACCCATGCAATACCAGGCTACAACTCTTACCACACTTTTCGGCCACCAAACCAGGACCGAAACACTAAAGGTGGAGGAGTGTCAATATTCACCAAGGATATTCACACCACCAGGCTAGTTGGCCAACACAATGTGTCTGAAATTCTCCAAGTGCAACTAACACTAGGTAAGACTGCAATCCAAATTGTAGCTTGCTACAGATCCCCCACCATACCCCAAGATTCTCACTACACCTTTCTAAACATAGTGGAAAATATTAAGATAGAACCAAACACCCTAATACTGGGTGATTTTAACTACCCTGCCATTAACTGGGAAAACTACTCATGTCCCAACACCTTTAAGCTAACGGTTCTTGGAATTCATAAATTCCAACGCCCTGGATCAACTAATCCATAGTCCTACCAGGGGCTCCAATATCCTAGACCTGGTCATTACCAACATGGGAAATCAATGTCCATACCTATGGTCACCCCCTCGTTAGTCAGGTCTGACCATAAGCTAATCACCCTTAACATCCACATCCCTCCCCACCCCCAGTAAAGAAACCACCATAAAAACTTCTCCAAAGCCAACTTCATGCTACTCAAGTCAGAAGTGACAAACTTCATGACACCCATGCAGACGGGAACTGAAAGTTCAACAGCTGAATCCTACACTAAGGCACTGTACGAGCACATCCACTCATGCATGAATCGTGCCATCCCAAATAGAACCAAAATGCTCTCATCCAAAAAAAGGAAGTCAATCTGGTGGTCCCCTGCCATAAACAAACTTTACAACAAAAGGAAGAAACTTTTGCAGAAAAGAGGAAAATCCCAGGATGCAAAAAACTCCCTTACTAGCCTCAGTAAGAAACTGAGATGCCTCAAAATCTTCCAAAGCTAGTTACGAAAATAAAATTGCCAAAGATTCCAAAGACAACCACAAAGCATTCTATAACTATGTCAAGAATCTAAATGGCAATGCTCAGATCTGCTCTGAGCTAAAACAGAATGGCATTAAATATACTGATCCGAAGGATATTGCCAATATCCTGGCAGATCGATTCAGTGCCAACTTCACCCCCCTCTCACCCCTAAATGGCCCATCTCAATACCGGAAGATTGCCAAATTCCAGTAATAACGGCCACACAGGTACAAAACGCACTCTCTAAAGCCAAGAATACAGCATCCATGGGACCAGATGACATCCCGGCTGTGTACTACATGAACTACAATATGAACTGGCACCTCACCTAAGTGTCATGTTTAATCATAGCCTCACCTCAGGTTTCGTGCCCACTGAGTGGCGCAGAGCTACAGTTATCCCAATCCACAAGAAGGGATCCACCTTGGATCCCGGAAACTACCGTCCCATCAGTCTGACAAGCCTTATCTACAAGGCCATGGAGCGTATTATCATGGAACTTATAAACAAAGACATTGGCAACCTTCAAACACTGGACCCCACCCAGTTTGGGTTTGTGAAGGGCCGATCTTGTCTCCTAAACCTGATTGACTTCTTTGAATCAGTCTCCAGAGCCATGGACAAGGGTAAGGTGGTCCACACAGCCTATCTAGACCTTGCCAAGGCCTTTGACACCATCCCCCACTCTGGAATCATAGATAAACTTACTAAGTTGGGCATTAATCCCTATGTCACCCAATGGGTTGCTAAATGGCTTACTGATAGAACCCACACTGTAAAAGTAGCCGACTCCAAATCCAGCTCCAGACAACTGACAAGTGGAGTACCTCAGCGTTCAGTCCTGGGGCCGCTCTTGTTTGGCATCTACGTCTCTGAAGTACAGGTCAACACTAAGGGACTCTGGCTAACAAAGTTTGCAGATGACTGCAAACTGGGAGCCATTATTGAATCCCCAAATGATGTGGATACTCTACAAAAGGGCCTTACAGAAACAGATGCTTGGTGCCAGAGCCATGGGCTCAAGCTCAATGCCAAGAAATGTATGGTTATCCCCTTTGGGAAAAAACATGTATCCATGAATTACCATATAGGTGGCAGTACACTAAACACAGAAAGTGTGATAAGAGACTTAGGGACACAGGTGGACAGTGGTCTCACCTTCGATAACCACATCGCCACAACAGTCAGGAAATCCTTCTATGTGGCACACTTCATCACGAAGGGCTTTTCATCCAGAAAAAAGGAGATCATTGTCCCACTGTACTCATCCCTCATTAGACCCATTATAGAATACAACGCCCCATTTGGTATGTACCTCTCAAGACATCTGCAACAACTGGAAAGGCCTCAGAAATACCTCACTAAAAGAATCACAGGCCTAAAGCAGATGCCCCACGCTGACCGCCTTAAAAACTCCAGCTATACTCTGTCATATCGTCTACTCAGAGGCGATCTCTGCTTAACATACAAGGCCATGTCAAACCCAGAGCTGTTGGACATGCTACACTTAAAGAAATCCCAATCCCTCAGAGCTACACGCTCCAGGGATCTAAACCTTGTCATCACAATAAACAAAACATGCTGGAGGGATAGGTTCCTGACCCAGAGACTCCCCAGACTCTGGAATAGATTGCCCATACATGTCAAGCAGAGTGCCTCTTTGGACCTCTTCAAGAGGAACCTTGACGATTGGATGGGAGAAAGGAAATTCACCCCAGGGATCACGTCAGTCGCCCTGCTAGACAGGGGTCCAGGAAAGTAAATAATGTGGGAAGAAATAGCCAGGGAATTGTTATGGCTAGGCTTGTATAGGCCCTAGGGCTGATAGCCTAGTACCAACCTATGAACCTATGAGCATGCACCCACAGATATACTCTCACATACACCCACCCATGCAGCTGCTTTCATGGCCCTACAGGCACACCCACGCATCCACCTACAAACACACGCAGACATATATACAGGGATAGCTCCACAACACCTACCTGTGGTTATGGTATAAGTTGAGACCATTTTATGGGGTGAATGAGTAGTTAAAAAAAAAGTTTTTTTTCTCAAGGAAAAAATATAAGGTAGAGTGACTCAAAGTGCTACTGTGATGTCAGTACCATCTCTGGGGTCAAAGTGCTACTGTGATGCCAGTACCATCTCTGGGGACAATACATAGGTAATTTGCATTGCCTGCTCCATGGACTGTCACATTTGTAAGCAGCTTCACCAGTGAGACTGCTTTCAGTGCTACAATAAATGCTTTAATAAATCAGCAGCAGCATATCAGTCTCAGAATCACCCAGGCTTACCAAGATGTCCAAGATGTGGACATCTTCAGAGTATGAGTTAGTGCAGGATACAGACAAACCAGCAGGATTTTTATCAGACTTAGAAAAAAAAGAACAAACAATGGCTTGATGTCAGGAAGGTGAGAATAATGCTTGGGAGATGTTTATTAATTTTAGAGAGAAAAAAATAAATCTGGACAAGCAGACTTGTCTGGTCTGAGATTTTTAAAGCAATTTTGTTTTGATCAAATCACTTTTAGGTAACATTATTGCTGAAAATGACAGTTGTTTGGACCATTTTCATTAATTTCATCATTAAAAGAAAAAAATAAATAACTGCAGCAAGTGGGTGCATTATTGGCCATGTGTATACAAAGTCCATGCAAGTGATAGTTGTCGCAAAAGGACCAGGATCCCGGCTTCCTTTACTAGACTCAGATTTCCCATTCAGGTAATTTTACTTGCATGACAGTGGGATGTCAGCTATACACAAAGGCAGTAACAGTGCACACTTCCTAGAGAACAGTTGAATCACGGTCAATTTATTTAGTAGGGTGGGCAGGCTGTAACACAAACTGAAAATGCATCATTGTAGCCATTTCTTATTCATCCACTTTTTGGCAATAACACATTGTGGGTGACTGTGGTATCTGCTTGGGGAGCACACTATGGATGAAATCAAATGGAAGTTAAGTAATCAGAATGAAACTGTTGTGGATTGGTGGGGGTCAAATATACCTGTCTAAGTGCAACAAAAAAGAAGTTATGTACTCACCATAACGTTCCATCTGAGTAGTTATACTTCATTTTCTGCAACCTGTGGGTATTCGGATCCATATAGGATCTGAGCCAGCAACTTTTTCAAGCATCTGCTCCAAGCTCCTCCCCTTACCCATAATCCCTCACATAGCCTACCTTCCCTCAGATCGAGTTTGCCACTATCCAAACTATCAGCAACTCAATAACATCACTAACCTAGAACAGGTTCGGGGAAGGAGGGCAGGACGGTTGCAGAAAATGAAGTATAACTACTCAGTTGGAACGTTATGGTGAGTTCATAACTTCTTTATCTGAAGTTGTTAACTTCATTTATCTGCAACCTGTGGGACAGAGTCCCCAGCTACCAAAACTCCTGGGAGGCCCTCATGGAAGGATATTCCTGAGCACCGCAGAGCCAAAGAATGCTCTCCCTCTGGAGATCAAATCCAGCTTTTAATGAGAAATGAATGTATGTGACCTTGTGCAGGTTGCTGCCGCAGAGATATCATCCAGTGAAACCCTAGACCAAAAAGCAGCAGAAGTTGTCACAGATCTGGTAAAATGAGTTTCAACAGGACCAGGCAGGGACAGAACTTTGTCCTTATAGATTTGCAGTATACATTGTGTAATCCATCTAGCTAAGGAGACCTTGGCTATGGCTTTGCCAAGAAAGGGTCTAGAAAAGGACACGGATAACTGGTCAGACTTACAAAAGGGTTTAGTTCTGTGTAAACAGAAATAAAGCGGTCTATGAACATCTAGCAAATGCAGTTTATATTCACCTTTGTTCTGAAAATTTGGAAAGAAAACAGGCAGGTTAATCGTCTGATTAATGTTTGATTCAGAAGCAATTTTCGGTAAGAAGGAAGGGTTCATGCAGAGTGAGACCCTGTCTTTATGAAAGATCAAGTAAGGGGGCACGGCAGACAAAGCTTGAATCTCAAAAACTCTCCTAGATGAAGTAATAGCCACTAGGAAAGCTGTCTTCCAAAATAAGAACTTCAAATCTACTGACGCTGCTGGTTCAAAGGAAAGAGCAACTGATACCTGCAGAACTAGGGTAAGATCCCAAGGAGGGACTGAGTCCTTGACCGGAGGGCGTAAAAGAAAGGTGCCTTTCAGAAAAGCTTTACACGGTCTCAAAGAGGCCAGAACATTCATGTTTTCACCGACATGAAAATTAGAGATGGCCGCCAGTTGCACTTTATAAATGTGGAGGAACTAGCTCCTTCTTGGAAAAAATTGGCCAAAATCTCCAACACTACAGGAACCAGGGCTGTAAAGGGATCTAGATTCCTCTGAGAAGCCAAAACAGAGAAATGTTTCCATTTGCTGCGGTAAATCTTCCTAGTGGAAGCCTTGTGGGATGCCACCAGAATAGTCTTTACTGAATATGACAGACCGGAAGTCCTGGCAATCAGGGGAACTGGAGCAATCAAGTGTCAGCTTGAGGCTGTCCATGTCGGGCAGACAGGTGCCCAATGGATGAGAGATGAGATCTAGGCAAGGATCCAGAATCCAAGGAGGAGTTAGAGCATGAGACCAGAGGAAGGGGAACCACACCTGATGAGGCCAGAACAGGGCAATGAGTGTCACTTTGCACCCCAGTCGGCAAGCTTTCTGAAGAAACTTCAGAATGAGAGGTAACTGGGGGTAAGCATACAGTAACCCGGGAGGCCAAGCATGGACTAGAGCGTCTCTGGGGGAGTCCCCTGATGAGGGGATCAGAGCGAAGAACTCACTGCACTTTGCATTGGAAGGAGATGCGGAGAGATCGCAGCAAGGCTGACCCCACGCAAGGAAGATCTCCGCCGCTATCGATTGTTTCAGAGACCACTCATATGGCATTAGAATAGCCCATCTCAATCTGTCCGCTAAAATGTTAGAGCGTCCCGGGATAAGCGTTGCAATTGGAAACAGACTGGTGGAGATCGCCCACTCCCACACTCTCATAGCCTCGTGACAGAGAGGGTAAGATCTGGTTCCCTCCTGTTTGTTGATATACCAGACAACAGACATGTTGTCTGACTGAACTGCAATCGTCCCCGGGGGAAGAACAACGTGAAAGGCTTGCAACACTAAAAGCACTGCCCTCATCTCCAGAACACCGATATGCAATCTGGTCTCGGTCTGGGACCACGTGCCTTGGACCGTCCTTCCCTAGTAGTGTACCCCCACCCAAGCTGGGAGGCATCAGTAGTCAGTGTGGCTTGGGCTGTGGGTGCTATGAAGGGTTGCCCTGCCAAGATTTCCAGCGATTGGAGCCACCACAGAAGAGACGCCTTGCAGGCTTTGCTGATTCGAATTGGATAGTCCATGGGGAGGTCTAGCCAAGATCACTGTACTGCAAAGGTCCACTGAAGCACCTGCATGTGAAGGCTCGCACAGGGAAGGATCGAGATTGCTGCGGCCATGGAGCCTAGGGCTTGGAGACCATCGCCCGCCATTGGCAGCCTGGGACCCAGGATCGCTGATACATGGGCCCGTAGGCTCTGGACCCTGTCCTGAGTTAGAAAGACTTTCAATTGGAGGGTGTCTAGCCATGCCCCTATAAATTCCAAGATCTGTACGGGGTTCAAGAGGGACTTGGAGCCATTGATGGTAATCCCTAGGTTGACTGCAAGATGCAGGAAGGAGTCTCTACCTATGCAAAGAAGATGCTTGATGGCAGCAGCGAGGAACCAATCGTCTAGGTAAGGAAACACTTGAATTCCCTGAAGCCTCAGGTGAGCCGCTACGACTGCCATAATCTTGGTAAACACCCTGGGGGCTGTGGTGAGACCGAGGGGTGGGGCTCTGAAATGGAAATGATTGGCTCCCAGCCGGAAGCGAAGGAATCTCCAGGAGCTTCTGCGAATTTTGATATGGTAGTAAGCGTCCTGGAGGTCTATCGAGCACATCCAGTCGCATTCTCGGAGATACGGTAGAATGGACTGCAGGGTGACCATCCAGAATTTCTGCTGGTTTACAGCCAGGTTCAGGATTGACAGGTCCAATATGGGCCCGAGGTCCCCCGTCTTTTTTGGCACTAAAAAGAACCTGGAGTAAGTGTCTAACCCAGACTAATCTGGGGGGACCGGTTCGATGGGCTCGTTTATAAAGCAGCTTTAAAATCTCTTGCGCTCCTGTCTCCCTTTGAGTGGGTGGAACATCCGGGAGGCGCTGTGGTTGGACAGGAGGGGTAATGAACACGATGGAGTAGCCTCTGGATATTATTTGAAGCACCCAACGGTCCACAGTAATGGACTCCCAAGCCGTTAGGTGCAATGATAATCTTCCCCCGACTTGTCTCCAGAGTAGGACAGTCGGGCAACCCCCTCAGGGCTGCTGCGTGGGTCTATCCAGGAAGGTCTCCCGAGACACAAAATTCCTAGGGCCCCCTCTGCCTCTGGGGTGGCGCCTGTCTTATCCCCTTCTGCCTCTAGGGGATGAGTTGTCCTGAGAGTCCCGGGAAAACTGTGATTTTCAGAACCACATCTTCTTTTGCCCTCTCTGATTCCTAGAAAAGGATCTTTGAGGGCTAGAGAAGCAGACTCTGACAGCAGACAGAGTCTTCCCGTCCTTTTCATTCTGGACTAGAGTGTCACGTACTGTCTTCCCGATCAGGGAAGAACCATCGAAGGGAGCATTTGTGAACGATGTCTTGAAAGGATGCACAAATTGATGCAGTCTGAGCCAAGCGTGTCGCCTCATAGCTACGCCAGTCCCAACCACCCTAGCCTCTCCTTCCGTGGCAGGGGAAAGAAGATGCATGGACGTGTTCGAAACTGATTTGAGAGTCGACATTTTCGCAGAGAATAATCGCTTTTCCTCCTGCAACAAAGACTCTGGGGGCGACACAACAAACTCTGTGACTAGATCTTGCTGAAGTCGTATGACGTGTGCCAAATCGCT
This sequence comes from Protopterus annectens, assembly GCF_019279795.1. Taxonomy (NCBI): domain Eukaryota; kingdom Metazoa; phylum Chordata; order Ceratodontiformes; family Protopteridae; genus Protopterus; species Protopterus annectens. The sequence continues at coordinate 577,489,592 of NC_056728.1, read as the reverse complement.
CGAATGGAAAATGTCGCTGAAGAAAATACACACTTCCCAAACTGATCCACCGCCCTAGACTCCTTGTCCGGAGGGTGGAACGAGGAACTTTCCTGTGTCAGTTCCCTCTTGGTGGCAGCTGCAACCACCATAGCATCAACCGGGGATCACTTGTACCAGGCCTGTCTGTCTGTCTGAGGGAGGAGAGAGGATCCTGTCCAGGAGTTTTGGTATCAGCTCTATGGTGTCAGGCTCCTTCCATGCCCATGTGGTAATAAGATCCTCTAAGGGATACACAGGAGGGGACACCCAGGATGTAGATGTGCCCATGCCAAAGGCCTCCAGGAACACTGACTCATCCATAGAGGGTTTTGGGGCTGACCAACCTCCCCTCTGGCGGAGGATCTCCATGATGTCTCCAAAGGAGACATCCTTGGGAGGTGACCAGGGGGAACCCTCTCCTTCATAAAAGTCAGTATCTTCTGTCAGGGACTCGGGAGAGTCCAGGTGCCTTCTTTTACACGTGTCCTTACAGGGACCCTCTTCAGTGGTACTCTCTGAAGAGGGCTTGTGAGTCATGGGTGGGTCCACTATGGGATCCACCTGGGGGTCCTCTAGCACAGGCTGTCCCTGGGACAAGCTGAAGGAAGTCGTAACCAAATCCACAGGAGCCAGGGTGGAGTCCAAGGAAATAGGCTGGGGTCTCGATCCTTGGGAGAGAACCCTCTCCACCACGTCGAACGCCAATGGAGCACGCACCTCCTTAGCAACCAACAAGGAGGAAGCTCTATTCGGCTCTGCCGCGAGGAAGCTCTACTTGGCTCTGCCGTGAGGATCGGGGCTGAGGCAGAAGTAGCAGAGGTTCCAAAGGAATGGCTTGGATCCGACAATGTCAGAGCCGAAGACACCTCCATCCCCTCAGAACCAACTCCTCATCCTCAGCCCAGAGAGTTGCTCAGATCCGAACAGGTCTGATCCGAGGAACTCAAGGTAATTGCCAGAGTAGAGGTTGGAGGAACAGTCCGCGCTGAATCCCCAGCTCAGAGGATCCTTGGATACATAAACCCAGAAACTGCAGGCTGGATCAGGGAAGGAGAAATTGGATGAAAGAAGGGCATGGAGGTCCCCCCCTCCGGAGGGAGAGGGGCCTGGCAAGACTCCTATTTGGATTTGGGTCCGAATGAACCTCCTCATCATCCTGTCCGTATCCAACTCCAACAGACTTCGAGTCGAGCGTGAGGAGGCGACCAACTCGGATCTGGCTGGTCGGTGTAACGACCTCGATGAAGGCCTCGGGTCCAAGGGCTCCGTCGGCTCCAGGGAGAACCTCGGGGAGTGGAGCCGAGGAGATGTAGTCCTAGTCACTTTGGAAGGCAGGCTAGGGAAAGGCTCCTGTTGTGGAGACAGCTTGCACGGTCTAACCCCTCTCTTCTCTTTGTCATCCTTTTCCTTTCCTTTAGTCCCCCCTTCAACAGGCCTAGTGGGAGGTTGAGTCCCAGCATGGGGGGGGGGGGTTGAGCAGTTACTGGAAGGGCCAAGGTCGCTGTGTCTAGAGAAGAAACTGGCAGAAGGCCCTTAGCTACCAGATTTGCCTTCCTTTCTTTTAGGGCCCTGGGGTTGAACCCTGCACACACATTACACTGTGTGGAAAGATGGGGAACACCCAGGCAAATAACACACAGAGTGTGCCCATCAGCCAGTGAAAGCTTATGGCCACACTCTGTGCATTTTTTAAAAGTATGTTTAGGCTGCTCAGCCATACTATAAACCCACTCAGCCAAACCTTAACCCAACACTGCAACACATACACTAAAGTCGAGAAGGCCTGCTATGCTACTTTAGCACAACTTCTTTTTTTTTTTTTAACACAAAAAAATGACGAACAGCGAAGGGATAAGGTAAACTAATGACCACACACTCACTAAAAGCACAAGAAAAACTATTCACTTACGATACCCAACTTGGAGCTAAAGAGATCACGATGCTGATTCATCAAGCAGCAAATGAGATCTGGGGGAAGGTAGGAGATGTGAGGGATTATGGGTAAGGGGAGGAGCTTGGAGCAGATGCTTGAAAAAGTTGCCGGCTCGGATCCGATATGGATCCGAATACCCAAAGGTTGTAGATAAATGAAGTTAACTACTTCAGATCAAATATATTACTGTGACTAATTGTTTCTTTCACTTTCCTCACAGTCTAACATCAGAGGGGTACACAGATGCACAAGGCAGTTACATGATCAGTGTTACATTCACCAATGATATGGTCTTGTTTAGGTGAGTGCATGTCTTGGCACAAAAAGAATAAAATCATTACTGAGGCTACTATATTTTCTCCACAATCACACATAAGAAATGTATACAAAAAGTGTTTTTTTTTTGTCGGGACAGACCTTGAGTAATATCAACAACATTTATTTTATCGATTCACAGAGATGTCTTGTTAGGGGTTGCAGCAACTTATTTAAAAAAAAGAAATCAAGACTTAACTCACATTTTAGCTTTCAAGCTGTTACTTCAAAACAGACTCCCTAATGCAAATGTCTTTAGATTCAGTTCACAGCAAAGATGCTCATTTCTTCCTTTCTTTTGCGAACAAGTTGTTCTTCTTTCGGCTTTTCCCGGTTAGGGGTCACCAGAGTGGAACTTCGGTCCTCTAATGATTGGCAATAGATTTTTGCGGTGCTGACGTGCCAGCCCGACGCCCAGCTTCAACGAAGGCATGCTCATTCACGCATGTCTTTCGAATGCCACTCAATTGCGAGGAGGACATGCAGACTCCACACACAAGGCGCTCCAGCCAACAATCGAACGGGAGAACCTCCTGCTGTGATGTGACAACGCTACCGCTGCACCACCACGGCAGAACATAAATTCATAAATACATTTTGTCTTTATAACATAATGAAGAATACTATTTTTCTTTGTCCTTGAAGGAAATGCTTTACATCATCTGAAATGGTATTATAGAAAAAGAGAAAGCATTATAGAATTTCTGAGTGCCAAGTCTTGCTTCCATTGTGTAGCTGTTCTAAACAGCAGTCTTAACTTATTCCCTAGTGTTACAGTCAAAATATCCACTTCTCAGATCTCCCCAAACATGACCAGAGTTCCAATACCAAGTTTTACAGGAATTCTAAAAGTTATAAACAAAAAACATTCAGCCTCAAAAAATAATAGACTCTACACTTAATACCTGTCAGCAAACACAGCCTTTAATAAAATCAGCTTTATCACAAGTGCTCTGATTAGTAAAAGTCGAGAGAAATATTCAACAAAGTTCCCACTTCATTTTGTGTATTTTACTAGAACTATAATTCATTGCTCTTCTCTCTGTATTGTATCCATTATGTCGCATACTTTCCTTACATTGGGCTCGTGACTATTTTTCCAATCTCATTATTCCCTTCTTAGCCACTATCACAACTAGAGCAGATAATATCTTAACATGTCTCTTGACCTCAATATTTCAAAGCCAATTGAGTTTTAAGTTTTGTCTTGAAGTTCTCATACATTTCCAAGAATTCTACTTAACAGATCCTGCAGATCCCTTTTAAAGCCCTCAAGTCTACTTCAGGACCAAAAATATGGGCCCACTCTCCTTCTTGGGTGTCTCTATATATTCAATAATGCTGGTGAATCATCTGGGAATATTTTATGAAGTCTACTTGGAGCATAAAAATATTAGTGGATGTACTTCCCTGCAAATATTTTGAACTTCCTACTAGCTAGCCTGGCCAACAAGCAAATGTCTGACCACCTTTCATCGGAGATATCCCGACTAGTGATTGCCAGCCAACTCAAAATCATTTTAATTTGTCTTGCACCTTTCTTTCAAGAGTGATTTATAACTCCTACTTATTACTATTTATCAGCTTCCCCAGTTCTAGCTTCTATTAGTATTTATCATCAAGTCGGTTATCGCTAATTAAAAATTTTTTAATATAATCTATTTTTACCAAAATGCCGTAGATACCCCTGTACTACACAAACTCCCTCATAGCTAAATTAAGGTTCTCCAACTACAGATGCTCAACTTATTTTAGCATTCTTCTCTCTTTCTGCTGTTCCCAATAATAAATGTTTAATTTGCTTCTAAACCAATTGATAGTCATTCTTGTATCCAGCGAGTAACATTGCTTTCACAAACCTTGAAGTCATAACTCAAACTGCCAGGGCTTAATTTCCCTCTCAGTGACTGACATATACTGTTGTATATATTGCTATATAACGTTCTTTGTGGCTACTTGTATTGCTTGTAACCAAACATTTAATCTCTGCATTTGTGAATCATTCCCGCCACCACACACAGACAGACACACACACACATACACACACATACACACACACACACACACACACAGACACACACGTACACACACACACACACACACACACACAGACACACACACACAGACACAGAGACACACAGACACGCACGTACACACACAGACACGCACACACACACACAGACACGCACACAGACACGCAGACACGCACACACAGACACGCACACACACAGACACACACACACAGACACACACACACACACACACACAGACACACACACACACACACACACACACACACACACACACACACACAGACACGCACACACACACACAGACACGCACACACACAGACACGCACACAGACACGCACACACGCAGACACGCACACAGACACGCACACACGCAGACACGCGCACACAGACACGCACACACACGCAGACACAGACACGCACGCACACACAGACACACACACAGACAGACACACACACAGACACTGGGACACACACACACACACGCAGACAGGCGCACACACAGACAGACACACACACAGACAGACACACAGACACAGACGTACACACAGACACAGACAAGCACAGACGCGCACACACACAGAGACACACACACACACAGAGACACACACACACAGAGACACACACACACACACACACAGAGACAGAGACACACACACAGAGACACACACACACACACACACACACAAAGACACACACACACAAAGACACACCTGAACATCCTTCTTTCCAATACGAATCATAACAATTGTTTTGCAAATAGATTCCCTCAACTAACAAATTTGGTAAAATAAGCCAACCTTCACTCGCCGGTCGTTTTAACTTATTCCAATGTGTCCTCCACTTTTTATCCTCGCTGATAAACGTCAAAATTGCTCTCCACATTTTCTCCCAATACTCCTTGCCCAGATAGTCCATAAAGGCTTAGGCTGCATATAGCACAAGAGGATCCACTCACATTTTTAGTACTTTTACTTTTTTTTTTGTAATCTAAATTCAGTCTGATTGTCCCCCCATTTCATTAATATTTCATTTGCTGTCATTCCCACTTCTTTCCAGGCAACAGAGGGTGTTTCACTAGCCCTTTTGGTTAACCACTTTCCAAAGTACTTCATCCTTGAGAAGACCCATAGCTGGGGAAAGTTGGTCACTAACTCAAAGGAAACATATTTTACTGTTAAGACTTTAGTTTTATCCGGATTTATTTTACATCCTGAAAGTTGGGCAAAATATCTTAATCCCCAAAAGCCTTGGGATATCCATCTCAGGATTAAGTGTAAAATTATGCCATACACAAATAAACAGATTTTTTCGCCACAATTATACACCTCCAATAATAAACTGCCTTATCTTTTGCACTAAAGGCTCCACATGTCAAGCAAGTAACAATGGAGACAAAACGACAGCCCTGACAAGTACCTCTACAAGTCTTCTGATAATCTACCATTAAACCTTCATCACTACCAGGATAGCCTTAATTTTACAAACGCTACTTGGAAATGCATACTCTGCATAATCTCACAGAAATTTCTCAAATGGACACTATCAAACGTTTTCTCCAAGTCTAAACCCACAATGATATTTCTGTATTTAATTTTTCTGTCTACATATGTATCACGTGGGTTCTTAAAATGTTGTCAAATGTTTGTCTTCCTTTTAAAAAGCCACACTGATTAACATCTATAATTCTTGGGAGAATCAGGGCAAGTTTATGTACAAAGAACTGCCATAAAACAATTAATATTTATATCTGCTAATACAAACTGGGCAATACTGGTTGTCTTCTCTCCTTCAGTAATATATTATAGCTTTCTTCTAGGAGGCCAGCATCTCATTATGCAGTAAGGCTCTACTGATAAAGAAAAATATTAGTGGGAAGAATATCATCTCAAGATTCTTTCCAAAATTTGAAGGGAATTCCATCTAGACCTCAGGTATTACTTTTACCTGTGCATTTGATCCTTTATATCCTGCATTGTTATTGGGTGAATTAAACTGACCCTTTCTTCTTCATATAGCTTTTTTTAACTGAATCCACTCTTTTTAAAATTCATTCAACCTGATAGGCCAATCCCGGGCTTACTCTTTGAGGACTACATAACTTCTCATAATATTTTTTAAAAACCTCTGATAGTTCTCCTGACTTTGTGTGCAAAGACCCTGTCTCAGGTTCCTGATTTTGTACACACACCTCTCAACCACCTGCTGCCTTAATCTTGTTGAAGAAACTTTTGTGCTTTGCTATTAGCAAAATAGTAAGCTTTAAGCATAATTTGTTTTCTTGTTATTGCCTCATCTATATTCATCAGTTTTCCTTTCCAGTTCACTTAATTCCTTTGTTTCCTTCTTTGTTAAGTTACCTGTCCAATTGTAACATCTTCATGTGGGTTAATTTAGAAAGTCTGAATTCTTCTCTCTGTTTCTTAAGATCACATTCCTGTTTCTGTGTTCCCATTTTCAAATCCATCTTTAATTTTCTCCCATACCTGAATCCCCCACCCCAATCCTTGGGACATTTTGCACCTTTCTTTCATAGCTCTGGGAGTATTAATTCTCAGCTATTTACTTTTCAACCACTTCCATGTGGGTTTCCAGTGTTCTCCCCCACCCCATCTAGATCTGGAGCCAAAATATATAATTTTAAAGGAACATGATCCAATTTCATTCTGTGATGTGTTATCACGAACCCATGTTCTCATCACGTAAAACCTATCAAGACTGTGTCTCAAACTGTGATGAAAAAAAAAGTGAATTCCTTTTTAATATATCTGACGTCACCCACATCTATCATCCAACAATCTCTTAGGATATACCTCCGTGCTCTTCCTTCAGAAATCAATTCTCTCATCCTAGGGTCCCTCCATTTACACCATACATCATCTGTGGAAATAATTAAATTTCAATCTTCCACTTGTATGATTGTTCTTTGTTGGAATGTCATTTAAAAAAGATTTCTTAAGTCATTCTTAATAATTTTCGGTGGTAGATGGACATTATATAGGATTAATCATTTACTCAGTTAGTTCCATCATATGAATACATACCTGCCCTAGTCAGCCTCTTTGGGATCTTCTACCCAGAATGGACAGACACTTCTTTTGACACTAACCACTCCCCTTTCTCTTGTTAACGACACCACAGCATGAAATCTCTCCCGAAAACCTCTCTGGGATAAAGCAAAATGGTCTGTTCTATTTAAGTGAGTTTCTTGTAACATCACAAAATCTATCTTGGACTGTCCAACGTGTTCCAGCACCTTCTGCATTTTTACTTCATTTACAAGGCCACTGACATTCCAAGATAATATCCTCAAGACATGTCTGGCTCTTCTGGCATAGTTTTGTACTGGTCATTAATTTTACTCCCCTTTGGCAAGGAACTAGTCCATGAACCTTATCAAAATAGAAAGCTTGTTTGGAAATCTCTTAATTTCAAATCTCCCACAAGTGCACCCATCAAAGCCATATCTATCTAACAAAATAAGAATTAAACACAAACTACATAGAAATTAGCCCCAAATATCACTGTTCAGCTTCCTTTCATGTTCTTGATCCCAAGCTCTTAACTAGCATTCAAAACATTTATTTATGCCTGCACCCTCCAGACCAAATCCATCCTTTAAAGTCCCTTGCATCATTCATAATCTACTCAAAAAATCTTAACACTCTATCCCTTTATGGCACATTTAAAACAGGAGAAGCTCCCATTGAGCATATCGTCTAGAATGGACCTTAAATAAGTGATCTTCTGTCCTATTATAAACTGTTAACGGCTCAACTTGCAATATGTCAGAGTTGCAGGGCAACCCCCCCCCCCCCCCATGACATTTGCGGCCCTCCTTTTCTCCCCACAGCCTTTCAGAGTATTCAGTTGCTCTTCTCCAAAGATATGGCATTTCAGAAGAACTATGACAAAAGATTAAGTTGTTCAACCACTGTTTGTGTTTCAGCCCAAATTACTGTAAAACACTCCCTACTGAATCAATGCAGGGCACAACACAAGTTATAGCATGTCTGTTTGCTCCCTTCCACTGTCTAATGAAATGCTCTAATGAGCTACAACTATTGGCTCTAACAACTTTTATACTAGACATGTGTTAAAGCTTCCGTAAGGGGTGGAATCGACAAAGAAAGCCCTCATATGCTTACACAATACTTAATATGATATTTCCACCAAGGTTAATTGCCCATCACTAACAAAGACAATAATGCAAACCAAGCCGATTAAAGCTACTGCCCCAAATGTAAAACACCAAGATGCTGTTCATAAATGAGGTCAGACAACTTCTGTGAAAGAAAAGAATTAATCTTACGCACCCACACACACACACACACCCTCCAAAGTGCATCTCCGTACACTTGTAAATCACTACTTACAAACTTTTAATGTCCTCTCTCAATGCAGATAACGGATCCTATTTTAGTCTTTCAGTATTAAAAGAGTTTATGTCCCATCCTGCAAATAATCGTCTATGTCGAATGACAGCTATTGGCTGCATCTTCCTCCGTGATTTTCTTGGGAGTGTTTTTCCATTTCTCCAAGTCGTTACAGCCTCTTTTTAAATATAGGAAACTGTTACATTCCGTCTCTCTCCTGAGATTTGCTAATGCCCATGGTCCTTGCGGGATGTTATTCACCCACAAAGTTTGGATCATCAGGTTGCAGAAAATACTCGTGTCTTTGTAGTTTCATCATACCATTTTGTGTGTTCAAAAATGTCTTTGCACTAGTCAGAAAGAAAATCTTAAACTTAGCTGGGTATAGTAACCAAAACTTCAGTTTTGGGCAGTTTTCTAGGAGGCATGAATTGGTTCCTTCTAATGAAAGTCCCAAGCAAGTAGTCACAGGTCCACAAATATTCTATTGATCAATTTCAGTTCTTTTCCCTTCTGCTATAGTCTACTCAACATTTATTCTTTTCATAAGTATGAATGGACTTTGATTACAGCTGGTCTAGGAAATCTCAGTGACCCCCTCGGAGCCATGTATACAGTGTGGGCCCCATTAAGTGCTACCTAATCTGCAGGGATATCTGTCCCTTTATCAAGTTGTGCTGACATAAATGACAAACAATCCCGACCTTCACTCCCTTTAGGAATATTCAGGAATAGTACAGTTGTGTACACTTAACATAAATGTAGATGTTCGAGTGTATTCACTGTTGCAGTCATTACACTTGGGTTATCCTGCTGGCAGGCTACCCTCAGTCAGCCCGAATTCCAAAGTCTAGGTCCGGCGTCGGTTGCTGTTACCTCTTCCCTAACGTCAGTGTGCCAGGGGTATAAAAGATGCAGCCGACGCCATTTTCTTCAGTTTTTCTTGCCCCAGATGTCAGGTGCCCCCAAAAGGGTAATCTAAAAATATGCCAATAAAACATGCATGCACCAAAATATATATTATACCTTCATCTACAAGCAAATACACCACACAGGTTGTATAGATTAGAGAAGTGCAGCTAAGTTCCAGCAAAAAGAGAAGGGTGATGGTGCGTGGGTAACCTGGACTGCAACAGTGAATACACTCGAACATCTACATTTATGGTAAGTGTACACAACTGTACTATGTTCTTCGTGTTTCACTGTTGCAGTCATTACACTTGGGTTGAATCCCAAAGCTATGGTTGGGAGAATGGAGCTAAATAGCATTAGGAGCGTCTATGAGGCCCTGCAGAACTGCAGTGGCAAAGCCTGCCCTGGATTTAGAGTAGAGTGGTAAATGATAGTGCTTTGTAAAGGTGTGCACTGAACTCCAGGTAGCAGCCTTTAAAATGTCTTTGGTTGGTACTCCCCTGAAGAAGGCTGCTGAAGTGGCTGCTGCTCTGGTTGAATGTGGCCTAATGCCCTTAGGCACTGGCTTGCCATGTTGTGAATAGCAGAAACTAATGCAGTGGCCTATCCATTTTGAAATAGTCTGCTTTGAGAAAGCCTTTCCTTGTGATCCTGCAGCATATGCCACTAGTAGTTGCTCAGTCTTTCTGAAAGCTTTGGTTCTGTTGAGGTAGAAGCGTAGCTGTCTGTGTATGTTCAAAGAATGCAGCATTCTCTCCCCCTTATTCTGTGGGTTTGGATAAAAAGTAGGCAGATGAATAGTTTGGTTAAGGGCCACACTGGACACTACCTTAGGCATAAATGTCGAGTTTGTCCTCAGAGAAACCCTGTCTGGATAAAAAATGATAAAAGGTTCCACAGCCATGAGTGCCTGTAGCTCCGAGACTTGTCTTGCAGAGGTTATTGCCAGGAGCAGAGCTGTTTTCCAAGATAAAAACTTTATATCAGCTGTAGCGGCTGGCTCAAAAGGGGGTAGAGTGAGTTTTTCCAAAACATAATTGAGGTCCCATGCAGGTATTGGTGATCTCCTTGGAGGCCTTAAATTTTTGACTCCTCTGAGGTATTGCCTTAACAAAGGCTGAGAAAAGATCGGTGGCTCTGTATTGTAATGAGCCGAAATTGCAGAGGCATGAATTTTAATTGATGAAAAGGATAGGCCTTTGTCCAGCATCTGAGTTAAGCATTGCAAAATCTGAGGAATATTTGGTACTGCTGTGTCAATTCCTTGTGTTCCAGGCACAGAATCTCTTCCATTTTTCAGCATAAGATTTTCTAGTACTAGGCCTCCTGGCCTCCAAAATGACATCCATCACCGCTTTAGTGAGAGGTGGGTTTTGTATAACTATATTACCCGCCATGCTGCCAGATTTAAGGTCTTGAGTTGGCTGTGTAGGATCTGATTGTTTTGTTGGGACAGTAGGTGAGGTATTTGAGGTAAGGTCCAGGCTGGGCATTGAGACAAGTTCCTTAGGACTGGATACCAGTGCCAGTCTGGGGCAATCAGTATCATTTTTGGCTTCTCTTGAATGACATTTGGAGTACCTTGGGTAGGAGAGGCAGTGGAGGAAAGGCATATACTGTTGAGTTTTTCCAGCTGAAAGATAGGGCATCCACTTTCCATGCTTGTCTGTGATAAGTCCTTGTACAGAATCTCTTTAGTTGGCAGTTATGAGGAGAGGCAAACAGGTCAATGTCCGGGCATCCCCATTTCCTTGTTATCATGTTGAAGACTTGTGGATCCAATTTCCACTCGTGGGGATCTATGAGGTTTCTGCTTAGTTCGTCTGCCAGAGTATTTATCTTTCCTGGCAGGAATTGTGCCTGCGGATGTACTTGGTAAGTCAATGCTGTGCCCCACAAAGTCATGGCTAGTCTGCAGAGGGGGTAAGAATGAGTGCCTCCCTGCTTGTTTATATACCACATGACCATGGTATTGTCCGTCTTTATCAGTAGCTGTCCCAGATGAAGCAGGTCCTTGAGAGCGGTCAGGGCATTCTGAACAGCTAGCATCTCTTATTGATTGATATGTAGATGCATTTGGTTGGAGGACCATGTGCCTTGAATACATCTTCCTGCCATGTGTGCCCCCCAGGCATAATCTGATGCATCCGTTGTCAATGTCTGCCTGGCTGGGGGTAAGGTGAATGGCTGTCCCTTGTTCTAGTGTCACCATCAAAACTCCTGTTGAAGGCAGGGAATGAGAGTAATTATTGTTTCCAGGATGTGGCAATGCTGAGTCCAAACACTTTTTAGGTACCATTGAAGTTTCCTCATATGCAGTCTTGCACATGGAATTAGTAGAATGCAGGATGCCATGAAGCCCAAAGCCTGCAGAATTTTTCTTGCAGATAACTGGGCCTTTGTTGCCAACAGTTTGAAATAGGTAATCAGTTGCCTTTGTTTGTCTGGCGTGAGATAAGCCATCTGGGCAGTTGTATTTAAGCTTGCACCCAGGAATATTATCTCTTGAGAGGGTACTAGTTTTGATTTTTGTTCATTGACTGTGTACCCTAGGCATGGTAGTAATCTCTTTACAAATGCCTGATGCTGTAATAGAATGTCCTTGTTCTCTGCTTGTATGAGTCATCCAAGTAAGGATATATTTGTATTCCTCTTTGTCTGCAGAATGCAATTAGTGGTGCCAGGCATTTTGTGAAGACCCTGGGTGCAGTAAATAAGCCAAAGGGCAGTGCAGAGAATTGGTAGTGCGTTGAGCAAGCTTTGAATCTTAGGTATGCATGACTGTCTGATTGGGACATACAGGTATGCCTCTTTTAGATCTAAAGTCACAAGCCAAGCCTTCTTGCCCAGCATGGGCAGAAGCTGCTGTTAGGTCAACATTTTGAATTTTGGTATATCCAGATATGTGTTTAGAATAGATAGGTCCAGTATTGGTCTCCAGGCTTTGTCCTTTCTGGGTACCAAGAACAGTCTTGAATAAAATCCTTGTCCCTGCTCTTGTTCTGGTACTTGTTGAATGGCCCTCATGTCCATGAGGGATGAAACTTGTTTTTGTGCCTCTGCCCATTGGTTTTTTGGTAGGTCTGGACAACCGTTTTCCCTTGGCAGGGTATGAAAGTGAAACTTGTAGCCCTGTGACACTATGTCTAAGACCCATTTGTCCTGGGTTATTATGTGCCAATTTTGAGAAGAAAGTGCTAGTTTTCCCCCTAAAGGTGCTGCCAGAAGATAAGTGCTTGGCGAAGGCAGGGGGAAGTCATTGGGACTGTTTCCTGTAAGGCTGTGATTTGTCTTCTCCACTTTTGGAGGTAGAAGCACCCCATTGTTTAGACCTGTATGAACCTTGGGGCTGGGATCTGCCTCTTGGGCGTCTGTATCTGCCCCTTTGTGGTCTGTCTGACACTGGAAAGGACCAATTCTTTGTAGGCCAGTGTCTGCTAAATCTTGGAGGCTGTACCTGTAAGAAGTCCTTGACTGTTTGATTAGATTTAGCTTTGTCCCCCATTTTCTTTAACACCAAACAAAGTATCATGCTGTAATGGAGCATCTAATAATTTTGCTTTAACATGATCTGGTAAATTTTGTTCCTTTAACTAAGCATGCCTCCTAATTACAGAACCCGTGACAGCGGCCCTGAAAGAATCAAAACCACATTGCAAAGTATGCTTTCTAACTTGCTCAGCTGCATGCAATAAATCCTTCATTTCTTTGTTTTCTGCACCTTCAGAATTTATCAACATTTTCTGTTTAAGCAGTGACATAATATATTGCTGATATTTGTGCATATGAAACTGACAATTTAAAGCCCTTATAGCCAAGGTAGCAGAGGTGTAAATCTTCTTTCCCCATCTGTCTAATGCCCTAGAATCCCTGTCGGAGGGGTTAGGGTTTTTTGCAGTGGATGCCTTGACCCTATTGGGACCCTGAGAAATAGTTTCTGGGTCTGCAGCAGGGTTCTTGAAAAGGAATTTATGAGAGTCAGGCACCCTGTAGTACCTGTCCGGCTTAACAGGAGCTGCAGGTAAGGAGTCAGCGGTCAGACTGGACTCTGAAAATACATCACCTACAATGTCTAACACAGGCGGAATAGCTAGGGGCCTGTGTTGTGGGAGTAAAAGGAAGTCACTGAGCCTTTTCTTAGATTCAGAATAATCTTGGCTTTCCCAGTGGAAATGTTCCCTCATGGTATGCAAGGTTTCCCCAAAATAGTAATCCTCAGGAGGAGAGGCTGAAGGGATAGATTTTTCAGCATCAGAATCCTCATAGGGAGGAAGAGAGTATTCCTGATCAGAAGAGGAATTGGAAGAAATGGAAACCTGATCTGAAGTTTCATATTCTGTCTCTTGCCTAGGCCTCTTATCAGGAGGGGGATGGGAACCCCTGATCAAAGTAATTAAGTCTTTGGCCATTTTGAGCATCTGTTTTTTGGGCATGGAGGCCTGACCATGAAGCTGCTGTACTTGTTTCTTTGTCTTTAAAGATGCTTTAGTCTTTGCCTTTGTAGCTGGAGTCGCTTTAATGTACAATTGAGTAGGTCTGAAAACACCCTCAGAAGCCGATGCCTGCTCAGCGGCTCCGGACCCATCTGAGGGAATAGTTTTCTAAGGTCCAATACCTTCAGCTTCCCGCGGCCTAGGCAACTCCACATGGGAGTCTATAGCAGCCTGTGGGTCCAAAGTAGCGGGCGTCAGTGGCTGCAAAAGCGCCTCACTGAGAGCCGGCGAACAGGCAACTGGCTTAGAAGAAGCCTCGTCATTGGTTTTAGACCTCAGATGCCTGTCCTTTTTTTTTTCTTTGCGTTTCTTGTGAATTATGGTAGTCGGTTGGCTATCCGACGGCATCGTGTAATTAATTCTTCTGCCAAAACAGTGAAATGCAAAATCGTACCGACGCTTTATAGTGCGCTGGTTAAATCTAGCACAAAACTGACAACAAGCAACGTCGTGGTCAGGGCCTAGTTAAGGAATACAGTAAGAATGAAAATCCTTATGACGTATTTGCTTCCCACAAGAAATACAATTATTAACTTTTTCTGACATCGGTCTGTAGCAAGAAAAAAGTTTTCCCAATGGGGTACTTAGCTTTTAATGAAGACTTCAGATCTGAAATTCGAACACGAAAATCTCAGGAGTCGGCCGACCGGCACTTGCGAACTGCTTCTGCTTCGGGCACCGCACGGCAAGAAAGACTGAAGAAAATGGCGTCGGCTGCATATTTTATACCCCTGGCGCACTGACATCAGGGAAGAGGCCACAGCAACCGACGCCGGACCTAGACTTTGGAATTCAGGCCGACTGAGGGTAGCCTGCCAGCAGGATAACCCAAGTGTAATGACTGCAACAGTGAAACACGAAGAACATCTTAAGTTCTTTCTCCTGCTTCTGTTCTTGATTTCCAACAAGTTTTCTTTGATTTTTTTTTCAGACAATTCTAACTTGGTCAGCATGAAATTAGTCTGTGTTTCAGTTGTTTGTGAAGCACCAATCTTGTACACATGGACAGTAAGAGCTGGGTCTGCCTCGTCTGGACTCTTATCAGTTTTTTTTATGTAATCCAAATACTTATTTTCACTATTATGTAAAACCTTTATCCATTTTTTTCTTGTATTTCAGCTACTGCCCTTTTTATGTATTCCATGGTGGTTTGCACATTGTCAGAGAAGTTGTCCTGATTCTGACCATTCGCTTTACCCCTAGGTCACTTTTTCTTTCTTTTTGAGATTTGTTATTCAATAGTCACTTATTGATTACAGAATAAATGCACTAAAAGGGATCAAGTAAGTGAAATTATCTAATATTTGGGACCTTTAGGAGGGGGAATGTACAATGCTTCCATCGTAAAACTTTCTTTAAGGCATCATGTGTATAAATTACAAATCCAGTCCTTTAGAAGACTTTTGTTGCCACATTTTGGCATTATAACCAGTTTACAATGATGGGCTAGCTGACGTCATCTTAAAATAATAGTATGAACTTAATGTTTAGAAAATGTGTGCACTAAATCATCATTTTAATAGGAGTAAAAAGGCTATTTTTTAACTAACATCATAGCTACAGTATTATGCCTTCAAACAGCCTAAGTGG
The DNA here is from genome assembly GCF_019279795.1 of Protopterus annectens. Lineage (NCBI taxonomy): Eukaryota > Metazoa > Chordata > Ceratodontiformes > Protopteridae > Protopterus > Protopterus annectens. The sequence goes on along the minus strand of NC_056728.1, from coordinate 577,473,922 downwards.
CAAGTTCAAATTTCGCTCTATGGTGCACTGACATTCCTAACAGAAAAATAGCAACCTTAACTGCATTCTGTAACTGACCAATCCATCGTAACTACCTGAAAGTTTCATAATGAAATCCCAAAGGGGCTGAGATACAAATAAAAGCTATTCTAGTATCAGATGCACTGATAAACAGGCCTTCATTTTCATAGTCTGATACAGTTTGCATTGAAAGTGTTAAACTTCTGCTCAGATAATGGCCTAGAATGCTTCTTTGCCAAGTTGTCACTTATGACTGAAGTAAAAATCCTGTCTGAAGAGGGAATTTTTTTTGCCAATGGAATTACAACCCTATCTAAATTTAGACTTGTATGCAGCAAACTCCATCTGTTGTACGTGTTTTTATCCTAGTCAACGGTGACTCCATAGGGAGACAATAATGCACTGCTTATCAGGTTGAGCAAGGAGAGGGTCACAGTTGGTTGTCTGTTGGATGCTGGAATTCATCACTTCACACATGCACTCAAGCTGTTGCACCACAACTACACACATAAGACAGTCACAACGCACTTCAGAGTTAACTTGAGATTGAGACATAACTTCCTGGACTACATGAAGAGACATGATGGAGCTCTCGGAATAAGTGACTAAGGCAGGTATAAACTTATCCTTTTTCAGCATTTCACTATCACTGAGAATGATGCCACAATACAAACAAAAATACTACTGACCAACAACCTGACTTAGCCTTTGGGTCATTCATGGGAATTCCAATTTATATCAGCCCAGGAGGAGATGCAGAAGGCTAACAGCACTGTTGGGTAAGGCCAGCACCTATCTCCACAAGGCTTTCATATATTTTTCAAAACCTTTTCAACACCTATAGTGCAGTTTTTAGGCAATGTCAGTCTTCAAAAGCTTTGGACTTGAAATAAAATTTGAACATAAAGGTACTGTTGCTGAATGACAGAATCCTCAACAAAAAAGACTTCACTCCCTACAGGCACCACATAACCTTGAACTCCACTGTCATGGACTTCTGGTTGAAGACCATTCAGAGCAACCCATTAATGCTGTATTTCAACAACTACTATGCATGCAGACCCATTGCATTAGGTGAAGGCATTACATCAGCTGTGTATCTACATTCATAAAACAAAATATTAACTCCAGTCTCTTTAGACAGGATAACAGTCTGGGATTCCTCCATATTTTACTTATCATAAAAAAAAAAAAAAAAAAATCACATCATAACTAATTACAAGACCCCATTCTATGCCTCCCGGCCCATACATCCTACCTGACTAGTATGGAATTCCTAAGCATTAGGGCAAACACCATTTTCCTAGGGGACTTGAGCTATCCCTCCATTAATTGAAGATTAGTCTCCAAAAAATGCATGCCCAGAGAGATCTGAACTTCATAAATACAAACTTTCCAGAACGGTCGACATCCCAACTATGGGAGACAAAATATTGCACTTGGTCATCACCAGTATGGAACAGTTCTATTCCCCACCACCAGATGTAAAGTACAGTTTTGTACCTACCATAAATGTAGATGTCCGATAGGAATGCATCTGCAGTCTTTACAAATGGGTTGTCCTGTCGTCAGGCAGCCCTTCGGTCGGCCGGATTCCAAAGTCTGGGTCTGGCCTCGGCTGGTGTCGCACTTCACCCGACGTCATAGCTGCAGTTATTCAGGTATAAAGGCATCAGCCGATGCCATTTTCCTCAGTGTTTCTTGCCCCAGATGCCAGGTGCCCTCTTGGAAGGCTAAATTTGGATAAATGCCAATGATTCCAAATAGTAGAGAGCAAACACAAAAAATAAGCATGTATGTACATATATACAAACAAATACACCATAATAGATTCCCCCCCCCAGCTAGCTATAAGATGGGCAAATACCCTAGGAGTACCACAGAGGGGAAGGTGGGTAATCCTGACTGCAGATGCATTCCTATCGGACATCTACATTTATGGTAGGTACAAAACTGTACTATGTCCTTCAAGGATGCATCTGCAGTCTTTACAAATGGGTAGAATACCATAGCCAAACTAGGGGAGGAGGAAAGAAGAGATTACGGTGTAGTTAGGATCCCTTGCAAAACAGCAGTGGCAAAACCTGCTCGGGATCTGGAGTATAAGGGTAAGTTATAATGCTTGGCAAATGTATGCACGGAGGTCCAAGTAGCAGCCTCTATAATGTCCTTGGTAGCCACTCCTCGTAAGAAAGCTGTGGTAGTGGCTGTAGCCCTTGTAGAGTGAGGCCTGATGTTCTCTGGAGTTTTCTTTCCATGGTAGGAATAACAAAATCTAATGCAATTTCCTATCCACTTGGAGATTGTCTGTTTTGAAATTGCTTTTCCTTCCCTTCCTGCTGCATATGCTACCAGTAGCTGGTCAGTTTTTCTATTGCCCTTGGTCCTGTCCAGGTAGTAGCGTAACTGTCTATGTACATCCAAGGTATGCAACAGTCTTTCTCCCCTGTTCTGTGGGTTGGGAAAGAATGTAGGTAGGTGGATAGCCTGATTTAAAGATACTCTGGATACCACCTTAGGCATAAAAGTAGGATTTGTTCTCATGGACACTCTATCTTGATGGAAGATCAGGAAGGGTTGTACTGCCATTAATGCCTGAAGTTCAGATACCCTTCTTGCTGAAGTGATTGCCAGCAGGAAAGCAGTCTTCCATGGTAAGTATTGTAATTCTGCTGTTGCTGCTGGTTCGAAAGGAGGAAGTGTCAATTTTTCTAGCTCAAAGTTCAAGTCCCATGCTGGCAATGGTGGTTTCCTTGGAGGTTTTACATTTTTAATTCCTCTCAGAAACTGCCTGAGCAGAGGATGCGAGAAGACAAGAGGATCCAAGCTGTATTCTTCTGAAATTGCTGGTGCATGTATCTTGATGGAAGAATAGGACAGGCCTGTGTGGAAGAGCTCTGCCAAGTATTCCAGGATGTTGGCTATGTTTACCAGTGATGCATCTTCTCCCTTTGCAGTACTCCAAATGAGATATCTTTTCCATTTTTCTGCATAATTTTTCCTTGTTGAGGGCCTGCGAGCCTCAAGGATAATGTCTTTAACCCGTTGTGATAAATTTGGGTTAATTGATCTTATGAAATGTTCCAGGCAGTCAGCTGCAGAGTTTTCAGGCTTGGATGCAGGATGTTGTAGTTGTTCTGTGTTAACAGTAATGGAACCAGGGGTAGTGTCCATATTTGTTCCCGAGACATGCTCCTTAGTAATGGGTACCAATGTTGCCTTGGCCAGTCTGGAGCTATCAGAATGATCCTTGGACGGTCCTCTTTGATCTTCAATAGCACCTTGTGCATCAAAGGAAGTGGTGGGAATGCATATGCTGTCAGGTTTTTCCAACTGAAAGATAGGGAGTCCACCTTCCAAGCAAGTGGGTGGTACGTCCTTGTGCAGAATTTCTTTAGCTGGTGATTTCGAGGGGATGCAAATAAGTCTATTTCTGGGAGTCCCCATTTTCTTGTAATGGCTTTGAAGATGTCCGGATGCAGCATCCATTCGTGGGCATCCGTGGTAGTCCTGCTTAATATGTCTGCTAAAATGTTTTCTTTTCCTGGTACAAAAATTGCTTGTAACTGAATGTTGTAGCTCAGAGCCACATTCCATAGGTCCAGTGCCATCCGGCATAGAGGGTATGAATGTGTGCCTCCCTGTTTGTTGATGTACCACATAACTGTGGTGTTGTCTATCCTTATCATCAACTGACCTTCTCGGAGAAATGGTCTGAATGCCTGGATTGCCAATTTTACTGCCAGCATTTCTTTTAGATTTATGTGTAGGTGCAGCTGGTCTTGAGTCCATCAGCCTTGTATGCACTTGTCCAGCATGTGGGCCCCCCAACCGAGGTCTGAGGCGTCTGTCGTGATGGTTTGGCTTGGTTGAATGCTGTAGAAGGGCAATCCTGTGTTTGATTGACAGGCCTGCGCCCACCATAGGAACTCTTGCTTCAGGCATGGGATTATTGGAATTTTGGTTTCTAGGCTGTGCTTGTGTTGAGACCATAAATTTTTTAGGTACCACTGTAGCTTTCTCATATGCAGTCTGGCATGAGGGACCAATATTATGCAGGATGCCATGAAGCCCAGGGCTTGCAGTACTTTTCTTGCTGTTAGATGGTTCTGCTTGGTTAATGCCAAGAAGTATAGAGGTAGTTGCTCTTGCTTTTCTGCAGTTAGGAATGCCATTTGCTTTGATGTGTCCAGCTCTGCGCCCAAGAAGGTTATTCTTTGGGATGGTATCAGCCTTGACTTTTTTATATTGACTGTATATCCCAGGGCTTGTAGCAGGCAAATGACTCTGTAAGTCTTCTGTTAGCTTGTTTTTGTTGTCCGCTTGTATCAGGCAGTCGTCCAGGTAGGGGTAAATTTGGATTCCTTGAAGCCTGCAATGAGCAATTACTGATGCCAGGCATTTCGTGAACACTCTGGGCGCAGTAGATAAGCCAAAGGGCAATGCTGAGAATTGATAATGCTCTGATCCTGCAAGAAATCTGAGGTATCTTCTGCAATTTGGTCGTATGGGGACGTGCAGGTATGCCTCCTTGAGATCTAGAGTTACCAGCCAAGACTCCTTGCCCAGCATGGGAAGAAGCTGCTGTAGAGTCAGCATTTTGAATTTTGGAACAATGAGAAATGTGTTTAAAGCGGACAGGTCGAGAATAGGCCTCCATTTGTTCTCTTTTCTTGGTACCAGGAAGAGCCTGGAGTAAAATCCCTTTCCTTGCTCCATAGATGGTACCTTTTCCAAAGCTCTCATCTTTAATAATTGAGATATTTGTTTTAGAGCTTCTGTCTTTTGATTTGGCAGTAGGTTTGGCATTCCTCTCTTCCCTGGTAGAGTATGGAAGTGGAACCTGTAGCCTTGGTCTATTGTCTGTAAAATCCACTTGTCTCTTGTGATGTAATGCCAGTTTATTGAGAATAAGGCTAGCTTTCCGCCTAAGGGTGCTGCCTGGTAGGCGGTGCCAGAGCCAAGTCACTGTGATTGTCCTGTTGCAGTGGTGGTGGCTGTGTCTGTGCCTCGCTGGTTGTTACCCTGCCACTGGCGTCCCCTGTAGGCACCCCTGGATTGGTTTCTGCCTCTTGATCGCCTATTCCTGCCTCTCTGTGCTTTAGAGGAGTCTGGAAAGGACCAAGTTTTAGAGGGCCAATTCCTGCTAAACCTTGGAGGTTGGACCTGTAAGAAATCTTTCACTGTTTGTACAGATTTTGCCTTTTCCTCCATCTTCTTCAGTACCTGTTGTGCAGGAGAACCAAATAAATTGGCCTTGTCCATGGGAGCATCTAACAGTTTTGATTTGACATGGTCCGGTAAGGCCTGCTCTTTCAACCATGCATGCCTTCTGATAACTGTGCCAGTCATGGCTGATCTAAAGGAAGCCTCCAGTGCATCATAGCCGCATTTTAAAAAATGGTTACTAACTTGCTGAATGTTATGTACCATTTCCTGAACATACTTCTTATCAAAAGGTTCATCAGAGGACAATTTTTTAGTTAACTGGTCAAGCATAAATTCTTGATATTGAATCATATGAAATTGACAGTTCAAGGCCCTAGCTGACAGAGTAGCAGAAGTGTAAACTTTTTTACCCCATCTCTAAGGACCTGGATTCCCTTTCAGAGGGAGGGATTTTAGCAGAGGTAGTTGCTACAGCCTTAGGCGCCTGGGAGATAGTCTCGGGATCTGCAAAAGGAGCCTTGTATAAATGGTGATGCGTGTCCGGGACCCTGTAGTACCTATCGGGCTTAGCAGGGGCCGGAGGTAATGAATCAGGAGCAGTACAAGCATCATTAAATGCATCATCTACAACAGAAAGAACTGGAGGTATAGCTAAAGGCCTATGTTGTGGTAAATGCAAAAGGTTCTAAGCCTTTTCTGGAGTCTGAAAAATCTTGGCCCTGCCACTGAAATTGTTCTCTCATAGCATGTAAGGTTTCCCCAAAGGAAAATTCCTCAGGTGGAGAGGCAGAAGGGATGGACTCTTCAGCATCAGAGTCTTCGTAAGGGGAAGAAGGAGCCTCTGGAGGGTCTGTATTTTCTGAATCATCAAAGGAATCATCTGTGGACACTGGCTCAGGGGGCTCTGCTCTAGGCCTCTTCTCTGGAGGTGGATGCGAGGCCCTGTCTGGATGAGGTTGGGATCCCCGGATTAAAGAAATAAGATCCTCTGCCAAGGAAAGCATTTGGGAACTGGAGCTGGGCCTGTGAGAAGGGGTCTTAACAGGCACAGATTTTGTAGCTTTAGCTGCTTTAGCCCTGGCAAAGGCCTTAATGGACATGGCTGCAGGAGGCCTAGCAGCTCCACGTGCAGGAGTTGAGATATCCAAGGGAATAGTGTCAGATAATTCCTGAGAAACCGCAACCGTAGGTTGGATTTCAGAAGCCGATTCCACCAGGTTAGAAGAGGCCTCGGTAGAAGGCATGTTTTCGACTGAAGGAAGAACCGCTTGCTCGGTTTCAGCCGAAACCGAGACACTCGCGGTTGGCTTAACCGCAGTTTCAGCCGAAACCGCGGACCGCGAGTGTCGGTCCTTTTCCTTGCGTTTTTTGGATATTTGTGAAGTCGGAGGATCCGACGGCATAATATAAGCAAAATCAGAGCCAAAAAACTGCTCAGCAAATTCAGACCGACGTCTAAGCGTCCGTCGGTTAAAAGAACCACAGGCTAGACAAGCTGCGACGTCGTGGTCTGGGCCTAAACAAAGTAAGCAGTAAGAGTGGAAATCTTTATGAGGTATTTGTTTCCCACAAGTTAAACAATTATTCACTTTTTCTGACATCGGCTGAGGCAAGAAAGAGTCCCCAACGGGTACTTAGCTTTTAGAAGTCTTGGTAGTATTCGGTAGTAGTAATCTCTGGTTCTGACCGACCGGCACTTGCGAACAGCTTCTGCTTCGGGCGCCACGCGGCAAGAAAGACTGAGGAAAATGGCATCGGCTGATGCCTTTATACCCGAATAACTGCAGCTATGACGTCGGGTGAAGTGCGATACCAGCCGAGGCCAGACCCAGACTTTGGAATCCGGCCGACCGAAGGGCTGCCTGACGACAGGACAACCCATTTGTAAAGACTGCAGATGCATCCTTGAAGGACATCTTCTTCTCTCATCAAACTGGATCATAAAATCAGTCACACTCAGCAGAAAACTGAAGTTGGAAGCATCCTCAAATACTTCAGTGTTCAGAGATTATGGGTAGGCTCATCTACAAAAAAAGAGTGATGACCCGGTTAAATTCAACTTCTCCCTCCTACCTTTTGACTCTGGTGCATATGTAGAATCCTTTACTGCCATACTCTATGCACGTGTGAATAGTTGCAATGCTACAATTGTCTCCCGCAAAACCAAATACAATGCCAAGTTTAATAAAACCTATAGTGGAACGCAAATCTAAATAGGCTCCACAACAAAAGAAAAATAATCACTGTACGCAATAATAAATTTAACTATCAAGATGTCAAAAATGCTTTTCCTACAATTAAGGAATGCTTCTCCCTGATCAAATCAAAGCTTGACATAAGGTAAAATAGCCAACCTAGACAAAAGACAACCATAAAGCCCGCTTTATGTTTGAAACCTCAGAAACAAACTGCACATAAATAATACTTTTGCTTCTGTCTCAGCTGACTTGATCATCAATTCCAAATTTTCTCTGAGCCAAGATACTTCTTGCTTGTCACTGCTAAAATTTTAAGGCCTTTTTGAAGGACACTGCCCTTTTAAGGCCACTTTTACATGCCTGATGCCTTCTTAAGGCTCACATTTTATCTTGGAGACTTTAAATCAGAAATCAAGCTCTATTTAAACCAGCTACTTCTGTAGACCTCCAATTTGTGTCTTTGAAGGCCACTTTTTTAGAAGCCCTCACCTCTGTCTGGTGGATCTCAGAGTTTCTGTGGATACTCTTTACCTGATCTTCCATCAAGACAGATGGTGCTTCTTTAAAAATACAGTTTTCTTGCTGGTTGCTACTGAGGTTCAATCTTAACCAGGCCATTCATCTGCCTGACCTATTTTCTCTCATTTCTAATTTTGTTGAGTACTTCTTGCACTGTCTGTACATACAGGGCAGTTAAGGTATTTCTCATATTCCAAATCACTGGATCAGAAGGTATCCAAATTCATGTTGGCTAGGTGGCTTGGCTTTCTTACTATAGTAAGTTAAATTAGGTCTCCAATGGCAAGCTGTTTTTTTTTTCCCAAGGCAGGTGCCTCTTGGGCTTTAGCTGTTTGGTTCACCTTCCATGGGAATGCTTTAGTTGATATCTGCTGTGCTGCTACTTATCCTTGAACAAATTTGCAAAGGACTTCAACTTGGAGCTAGCCTTCATGTCTATAGTGCCCTTTGGGGTCATTGTACTCCGGTATATTTTGGCATAGAACTTCCCTCAGGAATAGCACAGGATATTCTCCCATTACTTACAAAAGTTAGGTACTTAATGCAATAACAGATTTGTAGGAGAGTTCATCCCAATTTGTCTTCGTTACTGGCTTATGGTTGTGCCTCAGCATGGCTACCTCAGATCTGGAAAGAAGAGCTGCCATGGTTAATTACAGAATAGGGAATGACTGTAGTAGCAAGGTAAAGTTCAGAGAGCGGAGTGGTCTTAGTCCTTGAGGTTAGAGGGGATGGATCTCCTACAGATTTACCATCATACTAAATACACAACTGTATGAAACATTCCCGTTTACCACTCATGACTTTAGTGCATGGTAAGAAGTGGATCACAACAGCTACTGAATGAGACTGGCTGACATGTGCCCTTAAGGTCAGACGTATGGAAGAACAGCCTTACAGCACTGCATCAAAAAGCCCCCCCCCCCCATAATAAAGCATTTTGTATTATCTTAATACACACAAACGTAAGAACCAATAAACAAATTATGGCTACCATACTACAAGGCTTCTACTTTCAAAGAAAGATTATTACAGCTCATAACACAGACTAAACTTATTTACATATGTGGCTCATCGGTGCTGTACAAATCAACCTGTTTGGACGTTCACTCCTCAGCCTTTCAGTGTCTTCCTTCTGCTCCTGAAAGCATCTGAAGTAATCTGACAACTCCTGTTCACATCTTTTTGGAAAGAAATGCTAACTAAATTCTTATCACTAACATTTACATTAATAAAAATCCATACACACAAACACATATTACATCAATAATGTCAGATACCATACTGCACCCACTGCTACTTTGAGGAGTTTACAAAAGCCAACAACAAGAAAAAAATGCCTATTTATATCTTCAATAGTACTGTTAGGCAGATTTTAAGTGAATGTACACCTGCACTCAAAAATGCTAAGACTTTCAATTAAAGTTCAGCTAGCTAAAGCCAGTCTAGAGTCTGCCAACCACTGTATAACTGCTATGAAGATGGCTCAGAAGTCCAAGATTCCAGTTCCTGATATTACATCACAGGAAGTCAGTTTTATTCTCTCAGCTACTATTTCAAAGTTAAGAGGAAAAACTAGAATAAACCAATGATTTTTTTTTCTCAACAACATATTTTACATTACACAATCACTTTGTCTTTTATAATTCCTTTATGGTTTGGCCTTAGTACATTTCTGTGCATTTGACAACAGCTTCAGTCCATGTTTCTGAAGAACTTTTATTTTGCAGACTTCTTTTTGCAGAAAAACTCACAAGACCACTTGGAGTTTTTTAGTTTTTTTCTGAAAGCGCCAGTATAGTAAGAATATCAGGCTTTGAAATAAGTGAAACAGAATCAAGAAATATGAGGACCCTTTTACTGGTCTTCTGCCTTTTGAAGAATCTAGCTAAATGACAGTGGCCCTTAGGTGACATGGAAATGAACTAGTGCGAGTTTTTCTAAAGCTATTTTAGGTTTATGGTGCAATACTTGCTCAGTCTTGCTTTGCACTTCTTTTTGACTTTGCCTAAAGCTAGGGCAGTTGGCTTGCCTGAAGGCATTGCCAACCTCAAATATGATACCAAAGTCTAGTTCTTTATGGTAGAATTTCCACAGTTTTGTCACCTACATCTATAACTGGGCCCAAGAAAATGCTAGAGTTCCTTAATATAGCTGTTGCCTGATAAATGTCACTAAAGATTCATCAAAAAGGGACAAATTACTTTTATTTGGTGTATATTACATGCAACAGAATGATAAAAAAGTGGTTCAATAACAGCACAGGGATAATATGAAAATGGTCCAAGTTACAAAAAGGAAACTGGGTACTAAGTCTGACAAATGAGCTATGTATTCAGTCTTAGAAAAATGTGTAACCCCCCCCCAATAAAATACTATGCAACGATACAGTCAGAGTAATAGAGAAATAAAGTCTGTAAAACCTCCAGGAATCGGTACATTCCTAGTTAGTATATATAGTAAAGACTGCAAACCCTACAGCTGGATGAAAATAAAACTTTATCCTGCAGATGCCTTTGTATGCCTTGAAAAACATTGATTTAACTTGTGTATTAGTATGTTTCACTCATGCAGAACTCTACCTTATCTCCTAAGGGTGTGATGCAATTGGCAATAAAAATAAGTTATGTCTTACCACAATGTTCCAGCTGTGTTGTCGACCTTCACTAATCCTTGACAGTGGGCTCGCTTCCGAGCCTCGGAACAGACTTGGCTGTTTATTCCAGCTCGCGCCTTCCAAACTCTCGAGCCAGGCCCTTCCCATAGTGTTCCTCTTGAAAATTACCTCAAATCGGTTTGTCCAACATACAAGACAGACACGCAGAATTTACAGTTAAATAATAGATATAATAGTCAGAGACCAGATATGTGTCCTTTACATGAAGCAAGCTATGGAAAATCCGGTCCACTAAGAGTCTCAGATTGGGGGAAGGAGGGTGGGGATGTCATGGATTAGTGAAGATCAGCAACATAGTTGGAACATTATGGTAAGACATAACTTCTTTATCTGATGTTGTCAATCTTCACTGAATCCTTGACAGTGGGACAGAGTCCCCAGCTACTTTAGTCTTGGGAGGTCTCATGGAAGAATATTTCTAAGTACCATCAAGCTGAATGATGCCCGTCCCCTCGAGACCTGATCCAGTTTGTAAGGAGTAATAAAAGTTTGAGGAGAAGACCAAGTTGATGTGGCGCATGTATCATCCAAAGATGCTCTGACATGAAAAACTGTGGAAGTTGCTGTTGCTCTCATTGAATGGGCTTTAACTGGATGTGAAAGGAAGTCCTCTAGAATGAGAGATGAAAGTTATGCAGTCTCTAAACCATTTGACCAAGGTAACCTTTGAAACAGGATTACCCAATGAAAGAGAAGAGAATGCCACAAATAATTGGTCAGATTTTCTAAAATCTTTTGTTCTGTGAAGATAGATACGCAACTGGCTGTGGACGTCTAGTGAGTGAACAGCATACTCCCTTTTATTAGAAAAATTAGGGAAGAAGGCTGGCAGTTGTAGAGTTTGGTTAATGTTATATTCTGAAACGACCTTTGGTAAAAAGGTTGGATTTGTCCTAAGGGCAACCCTGTCGTCGTGAAATATTAAATAGGGAGGTTTGCAGGATAAGGCCTGCAACTCAGATACTCTTTTGGCAGATGTAATAGCCACCAAAAATAAAGTTTTTCAAGACAAATATCTTAAGCCACAAGTCACTGATGGTTCGAAAGGATTCATAGTAAGGCCCTGAGATCCCAAGGAGGAATGGGTTCCTTAACTGAAGATCCTTTAAAAATGCTTTACAAAGTTTGTGTGACATTAAAGATGCACCATTAAAACCCATATGAAAGTTGGAAACTGCGAAGTTTAATTGTTGAAGCAGAGGAACCAGACTGGTAAAGGGTAGACAGGAAATTGAAGAACTTATGAATAGGACTGATTTAAGGGTCTAGTCCACTTTCAAGGGCCCAGTTAGCAAATTTTTTCCATCTACATTGATACAACTTCCTAGTGGAAGGTTTGTGATGAGCGACAATAATTTGCCAGACAGGAGAAGTAATGGAAGAATGTCTGGCAATCATGGGAATTGGAGAAGCCATGCAGTGAGCTTGAGATGTTGGAGATTTGGATGAACCATACCCTCTGGATGGGACAGCAGATCTGGAGCTGGGTCTAGAATCCATGGTTTCTGAAGAAGATGAGGCAAAATGAAGGGAAACCAAACTTATCGAGGCCAGAAGGGGGCAATGAGGATAACTGAGTTCTCCGACCTTTTGGCTTTCTTTAGAAACTGGGATATCAAGGGAGTCGGGGGGAAAGGCATAGAAGAGACTGGGGGGGGCCAATCGTGGAGAACAGCGTCTCTGGGTGACTCCTCAATTGGTGGGGATTAGGGCAAAGAAACTGCTGCACTTGTTTAGAGGGAAGCAAAAAGGTCACAGTAAGGTTGGCCCCATTGACGAAAAATCTCGTCCACCACCACAGGATTTAGAGACCACTTGTAAAGCACAAGAATGGTTCTGCTCAGTTTGCCTGCTATCATATTGGAGCTCCTCGAAATGTGCATTGCTGTGAGAAAGTGGTTGGAAGAAACTGCCCATTGCCAAACTGTGAGGTCTTCTTGACACACTGGGTATAATTTGGTTCCCCCTTGTTTGCTGATGTACCAGACTACAGACACGTTGTTCGTCTGAATAGCTACTGTCCCTAGAGGAAGGACGTCTTGGAATGCTTGCAACGCTAACAGCACTCCCCTCATCTCTAGAACATTGATGTGCAAGTTGGCCTCCAATTGGGATCATGTGCCTTGGACTGTTTTTTTCCCCAGATAATGCACCCCCATCCCATCTGGGAAGCATCCCTGGTCACTATGGCTTGGGGCTGGGGAAGAATGAATGGCTGACCCAAGAAAATCTGATCGGCGTGGAGCCACCACATGAGATCCTGTTTGCAGCAATCAGTAATCAAGATCAGGTGAGACACTGGTCGGTGCATCAGAGACCATTGGGAAGCAAGTAGCCACTGCAAAATTTGCATGTGATACCTTGCAAGGGGAACAAGAATGACTGATGCTGCTATGCAGCCCAATGTTTGCAGGACTAGTCTTGCTGGAACCCTTTTGTTTCATAAAATTCGCTTGATTTGTGATCTGATTCGTTGAAATTATTCTGGCGGGAGTGAGGCAACTCCTGAAAAAGTGTTTAAATGGGCTTCAATAAACTCTAATTGCCGAGCAGGTTGCAAGCTTGATTTCTCGAAATTTATGATTATACCTAGAGACATACAGAGGTGTAGAGTGCAGTCTCTTGCCCGTTCTGACGCCTAGTTGTATCAGTAAGGAGCCAGTCATCGAGTTAAGGAAATACTCGAAATCCTAACAGTCTGAGATGAGCTGCCACTACTATCATGCATTTGATGAACACCTTGGAGGCTGTGGTGAGACCAAAGGGCAGCGCTCTGAATTGGAAATTACTGGCTCACAGCCGGAAGTGCAGATACCTCCTGGAGCTTTTGCCCATTTTTATATGGTAATAAGCATCCTGAAGGTCTATAGAGCACATCCAATCGCCTTTTTTCCAAGAATGGAAGTAATGACTGTACCGAGACCATCTGGAATTTGGTTTGCTGAACTGCCTTGTTGAATTGGCTGTGATCCAAGATGGGTCTCCAGTCCCCTCTTTTTTGGGCACTAAAAAGAACTTTGAGTAAAAAACGGATCCTGTTTGGTCTGGTGGGACTTTTTGGATGACTCTTGTCTAGCAGTCTTTGAATTTCTAAACCTACTGCTTCCCTGTGACTGGGTGGTACGTCTGTGAGTTTCTTTTGGGATGACGGTGAAACTGATGATGGTATTTTGTAACCTCTGTATATTATTCCCTGCACCCATCTGTCCGTAGTTAATGTTTGCTAGGCAGATTGGTGCAGAGAGAGTCGTCCCCCGACTGCCTCCAGAGGAGGACAATTGGCACTCATTCAGGGGTGCTGGTAGAAGCAGAGAAAGATTCTCTGGACCCCTGGTTTTGCGGTCCATTTCTGCCTCTGGGGCACTGTCTTCCGTTACTTCCCCCTCTGCCCTGAGGAAAGTATTTACTGCGTGAATCCTGGAAAGGCCCTTTGGATTTTTTAAACCATAGTCTCCCACTTCTTTGGTTCCTGGAGTAGGACCCTCTGAGAAGTGGAGAAATGTACGCCTATGGCAGAATGGGTCTTGCCATTCTTTTCACATCTGGCTGAAGTGTCTTTACCCTTAGGACCACAAAGGGTGGATCCGTCAAATGGAGCACTGATGAATGACGCTTTGAATGGCTCCACAAAGTCTCACAAGCACATCCAGGAATGTCTTCTAATGGCTATGCCTGAACCCGCTGCTCTGGAAGTCCCTTCAGCTGCATGAGCAATCAGCCTCATGGACGAGTAACAAATTGCATCAAGGGTTACTAGCGGAGAGGCAACTTTATCCCGTACCCCTTCAGCCACTGCTCCTTCAAGGGTATCCAAGAGCTACTTGATCAGATCCCTCTGTAGTCTAGTGAAGTGTGCCATATAATTCAAGGACCTGAGAGCAAAGGTCGTTGAAACATAAACATGCTTCCCAAATCTATCCAAAGTCCTAGAGTCCTTGTTAGGAGTATGGATAGTCGAACTTTCCTCGGCAAGTTCCCTTTTTGTGTCCGCCACTATCACCATGGCAACAACATGTACTCCTTTGGACCAGTGAGGCTCAACCTTAGGGATGGATAACATACGATCAGGCTATTTGGGGATCAGCTCAATAGCATCTGGCATCTTCCACGCCCACAGATTAATGTGATGAGATCATCAACAGGTGGAGAGATCCAACTAATAGAGGGCTGGGCAAGAAAAGCCTCCAGGTATACTGACTCCTCTGTGGAAAGGTGGATGGTGGACCAGCCACCCCCCTGTTTCAGGATTTCTGGGATGTTCCCAAAGGAGACATCATCAGGGGGTGACCTAGAGGAGCCTTCCCCTTCATCAAAATCAGTATCTTCAGTGAAAGACTCTTCCGGGGAGTCTAAGTGCTTCCTCTTGGCACTCCCTCTTCACAGGAATTTCCTCGGGGGATAATCCGGGGAAGTGTCCAAAGAGGAAACCACAAAGTGGGTGCAACCTGGGACTTTTGTACCCTCTGCCCTGGGGACGAGTTGGATGGCAGCTCAGGTCGAGGGGATGTAGACAGTTGTCCAGACAAGGATGGCAAGGGCTGTGAGTCCTCAATGGACAAGGCCTTCTCCATGACTCGGAAGGCCAACCCCCTGTAGAGGGATGGGAGCCCGGAATCAAAATAGACTCCTTCAGAACCAGAGTCACACCCCACACCGAGGATGTGGCCCCTGAAGCAGAAGCCTGAGTCAACGCTACAAGGGCTGAAGCACCAAAGGACATGAGGCACTGAAACTAAGGAAACCGATCCATGCACCACAAACCTAACCAGAGTGCCCCTACCCTGGGAACCATCTGGTGCTGAAAACTCGGAGGAGCTCAATGCAGCCCTCAGAACCGGAGAAGAAGATACTACTGGAACTGAGACAGTCAGTGCCGAAGTGTCAAAAAGTACAGTTTTGTACCTACCATAAATGTAGATGTTCGAAGATCCACATTGCTGCAGTCCTTACTTATGGGTAGTCCGCTGTCCTCGGTCGGCCCGAATACCAAAGTATTAGGCTGACGTCGGTCATGGGCGCCTAGATCTGACATCAGAGTGTCAGGGTATAAAGGCGCATGATCGACGTCATATCCTCAGTCTTTTCTTGCCCCAGATGTCAGAAGGCCAAACCAGAAAGGCCACAGCCAAAAACAGAATACCTCCCAAAAACATGCCCAACAACAACCATCACCTAAAGCATAGCACCAAGTCAAACTACAGTGGGGAAGGAGGGAGGGTAAATTGGACTGCAGCAATGTGGATCTTCGAACATCTACATTTATGGTAGGTACAAAACTGTACTATGTTCTTCATCTCACATTGCTGCAGTCCTTACTTATGGGTAGAATCCCAAAGCAACGGGAAAGGGAGGATGGTAAAAATCATAAAGCATTAGGGGCCGCTAAAATGCCCTGTAAAATTGCAGTGGCAAATCCAGCCCTAGACTTAGAATAAAGAGGAAGGTGGTAATGTTTAGAAAAGGTATGCACTGAACTCCAAGAAGCTGCCTCCAAAATATCTTTTGTAGCTACCCCCCTTAGAAAGGCCGTAGAAGTAGTAGTAGCCCTAGTGGAATGAGGCCTGATTCCAGCAGGAATCTCCTTACCATGATGGGAATAACAGAAAGAAATACAAAACCCAATCCATTTAGAAATAGTTTGTTTTGAAACAGGTTTACCCTGTGAACACAAAGCAAAAGAAACAAACAATTGCTGAGACTGTCTGAACTCCTTGGTTCTGCTCAAATAAAAACGCAACTGCCTGTGAATATCCAAAGTATGCAAAAGTTTCTCCCCTTTATTTTGGGGGTTTGCATAAAAAGTAGGCAAATGAATAGTTTGATGTAAGGCCACACTAGAAACCACTTTAGGCATAAAGGAAGGATTAGTACGTAAAGATACCCTATCCTTATGAAAAATCAGGAAAGGCTCCACTGCCATGAGGGCCTGTAATTCAGAAACCCTTCTTGCAGAGGTAATGGTCAACAAAAAAGCAGTTTTCCATGACAAATACTTTAACTCGGCAGTAGCTGCAGGCTCAAAAGGTTGTAGAGTAAGTTTTTCCAACACAAAATTGAGATCCCAAGCAGGAGTAGGAGCTCTACGTGGGGGTCTTATATTCTTTGCCCTCTAAGAAATTGCTTAAACCAAGGATGAGAGAATAAAGGAGGGTCACAATCATAGTGAGCAGAAATGGCTGCAGCATGAACCTTTATTGAGGAGAAAGACAAACCCTTGTCCAATAGCTCAGTAAGATATTGAAGAGCAACACTTAAATCAGGTTTGGAGACATCAAGGTCCTTTCCTTTGCTCCAAATAAAAACCTCCTCCATTTATCCGCGTAAACTTTCCTGGTACTAGGCCTCCTGGCCTCCAAAATAACATTCAAAACTTGTTGTGGAAGCTGAGACCTTCCAGAGTCTAAAACAGAATATGCCAGGCTGTTAGATGCAGAGACTGAATCTTGATATTGAGGAAGTGACTGTCCTCTTGTGACAAAAGGTGCGGAATCAAAGGCAGAGGCCATGGAGGTTCTCGTACTAAACTCCTCAGTAGTGGGTACCAGTGTTGTCGAGGCCAATCCGGTGCTATCAAAATCATGGTTGGCTTGTCTTGTCTGGCCTTCAAAAGTACCTTGGGAAGAAGAGGCAGAGGTGGAAAGGCATATACATGCAGATTGTTCCAACTGAATGATAGAGCGTCCACCTTCCAAGCTGAGTGATGAAACATTTTGTGCAAAACTTTGGCAACTGGTAATTTAGTGGAGAAGCGAACAGATCTATGTCTGGAGTTCCCCATAACACTGTCAACTGTTGAAATACATGAGGATCCAATTTCCACTCGTGAGGATCCACTATTTGTCTGCTCAATACATCTGCTAAGGAGTTCTGTGCTTCTGGTAGAAACCTTGCCTGAAGATTGAGGTGTAGATTGAGAGCAGTTTCCCACAGAATCATCGTTTGCCTGCAAAGAGGGTAAGAATGGGTTCCCCCCTGCTTGTTGATGTACCACATGACAGTAGTGTTGTCTGTTTGAATCAACACCTGCCCTGGGTGAAGTAAATCTTTGAAAGCCATCAATGCAAACTGAACTGCTAACATTTCCTTCAAGTTGATATGCAAATGTTGGAGTTTGACAGGCCACGTGTTTTGCACCCATTTTCCATTGAGGTGTGCTCCCAAGCCTTGTCCGAGGCATCTGTCGTTAGAATCTGACTCGCCTCTGGCCGGGTCACAGAGAGTCCCTTGTTTAGGTGACATTCCTGAGCCCACCACAAAACTCCTTCTGAATGCAAGGTATTATCTGAATGACAGTGTCTAGATCTTGGCAGTGCTGTGTCCACACATTTTTGAGATACCATTGAAGCTTCCTCATATGCAATTTGGCATTGGGAAGCACCAGAATACAAGATGCCATGAACCCCAAGGCTTGAAGGACTGTCCTTGCAGTCAGCCTGGACCGTAGAGACATTTGCTGGAAATAAAGAGAAAGGCTTCTTTGTTTGTCCGGGGTCAAAAGGCCATCTGGGAAGCTGTATTCAGTCTCACACCCAGAAAGCACATGTCCTGAGAGGGTACTAGACTGGACTTTGTTTCGTTCACAGAATACCCTAGGCATCTTAACACTGCCATCACATACTGTAGATGATGAAGAAGTTTGTCCTTTTCTTGTGCAATAATCAGGCAGTCGTCCAAATAAGGATAAATCTGTATTCCTCTTAGTCTGAAAAATGCTATCACTGGAGCCAGAACCTTTGTGAACACTCTGGGCAGTAGATAAGCCAAAGGGCAATGCAGAGAACTGATAATGTAAATTTCCAGCCAGAAAACGCAGGTACCTCCTGCAACTGGGCCTGATAGGAACATGAAGGTAAGCCTCTGAGATCCAGAGTAACCATCCAGTGATCTTTTCCCAACAGAGGTAAAAGTTGTTGTAAAGTCAGCATCTTGAACTTTGGAATGTCCAGGTAAGTGTTGAGGATAGATAAATCCAAAATTGGTCTCCACGTGTTCCCTTTCTTTGGAACTAGAAACAGGCGAGAATAAAATCCTAGGCCCACTTCTGACAGAGGAACTGGCTGTATACCTCCTATTTGAAGAAGTAAAGAAATTTGTCTGTGAGCCTCTATCCTTTGCCGAGGAGGGACGTCTGGCATGCCTTTGAAAGGAGGCATGGTGTGGAAATAGAACTTGTAACCTCGGTTTATAATGTCCAATACCCATTTGTCCTGGGTGACTAAATGCCAATTTTGCTTGAAAAGAGCCAACTTTCCTCCCAAAGGAGCTGCCCGGCAAGAAGAATCTGGCAGCTGAAAATGCAGGTCATTGGGCCTGTTTACAAAAGGACTGGCCCCTGCCCTCACCAGCAGATTGAGCAGGCAAACTCCATTGTCTCGGCCTGAAGGTACTCTGAGCTCTGCCCCTACCAAGCCTAGATCTACCCCTAGACTGAGAATCAGAAGTAGGCACGTCCACCCTTAGTAGGCCAATTTCTACTAAACTTTGGAGGTTGTACCTGCAAAAAATCTTTAACAGTCTGCATAGACTTAGCCTTGTCTTCCATTTTCTTTAAGACTGACTCCACAGGAGGACCAAACAAAACTTCAGACTGTAAAGGGGCATCCAGAATTCTAGACTTAACATGCTCAGACAAATTCTGATCCTTAAGCCAGGCGTGCCTACGAATAACTGAACTAGTGGCAGCCACCCTAGAAGAAGCCTGTAAAGCATCAAAACCAATTTGCAAAGAGTGCTTACCCACCTGTTCAGAAACATGCACTAAATCCTGCAATTCTTTACACTCTATGCCCTCTGCCAAAGCATCCACTTTAGATCTTAGCTGAGAAAGGAGGAAATTCTGATACTTCAACATATGAAACTGGCAGTTCAAAGCTCTCATTGCTAAAGTAGAAGAGGTATACACCTTCTTACCCCATCTATCCAAAGCTCTAGCTTCCTTATCCAGAGGAACCGGATTCTTAACAACAGAGGCTCTAACACCCTTAGGCCCCTGACTAATAGTTTCTGGGTCCGCCCTAGGACTCTTATACAGATATTTATGAGCCTCAGGCACCCTGTAATACCTGTCCGGTCTGTGGTAAAAACAAGAACTCCCTAAGCCTCTTCCGTGAATCAGAGTAATCCTGTTCCTCCCACTTAAAATGCTCCCTCATGGAATGCAGAGTTTCTGAAAATGAAAAATCCTCTGGAGGAGAAGCAGAAGGAGTGGAATCCCTGCATCAGAATCAGAATAAGGAGGAAATCTTGAATGTCTTCAGCAGAAGACTCTGAATCATCTGAGGCCTGCTCCAAACTTTCCAACTCTGGCTCCATCCTGGGCCTCTTATCAGGAGGGCATAGAACCTCTAATTAAAGTAATCAAATCCTCTGCCATTTTAAGCATGTGCTTTTTAGGCACAGACCCTGAAGAACCAGAACTGACACCAGAGGTAGGCAAAACAGACCTGCCCTTAGAAGGAGCCTTAGAAACAGTAGCAGAAGGCCTAACCACCTTAGGCATAGAAGGGAGAATAGTAACCTGAGAGGCCCCTTCAGCCTGACCTGCCTCCTGAGAGGCCACATCTTGTAAAATCAAAGTTTCCCCCTGGGACTCGACAGAAACTTCAGCCGGATCCACCTGTTCAGCTGTAGCTTCTAAAGGTCCAGCGTCAAACAGACGAATCATCCTGCCTAGGCTTTAAAGATTTGTCTTTGCGCTTCTTAGTAGAAGCAGGCCGGAACATCCGGCGGCATATTATAATTACACCTCTTGCCAAAGACTAACCTAGCGCAATCTAACCTCCGTTTTATAGTGCGCTTATTAAACCTAGCACAAAACCGACACCCACGCCGTGCTCCGGTCCCAAACAAGGAATACAAAGCGGTGGTAATCCCTATGCGGTATCTGTTTCCCACAAGAAATACAATTATTCACTTTTTCTGACATCCGGTAAGTAACTGAGGCAAGAAAAACAAAAATATTCCCAACGGGTACTTAGCCAACTTGGTATCGGTCTGAAACTCCGAAGCGAAAAATTTCAGAACGAGCGGCACTTGCAACGCTGCTTCTGCATCGGACCATGCGGCAAAAAAGACTGAGGATATGACGTCGATCATGCGCCTTTATACCCTGACGCTCTGATGTCAGATCTAGGCGCCCATGACCGACGTCAGCCTAATACTTTGGTATTCGGGCCGACCGAGGACAGCGGACTACCCATAAGTAAGGACTGCAGCAATGTGAGATGAAGAACATCTGGGGGCTCTAAAGACTCAACAGGAGTTGGAGGAGGAATTGAAGGTATCATAGAACTGTTCTGATGCCAATGTGGCTAGGAACAAAGGATAATTCCCCTCGCCCTCAAAAGCTGATCCACCAGTCTCAAAATGTCAGCTTCTGAGACACTCTTAGTAGACCGGATAGAGGCAATCAAAGGAGACTTAGGAGGTCTCGCTTCGAGAAAGGGACTTGGTGGCTTGTCTTTAAAAGGATCAAAGTTTGGTAACTATCTTGTCCAAGGGAGAAAAGGCAGCTGAGACAGTTGGCACTGAGGGTACCAAAGAAGTCGCTGTCGGCTCCGGTACAGTTTTAGGTGTGTAGCCAGGCAGACCTTCCGGTGCCGAAGAGCTCGAGCACAGCTTAGAGACCTTCTTGGATGGCTCCAATGAACTAGTAAGCAAAGAAGGTCTTTTCTTGGTAGAGGAAGAACAGGAGGATGAAGATGTGCTACCTTCAGTCCTAGACCCAGAAATGGCCTCTTTGAAATCAGATTTGAGGAGTCCCTTTAAGATAAGTTTATTCTTCCTCTCAGTAAGGGTATGGGTTGAGAACTCATGACAAATTGAACAATCTTCCTGAAGTAAGATGGACCCACTCAGTTTGCCTGCTATCACGTTGGACTTCTCCAGAATATGCACTGCCAACAGAAGATATATGGAAGAGATCTCCCACTGCCACACTCACTCCTTCTCGACATAGGGGATAGGACCAGGTTCCCCACTGTTTGTTGATGTACTATACCACTGACATGTCTGTCATAATAGCAACCACCCCTAGAGGGAGAACATCATGAAATGCCTGCAACACCAATAGGACTGCTCTCATTTCTAGGGTATCAATGTGTAAACAGACCCAAGACCATGTGTCTTGGACCATCCATCCCAATTAATACCCCCCCAACCTACTTGAGAGGCATTCATTGCCAGTGTAGCCTTGGGTGCAGGAAAAATAAAAAGGGGCCTGGAGAAACACCTGCATGAATCTACCAGGCTGTGTGTTGTTTACAAATATCTGTAATTCAAATACATGCAGTCAGAAGGTGATGTCCTACTGGCCAATGTACTACAAGCGTCCACTGCAGTACCCTCATATTACATCTTGCTAAAGGCACCAGAACTACTGAAGCAGCCAATGATCTGAGAAGCTGCAACACCAACCTGGCCGGAGGGGAAGGAAGAGATCGAATGTGTAATGCTTGCTTCTCTAGCTTGCTTAACCTTGTCTGTGGCAAGCTTCTGATCTGTGTCACCATACCCAGATGAGTACCAATAAAATTCCAGGGCTTCAGTGGGCAAGAGCTGGAGCACCAAATAAGTTCCTGGGCTTGAGTAGACAAGAGATGATCCTGGTGTAGTTGACTGTGATTCCTAGTTGTAGACTTATCTGGAGTAAGTAATCCCTGGCCTGAATCAGTACAGGCTTGGTGGAAGCAAAAAGGAGCCAGTGGTCTAAGTAAGGAAAAGTGCAAAATTTGTACACTCTCAAGTGATCTGGAAGCACTGCCATGCACTTGGTGAACACCCTGGGGGCAGTGGCAAGACCAAAGGGTGGTAGTCTGAACTGAGAGTGACTGGCTCCAAGTTGGGAGCGTAGGTACCCCCTGGAGCTCTTGTTTATTTTGATATGGTAGTATGCATCCTGGAGATCTATACAACACATCCAATCATCCTTCAGCAGCAACGGCAGAATGGACTGAATCATCACCATCCAGAAAGTACAGATGTGTACACTTAACATAAATGTAGTTGTTTGCGTGTATTCACTGTTGCAGTCATCACATTTGGGTTATCTGCTTGCAGTAGCCCTCAGTCGGCCTGATTATCAAAGTCTTGGGTCCTGCATCGGTTGCTGTCTCATCTTCCATGACGTTAGGTAGTCAGGGGTATAAAGCATGCAGCCAATGCCATTACATCAGTTTTTCTTGCCCCAGATGTCAGGTGCCCCCCAATGGGAAGCAATTGTGTGTGTATATATATATACACACACATATATATATATATATATATATATATATATATATATATATATATACACACACACACACACACACACACACACACAAGGTTACACCTCCAACAAAAAAGCAAATACACCAAATAACTTTAAGCATAGTAAAAAGGAAAAGAGGTATAGCCAAAAGAAGTCAGGGGGCTGGAGGGAGGGTAACAAGGACTGCAACAGTGAATACACTTGAACATCTACATTTATGGTAAGTGTACACAACTGTACTATGTTCTTCGTGTTTCATTGTTGCAGTCATCACATTTGGGTAGATTCCCAAACCTAAGGATGGGAGGAGGAAATTAGATAGCATTAGGACCAGCTATAAGGCCCTGCAAGACTGCAGTGGCAAAGCCAGCTCTAGATTTAGAGAAAATTGGCAAACGGTAATGCTTGGTGAAAGTATGTACAGAACTCCAGGTAGCAGCTTCTAGGATGTCCTTGGTAGGGACACCTCTGAGAAAGGCTGTAGAGGTAGATGCAGCCCTGGTTGAATCTGGTCTTATTCCCTGTGGGATAGGTTTTCCATGGTGCTTATAGTAGAAATGAATGCAATGTCCTATCCATTTAGAAATGGTTTGCTTTGAAATGGTCTTCCCCTCTGCCCCTGCAGCAAATGCTACCAGCAGCTGTTCAGATTTCCTGAGAGGTTTAGTCCTGTCCAAGTAAAATCTAAGTTGTCTGTGCACATCTAAGTTGTCTGTGCACATCTAAGGAGTGCAGTATACGTCCCCCTTTGTTCTGTGGATTAGAAAAAAAGGTTGGCAAATGAAAGGACTGATTAAGACCCACACTGGATACTACCTTGGGCATGAAGGAGGGATTGGCCCTGAGGGACACCCTGTCCACATCAAAGATGATGAAAGGCTCCACTGCCATAAGAGCCTGTAATTCAGACACCTTTCCTGCTGAAGTGATGGCTAAAAGGAAGGCTGTTTTCCAAGAAAGGAATTTCAACTATGCACTTGCAGCTGGCTCCAAAGGAGGTAGACTGAGTTTTTCCAATACAAAGTTAAGGTCCTAGGCTGGAGTTGGGGCTCTCCTGGGTGGTCATAAGTTATTGGTCCCTCTGAGGAACTGCTTGAGCAGTGGATGAGAGAAGAGGGGTGTGGTTCTGTGTTGTAATGAGCTGAAATGGCTGAGGCATGAATTTTAATGGAGGAAAAGGAAAGGCCCTTGTGAAGCATCTCAGCTACATATTGAAGAATCTGAGGTAAATTGGGCGCTGCTGTGCCCATCCCCTGAGTTTGGTTCCAGGAACAGAATCTTTTCCATTTTTCAGCATAAGATTTTCTAGTGCTAGGCCTCCTTGCCTCCAAAATGACATCCAACACCTGTTTACTGAGGGATGGTAATAGAGAGATCAGGTAATTAGTCAGGCTGCCAGGTTCAGGGTTTGAAGCTGAGGGTGCAGAATCTGGCCCTCCTGCTGGGATACCAGGGTAGGGGTCTGAGGCAGGTGCCATGGTGCCAGCAATGACACACTGCGCAAGAGGGGGTACCAGTGTTGGTGTGGCCAGTCTGGTGCAATCAGTATAGTCCTTGGTTTGTCCTGTTTGATCTTTAGTAGTACCTGGGAGAGGAGAGGCAGAGGAGGAAAGGCATAAACTGATAGATTTTTCCAGGAGAAGGACAGGACATCCACTTTCCAAGCTTGTTTGTGGGGAGTCATTGTGCAGAACTTGTCCAATTGGTAGTTCTGGGGGGAGGCAAACAGGTCTATCTCTGGGCTCCCCCATTTGTTTATCAACATGTTGAATGTCTGTTTTCGGTTTCCACTCGTGTGGGTTCATGAGATTTCTGCTTAGTTCGTCTGCCACTGTATTTAGCTTTCCTGGCAGGAATTTTGCCTGTTGGCGTACTTGGTAGCTCAAGGCTGTGTTTCACAGAGCCATGGCTAGTCTGCAGAGAGGGTATGCGTGGGTTCCCCCCTGCTTATGTACCACATAACCTGTGGTGTTGTCCATCTTTACCATTAATTGTCCTGGAAGAATGTGGTCCTTGAAGGCTGTCAGAGCATTCTGTACAGCTAACATTTCCTTTTGATTGATATGCAGGTGCATTTGACTTGGGTTCCATTTGCCCTGAATGCACTTCCCTGCCAAGTGAGCCCGCCATGCATAGTCTGATGTGTCTGTTGTTAGGGTTTGGGTGGCAGGGGATAGAGTGAATGGCAGTCCCTTGTTTTGGTGGCAGGCCTCTGCCCACCAATGGAACTCTAACTGTAGGCAACGTATGATAGGAATCATAGCTTCTAGATCCTGAGAATGTTGACACCAAAGGCTTTTTATATACCACTGTAGTTTCCTCATATGCAGTCTTGCATATGGAATTAGGAGAATGCATGAGGCCATGAACCCCAAGGCTTGCAGTATTTGTCTTGCAGATAACTTGCTTCAAACTAATGGCCACAAAGACCCTGCTGTCACATGAACTTGTTTCTCTGGCATGAGGAAAGCCATCTTGGAAGTTGTGTTCAAGCTTCCTCCCAGGAATACAATTTGTTGGCAGGGTACAAGATGTGATTTCTTTTCGTTTATCGTGTACCTCAGACAAGTTAGCACCTTTTGTACAAATGCCAGATGATTCAAAAGTATGTCCTTGCTTTCTGCCTGAATTAGACAATAGTCCAGGTATGGCTATATTTGAATATTTCTTTGACTGCAAAATGCAACGACTGGAG
The DNA here is from genome assembly GCF_019279795.1 of Protopterus annectens. Classification (NCBI taxonomy): domain Eukaryota; kingdom Metazoa; phylum Chordata; order Ceratodontiformes; family Protopteridae; genus Protopterus; species Protopterus annectens. The sequence goes on along the minus strand of NC_056728.1, from coordinate 577,448,396 downwards.
CTAGGCACTTTGTGAATACCCTGGGCACAGTAGAAAACCCAAAGGGCAGTGCAGAGAACTGATAGTGCATGTAACCCTGCTCTGAAGCGTAGGTATCTTCTGCAAGATTCCCTGATTGGGATGTGCAGGTAGGCTTCCTTTAAATCCAGTGTTGCCAACCAGGCGTTCTTGCGTAGCATAAGAAGCAACTGGGGAAGAGTTAGCATCTTGAATTTTGGGATCTCCAAAAAAGTGTTTAGGATAGAGAGATCCAGGATAGGACGCCAGGAGTTGTCTTTTCTGGGCACCAGGAAAAGTCTTGAATAGAAGCCTTGTCCCCTTTCCTCTTCTGGGACAGTGTGAATAGCCCTTATATATTTAAGAGAGAGAGAACTTGCTTTTGAACTTGCTTTTGAGCATCTGCCCACTGATTTGAGGGTAGCTCTGCCCAACCGTTTGGGGTTGGTAAAGTGTGGAAGTGGAATCTGTATCCTTGGGACACTATATTTAAAACCCATTTGTCCTGGGTATGAGTTCCCAGTTTTTTGCCTGCAGAGCAATCTTTCCCCCAAAGGAGCAGTCAGTTGAGAAGGACTTGGGAGTTTTAAAGTTAAGTCATTGAGACAATTTACCATAGGGGGAGTCTTACTACTCCCTGCTTTGAAGAGGGAGCCCCTACTGCTTAGTCCTGTGCATACCTTGGGACTGAAGCCTGGGTGTTCTGCTGGTTCTGGGTTTGGACTGAGAAGGCCTGGAAGAGGCAGGAAAGGACCAATTCTTAGAGGGCCAATGCCTACTAAATCTTGGAGGCTGTACTTGCAGGAAATTTTTAACAGTTTGCATAGATTTAGCTTTTTCCTCCATCTTTTTAAGTACTTCTTCTGCTTTGTTACCAAACAGGTGGTCCTGGTTTAAGGGAGCATCCAGCAATGTAGCTTTAACATGGTCTGGGAAAGATTGCTCCTTAAGTCAAGCATGCCTTCTAAGTACAGACCCAGTGACAGCAGCCCTGCAAGATGCCTCTAGCGAATCAAAACCACATTGCAAAGTACGTTTTCCAACTTGTTCAGCAGAATGCATCAAATCCTGTAAATCCTTATTTTCACCACAGTCAGGAATCACCATCATTTTCTGTTAAAGCAATCCAATAATATGCTGCTGATACTTTAACATATGAAACTGGCAGTTCAATGCCCTAATGGCCAAGGTTACAGAAGTGTACATCTTCTTACCACATCTATCCAGTGCCCTGGAATCTCTATCAGAGGGTTTAGGATTTTTGGCAGTAGTAGACTTAATGTCCTTGGGACTCTGTGAAATGGTCTCAGAATCCGTAGTAGGATTTTTAAAGAGAAACTTGTGAGAGTCAGGAACCCTGTAATATCTACCTGGTTTTCTGGGAGCAGGAGGTAAGGAGTCAGGGACCAAGCTAGATTACGAAAAGGCATCATCAACAATGTTCAGTACAGAGGGGATAGCTAAAGGCCTGTGTTGGGGCAGGAGTAAGAAACCCCTAAGCCTCTTCTTAGAATCAAAAGCTAAATTTAGATACATAAATTGGGCTAGGCTTGTAAATGCCCTCGGGCAGATAGCCTAGTATGAACCTATGAACCTATAATATTATATACTTCATATAGAATAAAATAGAAGTATTTACTTGCATATCCATAAATATTTTTAATTCAAAATATTTAAAAAATATATATACAATATATATATATATATATATATATATATATATATATATATATATATATATATATATATATATATGCACAAAGAAACACATATGTATATAAAAATTATATATACATATATGTCTCTTGTGTGTACATATGTCTTTCATATTTTACATTTCACACCAGGGGGAAGCATACTTCATAACTTTCTACCCTTTAGTACTGGTCTGATAGGAATCCTATCATTTAATCCCGGTGAACAATCAGCTCTTAGTCTAATAATCCATTTAGTTTCATTCTGGTCAGTTTTATTTGATACATCTCCTTGTCTAATTGTTACATAGTTATTCTGGATAACCCATGAACTTAAATGTATGTTCCATAGAGGTATCCAGCATATGTTTTGATAATGCATTATTATGTGCTTTATACAATATTAAGACTATCACCGGGATTAAATGATAGGATTCCTATCAGACCGGTACTAAAGGGTAGAAAGTTATGAAGTATGCTTCCCCCTGGTGTGAAATGTAAAATATGGAAGATATATGTACACACAAGAGACATATGTACATATAATTTTTATATACATATATGTGTTTCTTTGGGCATATATATATTTTTTTGGGTGTGTATATATATATATATATATATATATATATATATATATATATATACACACATATGTTATATATATATATATATATATATATATATATATATATATATATATATATATTTTTTTTTTTTTATATATATATTTTTTTTAAATATTTTGAATTAAAAATATTTATGGATATGCAAGTAAATACTTCTATGTTATTCTATATGAAGTATATAATATTATGTACCTAAATTTAGCTTTTTTATATAGATATAAAAATTGTTTTTATATATAAATAAATAAACAAAAGAGCAGTTTTAAGAATTTTTAGGAATTTTAAGAATTTAAATAAATTTATTTTATTATATTATATTTATGCTTATGTTGATGCGTAGCGCTTGAAATAGTATTGATCACATTGATATATTAGTAAGAAGCCGAAATGTAATAACTTGTTGCACAAGTTAATTAATTAAATGGCAGGATGTGATGTCAGTACTAGTTGGATAGTAGTGTGTATATAAAGGTATTAAATTTGATAAAAGAAAATGTTATTGGCCTGAGGAAGCCCTACGGGTGAAAGCGCTAGCCTATTTATCAGATAAAGCTCTTTTTGTTCGTAAAATAATGCTGGAGTTATGCTTGGTCTATCCCTGGTGAAGTGAAGACTGCCTGTGGATTGCTATTGCTGATTTACTGCTGTGTGGAAGGATTGATTGGAAAGAACATTGTCGCTATTGTTATTTAGCGAAACAAAAACTCTGGAAAAACTTTTTGGATTTTGGATTGTTTATGCGAGGTACTGTAATCTGCTTTAGTGCTCTCCCTACACTTGTTTTCATTTATCAGTTTATAGCAGGGAGAAACGCTCACAAAGTGGTTGTTTTGTTCCTGATATATCTATCTATATATAAATATATCTATACGAGTAGCGTACCCCAGGGTTCGGTCTAGGGGCCTCTGTTATTTGGGATATACTTTTCTGAGGTGCAGGTCAAACCAGTGGGCTATGGCTGAATAAGTTTGCAATGACTGCAAGCTGGGTGCTATCATTAACTCCCCTAGTGATGTGGACATCCTCAAAGAGGGTCTCACCCAAACAAATGACTGGTGGCCTCAAGCTGAATACAAAAAAGTGCATCATCATCCCCTTTGGGGAGAGTGATGTCCCCACAAATTATCATATTAATAATATCCTAAGCACACAGTCAGTAGTGAGGGATTTGAGCATCTATATTGATAGCAACCTGACTTTCGACCACCATGTTGCTTCCATTGTACGGAAAGCTTTCTACATAGCTCATGTCATAAGTAAGGGTATCTCATCCAGGGACAAGAAGGTCATAATACCCCTGTATTCTTCCCTTATAAAACCCATTATTGAGTTCAATGCCCCATTCGGCATGTACCTCGCAAAGCACATGCAGCAGCTGTAGTGATCACAGAGGTTCCTCACTAGGAAAATCCAGGGCCTCAAAAATCTACCATACAAAAATAGGCTAAAAGCCATATCTCTCTACTCTGTTTCATACAGACTCCTCAGAGGTGACCTCTTGTCTGGCATACAAGGCGATCTTGGACCCTGCCTTGATGGGACTGCTGCATATCTGCAAGTCAAGCTCCACTCGAGTAACCCATACATGCGGCCTCAACCAGGTCTTTGACATCAATAGGACTTGTTGGTGGGACAGATTTGTGTCCCAGAGACTCCCTCATCTATGGAATAAATTCCCTCACCACGTCAAGCAGAGTACCTCTTTACCCCTTTTTAAGCGCAACCTGGATAACTGGATGAGAAATAGAAAATACATCCTTGGAATTCCACCTGTGTCCTATGCTCCTATATTGACATATATCTACACACAAATATATATATATATATATATATATATATATATATATATTTACATATATACACACACATATATACATATGGTCACACACACATATATTAATATATATATGTATTTATTACAAACCGGAAAAAAGAAATACCAACAATGGTAATACCAATACCCACAGAGGTATACAAAAACAAAACAAAAAAAAAAAATAATGAAATACCAACAATGGTATATGGAAGAAGTACCCAACAGGTAGCAACGAAAGCAAAGGGCACAAGGCCCAATGACTATTAGAAAACAAAATAGATAAAACGACAAAAAAGTTAACAAAAGACAGGGAGGAAGAAAAATAAGAAACTATAGAACAAGAACTACGGTAAAGAAGCAAACAAGATCTGAGGTTATTCATGAGGATAAGGCTTATGGGTAAGGGGAGGAGCTCATGCTATGCAGCCAAAGTCTAATAACGCCAAAGTTGGAGAGACTCAGTTGAGCGAAGGACAATAGAGACAACACTGGATCAACTGTTTAGTAAAGGCAGAGTGAAGACTTAATGAGGAAGTTTGAAACATCAAAAATTTGTTTTTTTTTCAAAGGAAAACTTCCCAAAGGTTCCTTGTCTTTCATTTGCCAGCAAGTGCCAAGAAAAATGTCCATAGCAATAAGAAAAAAAAAGTAACAAATCATCCTCTTCTAAGAAGAGGTCTACTAACCAGCAAAATGAAAGGCAGCACATTAAATTTAAATGTAATTTTTGAATAATGCAGCAACGAAAAGGAAAAATTATTGCAGAATATCAACCTTGTTTAGTCATTTACTACTACATTTTTCCAGCAGTGTTGCAAGTAAATTTCTGCCTACTCTGGTACCTTAGACTGCAGCTGCTTTGCAATAGTGGCAGTATTACTTATTTACTGGGGTAGTGCACTGATCTCAGTGAACCATTTGAAGGCACAACCTGGGTGAATAGGATCATGTCAGAAATGCTAAAAACACATACATATTTACAGATGCAAGAATATGTTACAACATTTAGTTCAAGAAGCACTTTACAATGTGAAAACATGGATGGAAAAATGGAATTATGCTTAGCAGAGCTTTATGGATAAGACAAAGCCATACTGACTGAGATGTTTATACTACAGGGATAGCAACATATCATTATATAGAGAGGCATGTAGGCATTAGAAGAGGCAAGTCAGGAAAGTATACCATAGAAACAAAGAGCAAAGGTGAGACAGGCATTCAGAGAGAAGATGAATAGAAAGGAGAAGTGTGATAGAGATGCAAAGAGAAGAGGGAAGTAGGATGAATGACAGGCAATTAAGGGTTGACGAGATAATGAAGGATAAACAGAGTAAAAGGGGTGCATGAGAGAACTGTAGGGTTCTTGTAACGTGTAGTATTGTAACTTTCGTTGCAGATTTCTTCTTTTGTGCTTCCATAGCTGTTTATATTCCAGTTCGCTATTGGCGTATTCTAACCTGCTTATCATTTTCCTGCTTAAAGTTGCATTCTAGTGCCTGTGTTACACTGCTACTGCTTTTCCCAGTCTTGTGTTTGATACGTTGTTATAAGCCCTCCCAACCCATACTGATACATTAAGTACTGCACTTCCAGCTGCTCCCTATTTTGTACACCAATTACAGTTTTTCTCTGCCTCCACTGTAAAAGATAAAGTTTCTGAAATTCTAACCTACCTTGGGTCAGTGACCTACTGTGTAATCACACGACTAAATGAACTGTGATTTCTTACAGGTTCTGAAGTCACAGAACTCCAAGACTCTTCCTTAGACTGGATCCCTCTCTATTTCATCTGCTGTAGCCATCACAGAACTGCAAACCCATGGTCTTTTATTTTATTTAAAAGTCACAGAAACATAGAAAGCCACTGCACTGTGAGAAATGAAATTTTCATCGAAAAAGGAAGGCAAACAAAAACGCTGCCACTGGACTTTATCTATAGTGGGTTATCTGTGTAAGAGCTTTCCCCCCTACAAGAGACTTGCAAAATCCATACAACCTTAGAAATCAAATGTCTGAGATTCAAATCCTCAGCTTGAAGTACACTACTGACCAAATAGGTAGGCATTTCCCCATGACTTAGTGGTAAGCCCATCTAAACAGTATCCAGACCAAACTGAAATCCAAGCAGCTAAAATTACTCCTGTACCCCCAGCCACTCCTGTTGAATCCACAAACCAACACTTCCCCACAGTTTCTGTAGCCAGCCTGATTGAGATGGGTATCTTGAGATAATGTACAAACTGTTTTGTCATATCCAACAAACATCTACTACTCAAACAACATAAGACAGTGTATGAAAGATATACACGTATGTATGTCCTTGGAGGCAAAAAAACTGACATACAGTAAAATTCATGGTCAGCTGTACACCACACATCGCACCCTCACCAAGGCCATCAGGGTACACAATCCATCATATGCTGAGGTTGTAAAGATTAACTTGCCTAAACAAAGACTTACAAAACATAACAGAGACAAAACTCACATTCAGGAAGTTAAGCCTACCACCTCAAATAGCACATGGAGTCTCAAAAGTCACAAATGTTGCACCCATAAGGTAAGCAATTATCCATCTAAGCACTCTAGTTATAGGTGACTCCATAGTAAGACACACTTATGCAACCCTTATCAGGCTCAGCAAGGAAAGACTGATCATTAGTCGCTCATCTGGTGCCAGGATCCAACACACACAGACACACACACACACACAGACACAGACACAGACAGACACAGACACAGACAGACACAGACACAGACAGACACAGACAGACACAGACAGACAGACACAGACAGACAGACACAGACAGACAGACACAGACAGACACACACAAACAGACACACACAAACAGACACACACAAACAGACACACACAAACAGACACACACAAACAGACACACACAAACAGACACACACACAAAACGCACGCATGTCTGTGTGTGACCCTGTCATAGTGCATGTAGGTGTCACTGACTTGACATGTACCTCTCAGGACTATATGAACAGAAACATGATGGAGCTCTCAAACTGTGTCCCAGGCAGGTAACAATGTCACAATATACGCAAAGAACGGACTTCAAAAACTGGCTAAGTTTTTGGCTTCATTCAAAGGTGGTTCAATATTTGCCAGCATGGGAGGATATGATCAACAATACTGCTTCCACAAGGAAGCCAATACCAAAGGGTTCTGTCTGACTAAGTTTGCAGATGAATGCAAGCTAGGGGCAGTTACTTAATCACCAAATGAGTAAGCCATCCTGCAGGAAGGATTGTCTCAAACAAGTAACTGGTGCCAGAATCATGGACTGAAAACTAAATGCCAAAAAATGCATTATTGTATCCTTTGGGAAGTCATCTACATAGGGGAACTACTACACTGACAAAATGCCCATGAGAGATGACCCATGTGGATAGCAACCTGACATTCGAACAGCATCTATCCACTGTTTTAAGAAAGTCCTTCTATATTGCGCAGCTTATAAACAAAGGGACTGTGACTAGATCTAGATCATTGTTCGCTCATTAGACCAACTGCAAAGTATAATGACCCCTTTGGCATGTACCTTTCCAGACACATGCAGCAACTGGTACACCCATAAAGATACCTTACTATAAAGAATACAAGGCCTAAAACAATATGTCCTATGAGGACCTCCTACGAGCCCTGTCACTATACTCAGTATCATACAGTCTGCTAAGGTGTGACCTGTGCTTGGCATAGAAGGCATCCCCCGAACCAATACTGATAAAACAAATGCACATCACCAAGTCAAATGACATCAGAAACACTTGGTCCAGAGAATTTCTTGTGAAAAATTAGCAGAATGGTTTGGAGAGACAGATTTCACAGAGGATATCACTGCTCTGGAACAGACTCCCCACCCATGTGAAACAATGCCCATCCCAGTCCATATTCAAGTGGAACTTTGCTCTATGGATGAATAGAAAATTTACCCCAAGACTGCTCCCTGTAATACTTATGGGCAGATGCAGCTCCTCAAATTATCTACAGTATGATCACAGCTATTCTAACTAGGGATAATTATCAACCATGGGATGGGTAAGGCCAGTCTAACACCAAACAGGACAGGTTAATTCAAGCGCCAAAAGAGAAACTGACTAGGCTTAACATGACCTGCTAACCTATGAACTAACAAAAAAATCACAATATATTTATTAGAAAAAAAAAAAAAAAACAGGGTAGTTCTCGGAAAAGACATACTAGCGCATATGTTGCAAAAAAGTTTTAGACACAATTAAAATTGCACTACTTGATAATAAGCAGTCCAAATTAAATGCCGCAAATTGCCATGTTTTGGTAGATTTATCAGTAAAAAAACATCTGCAATTAATTTTAACATCTAGCTTCTTAAATACCAGAGGATTTTGCTACAATGTCTAAAGCTACTAACCAACAACCTTCCCATAAAAATCCAGCAAGATCAAACAGATTTACATTTTTAGCTTTAATGTATGGAAGGTTAGAGCAAAGCATGCCTTGCATCTAGGCTATAAAAAAATGAATCAATAACTTTCAAATCCAATATTTTTACAGGTTTTGCCTTAAAAAAAAAAAGGCAAAACAGCCATTATCATCGTTAACAATGTCAGTGGCTCCCAGGGACCTTGATCTTGGAATACCAGTAGACTGTGGGATGTCCTTACATCCACCGCTGCAGTACTGCTTACTAATGGGACTAACTGACATGAAGCCCTGTGTCCGGCTAGTTTACAAAAGTTTACCATTGCTTTAAGGTACTCTGAACGTCACCTGCTTACTCCCTGTGTAAGGTAGGGGATAAAGGTGACGTTCAGGTGTACCATCCTCAGAACATTTTTGCAGCCAGTCCGAATGTTGTTTAACTGTCAGTCTGTTGCATACATCCTTTTTTTTTTTTTAACCGTTTTTTCTGTTTATTGGCTTTTCTGTGCTTACTCCCATTTGCTGGAGTCCTCACAGCTGCAGATAAGTATCCAGTAGAATTTTTGGTTACTTTTTCTGTTTGTCTACTGCTGTTTGGGGTTAATGTCATCCAGGAAGGGTAAATGCTAGTCTGGGAGACTGATTCCCCATAAAGACCATCACGATAAGTGCCTTTTTTGCCTTTGTGCTGCTCGTGACCATACGTCTTGTTCAGTTTGTCAGGCATTTGTCCCAACAACTCTTCGTAGCAGGCTTTCTTCCCTTTCCTTGTACCTTGAGAACCGACGACTTAAGCGTCTTGCTGCGGGTACCATGAATGGAACTTCCTGCCCCGAGGGTCAGCCGTCTCGGAAGAAGTTGCATAAGGTAAGGCTGGAATCTTCTGCTGTTCAGCCTCTGCCGGGTGTTTCTCCTGAGGTTATTATGCACCCGGAGGCTCACCCGATTGTTTTGCCAGATTCTTCTACCATGTCTGAGTTGGAGGCCGGTGAGGCTCTGGCAGGCAGTATGTACGACGAGGGTTTGCAGGCATCCGTTTTGGGCATTCAGAGGGAACCACAGTTGACTGTTTCTGAGGGAGTCTAATGGGGTTCCACAGTTTCTCTTTAGGGAAGAGGTTCCTACTGCAGTTGTGGAATGCCATCCGGATTCTGGGCTTTCTCAGGTTTCCAGGATGGCTTCTCCTTTGAAGAAGAAACAGAAAATTAACCATGTCTCTTCTGCTCCTGTGGATCCACAAAGTAAGTGTCAGGTCTTTACTCAGGGGTTATTTAATGCTTTACTGTCATTGCAGCCTCCTCAAGAGATTTCAATTCCCGCTTCTCCTTGGTCCACCTCTTCCCCTAAAAGGCCCAGAGAATTCCATTCTTCTGAGATGGATTCTGATGACGACTCCCTTGCTTATTCTGCCCAGATTCCTTCTCCTTTAGATTACATGTCTGAGGAGGAGGATTCTCATACTCTTGATAATCCCTCTGAGGAAATTTACTTTGGTGACACAATCTCTAGGATGATGAACTTTTTAAGTGGGATTGTGCCCAGGTTTCAGATATCCAGAACAGGTACTATGAGTTACTGCAAATGGAATCTCCTAAACCTGCGGCCATTTCTCCTGTCTTGCATACTTTTTTGGACATTTTTTCCACTGCCTCTAAAGCACCAGGTTTCTCTGCCCCCTGCTCCCAGGAAGTCTGATAGGTTTTACAGGGTGCCTGAGGATTATTCCTTTTGTTTAAATGTTCTGCTGCTGACCCCTCTGTGGTGTCTTTAGCCTCTGATAAGCCATCTCAATTGTTTCCTTTGTCCAAGTTCCTGCCTTCTGACAAGGACAGTAGGACCATGGATAGGCTGGGTAAGAAAGTTGATAGTTCCTCTACCCTGGCTTTTAGGGATATTAATTATCAGACCCATATTTCTAGGTATGTCTTGGCTCTTCTTTCAGAGACTTTCTGATATTCCAGACTCTGAGGGTAAATCTTCTGCTCTTTCCTTGCTTGGGACTTCCTCTCAGGTAGTTCATCATTCTATCAAATGTAGTTATGATGCTGCAGATGCCTCTTCAAGGGCTACTGATTCTGGTTTGGTTCTGAGGAGATATTCATGGCTTCGGCTTCAACCTTTGCCCGATGATATTAAGCCTAAGTTGCTGGATGCTCCACTCTTTTGTTTGGTGAAGTGGCTACTGGTTTATTTAAGTTTCTTCAGGACAAGAGGAAGGTATGTCTGTTTCTCCTGTGCCTAAATTTCAATGGAACTACCCTTCTAAGCCAGCCTTTGTCCGTAGGCAGTCTCACACTCCTTCTAAAGGTAAAAAGGGTAGTAAATGGACTCCTCCTGCTAAGGCCACTCATACTGCAGGGATTCTTAAGCCTTCCTTTCCTGACAAACCAGGTACTGTCTGGCTAGCCACCCATTCCCAATCACATTCCTCTGTCTCTTCGTTTTTCTCTTTCTCTTCCTGTTTGGCTCCAGATCACCCATGATTCTTGGGTTTTGTCAATCATTCATCAAGGGTATTTCATGGTCTGGATTTCCCGTCCTCCTTTTATGGGCATTCCTCAGCCTCCTCGGGAACAGCTTCCTTTTTTCCCCAGAGGTTATTCGGGACCTCTTGTCTCAGGGTACTATTCAAGAAATGCCTGTGTCCCCAAAGGGGGAAAGAGTTTTATTCAAGAACATTTCTAGTGCACAGAAAAGAAGGTACTTGGAGACCTACTCTAGACCTCTCCCATCTGAACACCTTTCTGAAGGTGCTTTCCTTTCGGATGTTGTCCCTTCAGTCCCTTTTTCCTCACTTGCTCCCTCAGGCCTTTCTGGTGTCTCTGGACCTCAGACACTTATCTCCATATACCGATCCATCCTCTGTTCAGAAGATTTTTGCATTTCTCTGTTGCTTGCTGGCAATTTCAGTTCTTTGCTTTGCCCTTTGGCCTTTCTACTGCCCCAAGGGTGTTCACCAAATGCCTCGCTCCTGTGATTGCCTTTTGCAGGCTTCAAGGGATCCAATTCTTTCCTTATTTGGATGACCTGCTGATTCAGGCATCTTCTCCAGAGGTCCTTTTGCAAAGTCTTCATGTTACCATTTCTCTTCTTCAGAGCCTGGGGTTCAAATAAACTTCAACAAGTCTTCACTGACTCCTTTTCAGGATCATGTCTTTCTGGGTGACAGATTTAAACGGTGCCAATGTTGGCATCCTTGCCTTCCACAAAGGCATTAACTCTCATTTCTTTCTTTCAAACTCTTCTTCCCCCTGGCCTCCATTTCAGCCAGGGAGTTTGCGAGTGCTCTGGGGTTCATGGCTTCCACCATTCTGATGCTTCCTCTGGCCAGACTCCACATGAGGAAGTTCCAATGGTTTATGAAGTCCGTGTGGCTTCAGCATGCGCATCCTCTAGACTTTTCTGTTCCTCTTCTCCCATGTCTCAAGGTTGAACTTCTGTGGTGGATTCAGCAGTTGTCTTTCAATCCAGGTCTCCTGTTTCAGCCTCTGCTTCCCTCTCAGGATCTGTTCACAGATGCTTCAGATGTGGGATGGGGAGCAATGTTTGGCTCCCTGAAGGTTCAGAGAGTGTAACTGCCTCGTCAGCGGAAGGAACAAAAGAAGAGGGTGCTTATGCTGGCTTTTCAGGCCTTTCATCCTCTCTTCTCTGCAGGGCCTCTCACGGTATTCACGGACAATACCACATTCATGTGGTATATCAACAAACAGGGGGGTACGAGATCCTACCATCTTTGCTGGCTGGCACGTCTGGTATGGAATCTGGCTATCTGATGAGCGATTCTTCAGGCAGTTTACATTCCTTCAGATCAGAATGCTGTGGCAGACAATCTGAGCAGGTCCTTCACTCAATCCCATGACTGGATGTTTCACGGGGATGTGTTTCTGGAAATTGTTGACCAGTGGGGTACTCAAGTAGATCTCTTTGCCTCCCCTTTGAATAGACAATTTCCTCTGTTTTGTGCCAGACTCCCAGGTCCTCTGGTCTGGAAGGTGGAAACCCTCTCCTTTTCTTGGAAGGGGATGTTTCTTTATGCATTCCCTCCCCTTCCTCTCATTCTGACAGTCCTGTCCAAGACTTAACGGGATGGTCCCAAAATCTTGTTGGTGACTCCCTTTTGGCTGCAACACTACTGGTTCCCTCTACTTCTGCATATCGCTAGTGGCAATCATCACAAGTTATCTCATAGGGTGATCTCCTCACACAAGACGAGAGGTCTCTTATTTATCCCCACCTGTCCACACTTCAACTGACACTGTGGGTGACTGGGTTTTGAGTCCTCATAGACACCTTTTTTCTGAGGATGTGCTGCAGATCCTGAAGGAGGCCAGGACACCTACTACAAAGGAAATCCTACTTATCTAAATGGAAGAGGTTTTCTATTTGGGGCCTTTCTTGTGACCTAGACCCACCTTCTGTGGATGTTCCTTTTTTCTATTAAGGCCCACTTAGCTCTTTCTGCTTGTCTGCTTTTAACTCCCCTGTTAGCTTCTAGATTTGAAGCCAAGCAGTTTCTTAAAGGTGTCCTTAATATTAGACCTCCCAGGAAGCCTGTTCCTCCTCCCTGGGATCTTAACTTTGTTCTGGAAAAATTCACTCAGGCTCCTTCTGAGCCTGCTGTTTCAGCTTCCTTGCAACATTGTTCTGCCAAACGGGTGTCTGAGTTGCAAGCCCTTTTGGCTTGTCAAACTTTTTTGATATTTCATGAGGACAGGGTGTCCTTGTGTACTAATCCTTCTTTTATATCCAAGGGGGTTAATGAGTTGTCACTTAATCAGTCTATTAATTTGCATACCTTTTTTTTCCCTCTCCACAATCTGACAGTGAGAGGGTGCTACATACCTTATATGTGCATAGACAGCTCAGATTTTATTTGGATAAAACTAAAAGCTATCAGAAAGTCTGACCAGTTATTTGTTTCCTTTCATCCTAGGTCTTTAGGTTTGGCGGTTTCCAAGCAAACTATTTCCACTTGTATTTCAAAGGCCATTTCCTTTTGTTACACTTTTCATGAAGAGAGCCTTCTTCTTCTATAAAGGCTCCTTCCACTAGAGCTGTGGCTTCTTCTGATGCTTTTTCAAAGGCTTAGATGCTAATTCTATTCATGAAGCTGCTACCTGGACTTCTGTGGATACCTTTACCAAACATTACCAGTTGGATGGTATCTCCAGAGCTAGAGCTGGTTTTGCTGCTGCCATTCTTCAGGGCTTCTTGGAGGGGTCTGCTGCTTCCTCCCCCCACGTTTCTTCTTGAGCTTTGGCTCTCTCCCATTAGTAAGGAATACTGCAGCAGTGAATGTAAGGACATAGTACAGTTGTGTAAAATCTTACCATAACGGTAGATGTCCTCGCCTTCATCACTGCAGTATTCACTCCCTCCCTCCATCCCCCTGGTCTTTTCCCTTCCTGGCTGTGCAGATTCTTCTTGGGATTTCCTCGGACTGCTTTTCCTACTGGGGCAATCTGTTCTGAGGATGGTACGCCTGAACGTCACCTTTATGCCTTACTTTACGCAAGGAGTAAGGAGGTGATGTTCAGCGTACCTTAAAGCAACGGTAAACTTTTGCAAACTGGACGGACAGAGGGCTTCATGGCAGGGAATCCCCATTAGTAAGGAATACTGCAGCGGTGAAAGCAAGAACATCTACCGTTATGGTAAGATTTTACACAACTGTACTTTCTATTCCTACACCAAGTGTTTAGCTTTATTTTTCCAATGCTGACACTTTAAAACAACATAAAGGGGGCTGGTGCTTCAATCCTGCGTATGTCATCCTTCTTTCTGAAGAGAAGTTAAACAGAGGTCTCATCTTCAGGAGTTGGTAGCCCAACTGGATGTAAAAGACCTCATGACATTTACTGAAAACAAATGGCGAATTCTCCTAGCCACATTCTCCCCTAGTCAGGATGAATACCACACATTGAGTCTTCCCTGAAAATAGTTCAAAGGCTTAAGTGGGACATGGTTAAAAAAGAAAAAAAAAAGCACACAGAAAATACACACCAAAAGCAAACATTCAGGACGAGGCCAGCTTAACAGGTATTCAGGAAAGTAAATGATCCTCCTGCAATAACTAGAAAATATGACATGAGTGTAAAGTACAGTTGTGTAAATAACTCATTACAACAACAGATGTCAAAGTGGGAGAGCACTTCAGTATTACTCCTTGTCTTTGGGAAACAGCTGATGGAATACATCAGTCCTTCTAAGGATGTCCAGAGCTTTCATAGATATCTGTTGTGAGTGTAGCTCTTCCTCATTTGAAGGATGACTTGTTTGTACCTTTACTTAGCTCCCTCCAGGCTAGAGGTGCATCTGCCCCCCACCCGCCATCCCCAAGGACATTTTGCCCACATGCAACACTATGGGAGTAACTAACCTGGCCCTCATTACACCACAAAAAGAGAGGGGTGTAAGAAGTTCTAGCACTACACAGGAGGCCAACAGTTCCAAGAAACTATAATGAGAAAAGGCATAAACACTTAGGGGTAGAAGACTAAGAACGTATATTGCAGTACCAATCTCCTACCTGAAAGCACTGTTATGGAAAGTTGCTCACACAGTTATACTACATTCATCACCGAGATCCCCACTGCAGTAGTATTCTTTATTTTTGGGAACGTAGTACTGCAGTAGTAAAGAATTCCTCTAGAGGAAGGTTATATCATACCCTGGAGAGTGGCACAAACAAAACTGGACCTGCTCTTACACTGGTTATCCTGTTTATAATGCACAGCAAATGTATGGAAAGATGTCTAAGAAGCTGCCTCACAAATGCTCTAAAATGACATTTTTGAAGAAGACAGCAGTAAGTGGCTGCTGCCCTACTGAAATGCACCCTAAAAGGGTCCCCAAGACTTGATGCTGAAGTCAAACACTCAATACAGTTCATTACCCATTTGGAAAGGGTCTGACTGGAGACTGACCTACTCATTTTGCTCATCATGAAAGACACAGAGCTATTCCATGTATTTGCATTATGTCTTTGGTTCTAGCAATATAATCCCAGAGTTGTCCATGGATATCCAACAGATGTTAAGATGCTCTCCACTTTGGTCTGAAGAAGGTAGGCAGGTAGGGCAGCTTACTTGAGCCAGCAAAGAGAACACTTGAGGCATAAATGAGGGGTTAATCCTAAGATATGCCCTGTCCTTATGGAAGCCTTTATACAACTCCTTGCACATAAGCATGAGCTCTTACAACTCTGAAATTCTCCTGGCTGATGCCACAAGTACCAAGAACAAAAGTTTACCAAGACAGGAACTTGTTGAAATGCGGGAGGAGGAAGAATGCCAGTTTCCTGGGAGGCTTCAAGTGCACTGCCCCCTTTAAAAGTTGATTAACCACATAGTGAGAAGAGGAGGATTTATGGCGAGGCATGCTATCATGGCCAAAAGCAGCAACTTGACAGAAATACCAGACAGTTTTCTTGGCTGGATTTCTGACAAATACCAGAGGACTTCTGGTTCTGTTCACAGCTCTGGGTCAATGCCCTTGGATGAGCACCATACTGATAACGTTTTTCATTTAGCCAGCAATGACCTCTTGCTGCTCTGTCTTTCAGCTTCCTGCAGGACATTGCTGACCTCCTCTGGAAATGCATCAGGCTGAAAGGATACATGCAGCCAGTCTCGTAACTTTGAGGTTTATGTGAACTGAAGTTTCTCTGTCCTATACCAGCAGAGTACAAAGCTGCAGGAAGAGAAATGGCACTTTTGTCATCTACCAGGATTGCAAGAACAAGCTGCAGTTGTGATGGCCAGCAGAGCCAGAACATAGATAAGTTGTCAAAAGAAATTTTAGTATGCAAGCTGCTTTAAAAAGTTAACTGTTCCAACACCCTAGCAATTAGACAATCACCTCATTAACTTCTCTCTAAAAGTAAAACATTCAAACACCACTTTATTATCCTGTATTCTGGCCCTAACAACTGCCTCACATGACATGAACTTTTGCACCACCTCTAAGCAATTGCTTTCCAGCAATCTCTAGTAACTTGACTACAGAATACTGGAAGCAACAGACACTCCAATCTTCTGGGATGGTTTTCTAGGAGAAACTGGATAGATATGTAGGCAGTGATAACAATACACATCAGCCACTGCACAATGCACTCCTAGTAATTTATTTCACAAACTAAGGCAACAGTTGTGCTACTGTACACAGGAGGAAACAAAACTCCATCAAATAAAGGCTGTGTGCTGGCATGCAAATCAGGACTGACGTGTAGAGAAATCCTTGGGGTTAGAAAGGCATTCTTCGTTGTGTTTTCTGCCCAGGCATCTCATTATAACCACCTGAATTCTTTACTGAAACCCCTCTTAAGAATTGACATGTGGCTTTTTATATAAAGCTAAAAACAATGAAAGTTATGTACTTACCATAACGCTAAATCCGTGATGTCTTCTTTTACCCATCTCAACCTGTGGATTACCAGATCCAATCAGAGGCTATCACTTAAGACTCCTGGTTTCAAAGCTCTCTCCCATAATGCCCTGCACCACCTAATCTCCTCCGATCAACTTTAGCCCTCCTGTAGTGGATCCCACAGAACACACAGCCAACTAGAAGGAAACTATAAACCAAGACCTGAAGAAGCCCAGAACATGAAGACTTCAGGAAGGCCTACAACATTCCCTAGAGTCCAGATATGCATATGACAATTTGCATGGGGAACTGTGGGAAGGGATGTTGAGATTTATGGAAGATAGCATAAATCTATAGTTAATAGTATGTACAAAACTTTTGTATCAGGTGTTCTCTTTTGACAGCCTCAATCTGTAGGACAGAGTCCTTGCTCAGGCTGTACTAGGTGGTACAGACAGAGAGCATTCTGAAGTATAATGGAGTCAAATGTAGCCCATGACCTTGAATGAATATCAAGCTTGTAGTGAGAGTCACAAAAGTACGAGTGTTTGGCCATGTAGCTGCCAAACAAATGTCAACCAAAGTTGTTTGGCTAAAGAAGGCTGTTGAGGCAGATAATGACCTAGTAGTATGAGCTTTTGCTTTGGATGGTAAAGAAAACCCATTAACTTTGAACACGTAAAAAAAACGCAGGCAGTAAGCCATCTGGACGAAGTGACCTTAGATACTCTTCCCTAATCTAGCTTTGGAAATGAGCACAAAAAGTTGGTTGGATTTCCTGACATCCTTTGTCCTAAGCAAATAAAATCTCAGTTGTCGACGCAGATCCAAACAGTGAAGAATATACTAGCCTTTGTTAGTAAACATCCAGGAAAACACTGGTAAATCAATAGATTTGTTCAGATTAGACTCCGAGGTTACATAAGGCAAAAAGGCTGGATAAGTCCATAAAGATACCACGGATCTGTGAACAGGTTGGGAGGCTTACAAGACAAAGCCTGAAATTCTGGGACTTGTCTGGTAGAAGTCACTGCAATCAAGAAGAGAGTTTCCAAAGTTAGAAATATTAGATACACAGTGCAGGCAGGCTCAAATGGGACCTTGATTAAAGCTTGCAATAAAAAGGAAAGATCCAAAGGAGGGGGAGATCTCTCAAAGGGGGACTGAGGAGTAACGTCCCTTTTCAAGGAAAGCTTTAGACAACCTCAGGACAGGCTACAGGAAAGTGTTTTTTTCCCACAAGAAAATCAGGCCAATAACTGAACCTTGACAAGAGAATAGATAGCAACAATTAAAAAAGGCCAGCTAAAAAAGCTAGAATCGCATCTAAGAAAGCACAAAAAGAGTCCAGGCTATTTAAGATATTCCAAATACTAAATCTTTCCCATTTGCTACAAGAAATATTTCTGGTTTAAGATGTCTGAGATGAGGAAATAACCACAACTCTGGCCATCAGTTTGGGATCTCTGGCCATCATTGGAAGTGGAGGAACCAAGCAGTCAGTTTGACGGAATTGAGATCTGAGCTGACCGAAGGATGGGTGTTACATCCAGGACTGGATACAGAACCCAAGGATGGTGAACCAGGTGGGGTCACAGAAAGGGGAACCAAACTTGACTTGGTCTGGACTGATTTCACACCTTTGGGGCGGCACATGTGAAAACACTGCAATGCCAGGAGGATAGCTCTCATTTCCTAAACAGTGAAATGCAAGTTGGCCTCCAAGTGGGACCAGGTACCTCAGGACATTCTTCCCTTGAAGTGCCCCACCCCACCCTAGGAGGGAAAAGTCTGTGGTAACCATAGCAGAGGGAGAGGGAAGCACAAAAGGACATCCTGACGATGCATTGTCAGACATCATCAACCAAGAAATGTGGCAACGACAAATCTCTGTTAGTCTTACAGGAAACTGCATAGAACAAGTTGTTGAAAACCACTGGACCAAGAGAGTCCACTGACGTACCCTCATGTAAAACCTCGATGAAATAACTAATGAAATAACTAATGAGACAGTAGTTGCCATCAACCTCAGAAGAAAAATTAGGGAAAATGGAGGTCTCTGAGAAAAAAAAAAACTGATGGGCCTAAAGGCATAGAGAGAACTACATTGGAAGAGGAACCCCGGCAATCTCAGTGGTTATGTCCAGATGGCAACTTACAACCTAGATTGGTTCTATCTTGGATTTCTCAAAGTTTACCTTGATCCCTAGGACTAGGCAAAGATTTGGTAAGGAGTATCCTTCATGAATTAGTAATGCTCTCTACACCACTGTAAGGAGCCACTCACCCAGGAATGGAAAAACCCGGAACCCCTGGAACCTGAGCCAGACTGTCATATTTAGTGAACACTTGCGAGGGGGGGGTTGCAGTGAGACCAAAGGACAGTGCTTGAAACTGACGGTGATTGGCTCCCAGCCGAAAGCACAGAAATGTCATGGATTGTTTGGCTACCTTTATGTGATAAGCTCCTTTAGGTCTACTTAGCACATCCAGTTGTCCTTCAACACATGTAGAACAGACTGCACATCACCCTCTGTAACTTGACCAACAAGTTTAGTCTGCTTGGATCCACAATGGGCCTGAGGTCTGCTTTTCGTAAGTACAAATAAAGGATACTGAACGGACCCCAGATCCTCTCTGATCTAGTGGGACCTCATGGATGACTCGTTTTACTAGCAAGTTTTGAATTTCGCCTGCTGCCTCTCTTCATTGCTGGGGTGGGAAGTTTGGAAGTGATTTTTTGTAAACATTTGGGTAAAACTAACAGGGAATCATTTAACCTCTGGTAATGACTCGACACTGAAGAATCAATGGTGATGGGCCAAGTACCCCAGACTACCTCTAGATTGCAACAGCCCGGCAAATCTTCAAGAGCGCTGAAAAGGATTGCTGGAGAAGCTTCCCCTAAACTCTGATTTTCTGACTACCCATGCTTCTAGGGCAGTGCCCTTTAGAGTTCACACTTCTGCCATGAAGAACTCTATAATACAGTTGTGTACACTTAACATAAATGTAGATGTTCGAGTGTATTCACTGTTGCAGTAATCATATTTGGGTTATCTGCCTGCAGGTAGCCCTCAGCCAGCCTGAATACCAGAGTCTTCGGATTTGTGTGTCAGATGCTGTTGCTTCTTCCATGACGTCAGGAGTATAAAACATGCAGCCGATGCCAATACATCAGTTTTTCTTGCCACACATGTCAGGTGCCCCCACAACAGGAAGCAATTATATAGTATGGAACACCCCCAGCAAAAAACAAATGCACATGATATAATATATGCCAAACAATGAGGAAAGGTAAAAGTCAAGAGAAGTCAGGGGGCTGGAGGGAGGGTAACCAGGACTGCAACAGTGAATACACTCCAACATCTACATTTACGGTAAGTGTACACAACTGTACTATGTTCTTCATGTTTCACTGTTGCAGTTATCACATTTGGGTTGATTCCCAAAGCTAAGGAAGGGTGGAGGTAGTTAAAGAGCATTTCGGCTAGCAATAAGGCCCTGTAAAACTGCTGTGGCAAATCCAGCTCTGGATTTAGAAAATATAGGCAGGTGGATTTAGAAAAGATAAGCAGGTGGATTTAGAAAAGATAGGCAGGTGGTAATGCATGTACAGAGCTCCAGGTTGCAGCTTCCAGGATGTCCCTGGTAGGGATTCCTCTGAGAAATACAGTACAGATAGATGCAGCCCTGGTGGAATGTGTTCTTATCCCCTGTGGGGTAGGTTTTCCATGGTAGCAGAAATGGATGCAATGTAATATCAATTTGGAAATGGTTTGCTTTGAAATGGCCTTCCCCTCTGCTCCTGCAGCAAAGCTAACTACTAGCTGGACAGATTTTCTGAGAGACTTAGTCCTGTCCAAACAGAATCTAAGCTGTCTGTGCACATCCAGAGAATGCAGTATCCTTTCCCCTTTATTCTGAAGATTATGGAAAAAGTAGGCAAATGAATGGACTGGTTTAGAGCCACACTAGACACCACCTTGGGCATGAAGGATGGATTAGTCCTGAGGGAAATCCTGTACTTGCTGAAGTGATGGCTAGAAGTAAAACTGTTTTCCAAGAAAGGAATTTCAACTCTGCTGTAGCAGCTGGTTCAAAGGGGGGGGGGGGGTGAGTTTTTCCAATACAAAGTTAAGGTCCCAGGCTGGAGTGGGAGCCCTTCTGGGGGGGGGGGGTCTTAAATTTTTGGCCCCTCTAAGGAATTGTTTTAGCAGGGGATGAGAGAAGAGGGGTGGGTCAGTATTATAATGTGCTGCTATGGTAGTGGCATAATCTTAATTGAAGAGAAAGATATGCCCTTGTGGAGCATTTATGTTAAATAATCTAGAATATGAGGTAAGATGGGCACCGTTGTTCTCATCCCCTGAGCCTGGCTCCAGGAACAGTATCTTTTCCACTTTTCTGAATAGGATTTTCTAGTACTAGGCCTCCTTGCCTAAAGAATGACATCCAGCACCTGCTTACTGAGGGTTGCTGGAGGTGAGGTCAGGGAATTAGCCAGGCTGCAAGGTTTAGGGTTTGAAGCTGAAGGTGCAGAATCTGGCCCACCTGCTTGGACGGCAGGGAAGGGGTATGAGGCAGGTGCCAAGGTTGTAGCACTGTCAGACTGCGCAAAACGGGGTACCAGTGCTGGCGTGGCCAGTCTGGTGCAATCAGTATTGTCCTTGGCTTGTTCTGTTTGATTTTTAGTAGAACCTTCGAAAGGAGAGGCAGAGGGGGAAAGGCATAAACTGAGATGCTTTCCCAGGTGAATGACTTGGCATCCACTTTCCAAGCTTGACTGTGGGGAGTTCTGGTGCAGAATTTGTTCAATTGGTAGTTCTGAGGGGAGGCAAACAGGTCTAACTCTGGAGTCCCCCATTTGTTCTTCAAGAGCTTGACTATTTTGGGTTCTACTTTCCATTCGTGTGGGTCCATGAGATTTCTGCTTAAGTCATCTGCCAATGAATTTAGTTTGCCTGGCAGGAATTGAGCTTGTAGGTTCACTTGGTAGCTCAAGGCTGTGTTCTACAGAGCCACGGCTAGTCTGCAGAGTGGGTAGGAATGGGTTCCCCCCTGCTTGTTTATGTACCACATAACTGTGGTGTTGTCTGTCTTTACCAATAGTTGTCCTGGAAGAATAAGGTCTCTGAGGGCTGTCACAGCATTCTATACAGCTAACATTTCTTTCTGATTGATATGCAGGTGCATCTGTTTTAGGTTCCATTTGCCTTGAATACACTGTCTTGCCATGTGAGCCCCTCATGCATAGTCTGATGCATCTGTTGTAGAGTGAAAGGGAGTCCCTTGTTGGGGTAGCAGGCCTCTACCCACCAACGGAACTCTGCCCTTAGACAAGGGATAATAGGAATCATCGTTTCCAGGTCCTGAGAACGTTGACACCATAGACTTTTTAGGTACCACTGAAGTTTCCTCATATGCAGTCTTGCATATGGAATTAACAGAATGCAAGAGACCATGAACCCCAGGGCTTGCAGGATTTTCCTTGCAGACAACTGGGTTTTTGTGGCCAGTAGTCTGAAGCAGGTTGTCAAATTAACTTGTTTCTCTGGAGTGAGGAATGCAATCTGGGAAGTTGTGTTCAAGCTTGCTCCCAGGAATACAATCTGTTGGCAGGGTAATAGCAGTGATTTCTTCTCACTGATGGTGTACCCCAGTGAAGTTAGAAGTTTATTTACAAATGCCAGGTGCTGTAATAGAAAGTACTGACTCTCTGCCTGAATTAGACAATCGTCCAAATATGGGTAAATCTGAATATTTCTCTGCCTGCAAAATGCAATGGCAGGAGCTAGGCACTTTGTAAATACCCTGGGTGCAGTAGATAAGCCAAAGGGCAGAGCAGAGAACTGACAGTGCATGGAGCCTGCCCTGAAGCACAGGAATTTTCTGCAGGATTCCCTTACTGGGATGTGCAGGTAAGCTTCTTTTAAGTCTAGAGTTGCCAGCCAGGCATCCTTGGCTAGCATAGGAAGAAGCTGCTGAAGAGTTAGCATTTTGAATTTTGGAACCACCAGAAAGGTGCCGAGAACAGAAAGGTCCAGGATAGGACGCCAGGAGTTTTCTTTTCTGAGAATTAACAGTCCTGAAAAAAAAAAAAAACTTGTCCCCTTTGTTCTGCTGGAACAGGCTGAATAGCCCTGATACTGAGGAGAGAGAGCACTTGTTTTTGGGCCTCCGCCCACTGGTTTGTGGGAAGGTCTGGCCATTCACTTGGGGTTGGGAGTGAGTGGAAGTGGAATCTGTATCCTACGGAAACTATGTTTAAAACCCATTTGTCTTGGGTAATGAGATTCCAGTTTTTTGCATACAGGCGAGCTTTCCCCCTAAGGGAGCAAGTAGTTGAACAAGGCTTGGTAGGGGTAAGGATAAGTCATTGAGACATTTTTCCATAGGGGGAGGCTTACTACTCCCTGCTTTGGAAGTGGGGGGCCCCCACTGCTTAGATCTCTGCATAACCTGAGACTGAAGTCTTGGTGGTCTGCTGCTCCTGGGTTTGGACTGAGAAAGCCTGGAAGGGACTGAAAAGGACCAGTTCTTTAAAGGTCAATGCCTACTGAACCTAGGTGGCTGTACTTGTAAGAAATCTTTAAGAGTTTACAAAGATTTAGCTTTCTCCTCCATCCTTTTGAGGACTACTTCTGCTTTGTTGCCAAAAAGGCGCTCTTGGTGTAAGGGTGCATCCAGTAATTTAGCTTTAACATGATCTGGCAAGTTTTGTTCCTTAAGTCAAGCATGCCTTCTAAGTACAGACCCAGCGACAGCAGCCCTGCAAGATGCTTCTAAAGCATTAAAACCATATTGCAAAGTATGTTTACCTACTTGGACAGCAGAATGCATCAACTCTTGTAAATCTTTGTGCACAGCACAGTCAAGAATCAACATAATTTTCTGTTTAATTAAGCCCATAATATGCTGCTGATACTTTAACATATAAAACTGGCAATTTAAAACCCTAATGGCCAAAGTGGCTTCCCCTAATTAAGGCAATAAGGTCTTCAGCCATTCTAATCATTTGTTTTTGAGGCATATGGGCCAGAGAATGCGCTTTGGTCAGTTTTCTAGGCTTAGTGCGAGCTTTAGGAATGAGGAATTCGGTATTTTTAGCTTGAAACAAAGTCGTCGGTTTCATATGAAAATCGGTAGGCCTGAATACACCCTCAGAAGCTGGTACCTGCACAGCAGCTCCAGAACCATCCAAGATAGAGACATCCGCAGGTTCTTTAGTCGAAGAAGCATCTCGCAGCATACCGGATTCCGAATGGGTCTCAGTAGAGGCCTGTGAATCTGCAGTAGCAGGTATCAGGGGCTGCGAAAGCACCTCACTGGAGTACAGGCGGACTGGTGACTAGCTTATCGGAAGCATCGTCGGCAGTTCTGGACCCATGCGGTCCGTCTCTGCCTTTATCCTTACGTTTTTTGGGAGATTGGTAGTCGGATGGCTTAATGAAGCCATTTAGATTCAGAACGAAAGTATTTAGCTACAAACAAAGCCCAATAACGAATAGTTTGGGCTGTAAACAAGGCACAAAATTGACAGCGAGGGACGTCGTGGTCAGGGCCTAAATAGGTGACGCAGTAAGAATGAAAATCTCTATGAGGTATTTGCTTTCCACAAGAAAGACAATTGTTAATTTTTTCTGACATCGGTTAGAGCAAGAAAAAAGGATCCCCAATGGGGTACTTATCTTTTTGAAGATTTCAGGTCTGAAACTCGAAAACGAAAATTTCAGGAGTCGGCCAACCAGCACTTGCGAAATGCTTCTGCTTCGGGCACTGCCCGGCAAGAAAGACTGATGTAATGCCATCGGCTACATGTTTTATACCCCTGATGACCTGACATCATGGAAGAAGCGTCAGCATCTGACGCACAAATCCAAAGACTCTGGTATTCGGGCCGGCTGAGAGCTACCTGCGGGCAGATAACCCAAATGTGATGACTGCAACAGTGAAACACGAAGAATATCAGCAGGACCATCTTGGGCAAAAGGCTGGGACTTCTGGAAGAGCTGCTTACCTCTCCATCTGGTTGTGGAAAAAGTCCATTGAGAAGTTGAGAAGCAGACCCCTATGGCAGACATCTTGTCTTGCTTGCTCCTGGTCAGAATATCCTTAACGTTTGATCCAAATAAGATGGTTCCGCCAAATGGGGCATTTAATAGGAATACCTTAAAGCTTTCTGAAAGGTTAGAGAGGTGCATTCAGGCATAGCAGTGAACTGCTATGCCAGTGCCTGCAACCCTGGCAGTATCATCTGTTGCACTGGATGGCATATGTGCATGGATACATTTGAAACAGACAGTATGGTAGCCAACTGAACCTCTTTAGACCAACAGGTCTGGGCTGTCGTATGGGATGCTATAGACTTGGAAACCTAGTTAATTAAGACTCACTGTAGTCTTGTCATGTGTGCCATGTAGTTCAGTGCACGAACAGTAGGCTGAAGCACTGTCTGTGCTTCTCGAAAATTTTCAACCCTTTTCTACTATCAATAAATCAAGAAGACAGACAGATGCACTCTCCTCAGAGTTCCTTTCTGATAGCTGCAGCTACTACAATGGCACTGACCACAGGCCCCTTGCTCCAATGTGTCCTATTTGTGAAATTAAATCTTGTCCAGCTTTCTGAGAATCAGCTCCACCATGTACAGTTCTCTCCATGTCCTCCTAGATACTAAACAGACGAGTGACTCTATTGGGGGTACAAGCTAGGCCAAGGATGGGCTGGTACCAAAGGCCACCCCCCCTAAAAAAATCTCCTCAGATGAAGGGGCTTCAGTTGTCCAAACTCCCCTCTGCTTCAACTGTAGTAGATCACCAAAACAGGTGCCATCATGGGGAAAGATTGTGGAACCCTCCCCATCGTCGAGCTCTGTTGATGATTACTGATGAGAATTCAGGTATTTCCTCTTACTCTGGTGCTTCCTGTTGCTCTCTGGCGAATGGGACTCTGACTTACATACAGAAGCCATACGACAGCCCTGGCTCTGGGACTGCTCAAGGCCTCAAGGTGCAGACTGTCCCTGAACAAAATGATGGAAAAACAAGGTACCAGGGTAGACTACAGAACTGAGCTTGAGCAGAAATGAAGCACAATTCCCCAATTTCAGAACAAGATAGGATATTCACTATTACCTCAAATGCCAACAATGAAGCTGGACAACTAGGGAAAGACCTTATCTGATCAAATGATCTAGAATCACCCACACTAGCCAACAACCCGACCAGCTGTCCAAGGCCAAGGTCCCAAGGGGCAGGGGTTGCTCCTAAAGCCTCGTAGTCGATCCCAGCCCTGACCTCTCAGTTCCATGATGCAGACAGTTCCAAAATGGACAGAACTGAGTACTTCAAAGTGAAAGGCAGAGCTGAAGGCAGCCATGTTACTGGAGATAAGGGAATCATGCAAGGTGGTGTTGGATCCAAATTCACTGGGTTGGAAAGGCAAATCAACAGAAGAGAAACCAGAGGAGGGAAGGAAGGGCCAGCTCTCTCCATCCTTGGAGAAGCATGGGGAGAGAATGATCCCCAAGTCAATCTGTGACCGCAAGATGTTCCGCATCAGCTTGTCCAAATTTTCCTCTTAAAACTTTAGAAGGAGCTTGGACACCTTGATGCTGTCGAAGGCAGCTTAGGGGGCTAGTGCAAAATCTATCCAATTCTTGGGTCCTAAATGAAGGAGACTGGTGCCAAGAAGCTGATGGCGCTGGAGAAAACACTAATCAGGAGTAAAAGTCAGGGTAAGGCAACACTACCAAGCCAGATCTGCAGCCAGAAAAGGACTCACCCATCCGACTGTCTAATCTAATCAATTTCCAACATCAGTGCAGCAAAAGTCAGGGACTAGTACCAGAGTGATGCCGATACTGGATCCAAAGACCTGAGAAAACAAGAGGGCTTAGGTGGTCTTCTGTACCAGCTCATCAAAAGCTGACAAATCAGCTGACTTTTCTCTCAAATCTCTTATTTTTCTTTACATTAGTCATTTTCGTCAGTCTTGCTACTTTACCCTTGTCCCCATCTTTCTTGACTTTCTCAGGGACACAAATGAAAAAAAGCAAAAAGAAGCCTTTTCAAGTTAAGCTTGGCATGCCTGTCATTCAAGGCCCATGATCCAAAGGAGGCACAGAACTTGCAGTCCCGATTAAGATGAGGTGCCACTAAGGCAGTATACTTAGATAATGGGAGAGTTCTGCGGGGGTAACTTGTGTCCACAATCTATACACTTCTGAAAACATGATGTCTTCTCAGACATCCGGGAACAAACTCTTGTTGTTGTTGTGTCTTTCGGCTTATCCCGGCTAGGGATCGCCACAGCGGAACTCAAGTCCGCTAATGATTGACAGTGGATTTTTACGTGCAGAGTTACCAGCCCTGACGCACAACCTTCAACGAAGGCGCGCCCATTCACGCATGCCTCCACACAGAAGACGCTCTAGCTGAGAATCGAACAGGACAACGTCTTGTTGTGAGGCGACAACGCTACCACGGCACCACTACCGCGGATATCCGGGAACATACTCTACTCGACATTAATGACTAGTAACTTAAAGGGCAGGTCAAGACCTTTGAGAAACACCCACACAGACACACATATTATGTGTGCAAGTGCCATGAAAACAAGAAAAATAGGCAAGAAAGATTCCCATCTAATCTTCTCTACAAAGAAAGGGGAGAAGACTTAGAACTCAAATGAATAACCAAAGATAACAGCACAAAATGCTTCAATTCACTAAAAATCACTTATCTTAGTATAGCTCTAGAGACTATATCCTACAAGTGCAGCAAATGAGATTGGAGGAGATTAGATGGTGAAGGGCATTATGGGACAGTAATTTGTGCTTCAGAGCCAAGAGTCTAAAGTGCTGGCCTGTAACCCACAGGTTGAGGCAGATGGAGGAGATCAGATCCAGTGTTTCTGACAAAATTATCAGTATCTGGCATTATACCAAGTTTCCACCTATTACAGTCTGACCACTGCTTACAGAGTTGGATGAAATTAATGTCCAGAATATTTGTGTACCATCTTCCAGCTGCAACACATTTTTATTTCACAAGCTTAGGCAACTTTTCTGTTGCAGCACTGTGCTGGTGTCCAGAGCAGGACTGAAACGTAATGACATGATTAAGACACAGAATGGCATTAAGTATATTACTGGAATTTTGTGATTATTTTTACTGTAAACTGCCTCAGAGGAACTGTCATATGGCCTCATATATAAATAGAGAGTTTCAGATAGCATTTTGTTGCCATAATATTGCACTAGAGAGAGTTTCCATCTGAGGCTACGATCTTGGCTTGCAAAGGCAGGTGCCAGATGAAATTCAATACAGCATTTTTACCAACCTAAAAACATCACCCTTTTTTGTTTTTATTCACTATCTCATCTCATTTGCTCATCTGATCATCTCACAGGGTGTGACTCGGTGATCCTCAGATGGGATTAGAACTTTACAATTCATTCCCAATCTAGAATGCTTAATCACCTCATTCTTTCCCCTGGGACGTAAAAGCTAGGCATAATTGATGAGTGTATAGGTAAGCACAAATTTGTCCCAGGGGTTCCACCTGTGTCCCTCATTGAAACAGGCAGCAGGTACTGATTGGGGTTTCTTTTTTTAGAGATAAGCTCTTGGCTAGGCTTGTAAGGGCCCCAGAGCCAGTAGCCTAGTAATCTCCTATGATCCTATAGGCAGACCAGTTTTCCAATCCCATCCCTGTAGGAAGCTCGCAGACCCAGCAACTGCTGTTAGTCAGAGAATGACTGTCACACGTGTCTCAGGTTAAATAAAAGGCCTATACAGCACACACTTGCTAAGTTGCTTTCTAGGTAATCACCTACCCAATAGTAGGTGTTGCCAACAACAAGCTCCATTTTTATGCCAACTATGACAGAGGAGGGGAGATGTACAGATGCTTGCATATCTTATGACGGGTTCATATTACATTATCGAATTGTTAAAAGTTTGAACGTCATATGGTCAAACCCATATGATCGAACTTTTAACAGTTCGAAGAGCTAAAAAAAATATTAACAGAAAAAAAACCTACCTGAACATTTAAATCAGGGGGGCAAGCCCCCCTGCACCCCCCCACATGCCGGCTCTTTAAATATATCAACACCAAGATCGCACTACAGGGCAGGAAAGGGAAATCTTCCCATTCCGCAGTGTATGGATATCTCTGTTGAAACGTTCGAACTGTTAAAAGTTCAATCATATGGGTTCGACCATATGACGTTCGAACTTTTAATTCTATAAATGTAATACACCCTCACAACTTTTTAAACAGATTCAACAGCAAACACTTTTGTTGGCTGTAAGACTGAAGGATCAAATGATTAAAGCCAGGTTCAGCTAAAGTTTCAGGTTCAGAAGTTTTAGCTGAAAAAGATTCATTCTGCAAGTAAACTTGTACTCTGTCATTCTTATAAGAGAGTGTATAACAGAAAAACGTAGCATAAATGTAGATGGAATATGGATTGCTGCTAGTCAACTCATGCACTTACATTCCCATCCTGTGAAGAGAACACTTTCCATAGAAACACGTATAAAACCTATGCTTCATTAAACAAAGGCTACCACCAAAATATACAGCAAACTGCAACAATTTCAAAAATACCAGCAATATATACAGGTTACCAAGCAAATAAATGAATTGCATACTTTAGAAAGTTTCAGGAAATGCTTCAATAAGTGCATAATCAGAGACATGAAACTGTAACAGCTGAATAACAGAGAAAATCACTCACAAATAGAAGACATAAAAGACTACACATATGCTGATACAATTAACACAAATCAAGACATTAATGATAAATTAAGACACTAGGCCCAAAAAGAAAGACCGTGATGTTGCCAGGGAAGTTTCTGAAAACAGCTGAACAAAGTAACCAAAGCAGTAAACAGCATTGTATTGTACTAGTATAAAAATACCAAAAATAATTCTCATTACCATTTGGCAAGCTATTTTCTGAAAAAATACACTATAACCATCCAGCACTCATCTCGGTTCTTTGCATGGCCATAAGCTCTGAAGAAGAACAGCAGTGCAGTGTATTATGTGACAGCACCCTTGGCAGTCCATTGTAATAATAACACCAGTCATACAGTTTTACCCATAATGAACCTACTCTTACCACAACTACAAATACATAACTTTTGCAAGGGTTTCACACTTCTCCTTACAAGCATTAACATGGTGACACCACCCCAAACTCTAAATTTTCCGTCTCAGAGATCACACACTCAAAGAAAAGAGAAAATAAAAAAACTATATATATATATATATGTATATATATATATATATATATCAATCACCTTATCTGCAAGATGCATGACCTCGAAGAACTTGTTCCACTACACGCAACAAAACCATACACAATGCAAGATATCCACAACCTGTTAGAGTGATCACGCTGCTAAGATCATCTGTGCATCATCAACACGCTAAGCAATAATACAAAGGGGAAACTTAAACATACCCAAATGTCAGTCTGCTTTCTTTTTTGAGACAGAGCTGTCTAGTAAACACTAACAATTAGCCCAGTCCAGTTTCAACACTCCCAAAATCATCACCTTTTCCTTTTTTCTTAGAAGAGCAATTTCATGTTCATGACACAGATTATTTGCATTATTTTGGTTTATACATTCACTATTTAACTACATTTGAAGCAAAGAATGCAGAAGTTTGCACCTTTCACACCGCTTAAACTCCAAGACTGCAATATTATGGGTTGGGGCACTATTCAGCTTGTAGCAGCATACTGCAAAACTGGACTTGCAGTTCTTGCATGCCTAGCAGGTAAACAATGAATTTACATACAGGAAGTAACATGCACACAGGTAGACAATGAATTTACATACAGGAAGTAACATGCACAGCTCACTTTTCTACAAGTTAAACATACCAGTAGTTATATTAGCTTTTATCTATATTAACCTGTGAGTTTCACTTTGTCACAGCTGTTTTTTTGCATCTGTCAATTTAAGATTTAGTACCTTCTGTACCACTATATTTGGTATTTAGCATCCGACACTATGAAGTTCAAGCTTATGCTTATGTGCATCACTGTTATGACACCCTTTGCACCTACATCAGGGTCGTCTCTCAGCAATTTGGGTGGTTTCAGCTGGGTCACATGTCATCAAGGATGCGACAGAATAGATAATTTCTTCTGATATGCATCTATGAACTCTCATTATCAAAACCTCTCCCACTTCTCAGGTATACTGCTATGATGGCTTAGTGGTTAACTACTGTGACTGTACTCTACAGGGTCCTAGGTTCGAGCCTTGCAGAGGCTGTTTATTTGAGACCAGATTTCGAAGCGGTTAAAGTATTTGCCTCCCATGCACAAGGTTCGATACTGACCTCCAGCCAATGCATTATCTCCGGCCTTTGCATCATCTACTTGTGCTTTTGTGGGGATCTTTCCCCAAAATCATGCTGTGAACCTCTGAATACTGTTGTTCTGCATAACATGCATTTCCTTCTCTCTCACAAACTCGTACAATTCTCAATCAAGTCAATGTCCACAAACTTTTGTTTTGCTATTGTCTTGAAAAATGTCCTTCCTATAAATGTTCCAAGCCTCTCTCACAAGATAAAATTCCCTTTTCTGTCTGTCACACCTAATACTACTTCCATTTCTGTCTATATACAAGTAATGTATTCTACTAATTTTCAAAATGTGTTTACAATGAGGGGAATCATGCATTTTTATAATTATACCATTTCTCTATCCTCAACCCCCTTTTCCCATTTTTGCACATGGGGTCGGGGTGTCACTTCAGCAGTGACAATCATCTTGAGCCAAGGTTTACACTGCCGGGTGGCGAGCCCTGCTACTGTAGTTCATTTGTACCACTCGCACATACACTCTCACCTACGGCCAGTTTAGAGTGTCTAATCCACCTACTGAATGTCTTTGTAATGTGGGAGGAAACTGGAGCACCCACAGGAAACACACATGAGCACAGGGAGGACATGTAGACTCCACACAGATGGTACCCCAGCCGAGAATCGAAACGGAGCACCTCCTGCTGTGAGGTGACAACGCTAACCGCTGCACATGTATCAATATTTAGAAAGTCCTTGCTAGCTCACTAATAAACTTGAAGTACTTGTTATTCTGTGAATGTTGTGCCAAAATAAGATGCAAGTACTGTTCAAATTTCCAAAATTATGAATTTTGAAGTATCCAGAATGGGTTTTGACAGTGTTTAGTGAACATGGTACAGTTTCAGTAATGAGACCCACCTTAGAAAAATGCATGTGAACCACCTATGCACTGCAATGTTCTAAGCAAATGGCAGAAATCACATAAGTGAAGTCAAACAAATGTCCTGGCTTTGTTTGGGGTAGAAACACTTTGTATCAGAGCACCTTGTAAAACACAATTCAACTTTAATACATTTGATCACTTACCCATCCGTTAGGATAGCATACTTGTAGGTGGTTCCCAAATCTTTGCTCTTCATCCAGTCAATAACATTCTGCAGCACCTGAGGAAATGTGTCAGCTTTGTCAACAATGTCCTATCAAAAAAACAAAATAAATCAGAGCAAAGACTGCTTACAGTCTCTTAAAGGGATGGTTGAGGGGTACATAAAAATGCAGTGTGTTCACAAACTAGTCGTTCTCTGCCTCCTCTGTACTCTACAGTATGTAGGTTCTACAAGTATCAGATACACATCTGAAATTACAGATTTGCTTCAATTTTACTGTTATCTCTTCTACAATGAGTAGCTCTGAGGACGAGCTACCCCCTCAGATTTTTTTTTTCATTAAACCCACCAACATTTGGGGAGCTGCATGGTTTGTCTATTTTTCATCAAGTTTAACATTCTCAAAGATGAAAGAAGAGTTGATTTAAGTCATGCTGGAAGTACGATGCCTTGAATAGACTACCTGAAGAGTAGCAATAGAATAAATCTTCCTGATGTGTAGAATTTTCACCTTGCTAAAGAGTTACAAACACTTGCTGTAGATGTCAGAAGCAGTAGTCAAAAATCCCAGTGATTTGACTACTGTGAGGATAATAGCACGAATTTTAAAAGATAACACCTTAAATACAACTACTACAATTCTCCTCCCTAAAATGATCCTTTCACTGTCATGTACAAAATAAACCATTACCTGGCAATTTTTTCCCTTTTGTTGCAGCTCTATACTACTCATAAGCTATTTAGCTTCTTCACTGCACAACAGGAATGAAAGATAGCAAATATGTTCTTACAGCATTACCTGACATATGACATGGACCCTCCTTAAGTGGTCAAAGGCTAGATAATCCCTTTTCCAACAATTAGAGCTCCCCATCATTTTTGGGAGTTCCCATACCTGGGGATGACGGTGCATATTAAGAAGCATGTCATTTCACATGACTGCTCATCTTCTTGAGCTGTCAGTTTGCCCCTGTCCCTGTGCTCCCAACAACTGCCTTTCTGCAAATCAAGAAATCAGAATGAGGATCTGAATCCCTATCATAACAAAATGATACACAAGTTCATACTTTGCTTGACTTACGACCTACCCTACACTGGAGGTGGCTAGGGGCACTGGTCTCCTCTGATCCATCAAGAAGGATCCTCTTTCAACAGTAAATGACATGGTAAGAGTGCAGCTGTGCAAGTATACTCACCACAACTGCAGATTTTAACAGTCACTGCTATAGTGCAATTCACCAGTCTTTAGAATTAGTCACATGTGGACCATTCACTTTCCAGAATGAGTTTGTGAAGTTCCGCAGCACAAGGCTAAACTCCTCTTCTAGCCATGGATATCAGCTGAAGTACAGGTAAAAGAGAGGAGATCAGCCTGTACAGTTTTTAGCTCCGTGTCCACGGGACAGTTACCAGCAAGTATTCACTGTCATGAGGCAAACAAAAGCATCCCTTTTCCTGGCCTGTAAAACCCTAGGGGACAGATATATTTTCCCCCCTTAACAGGCACATTCAAAGTGGGCCACCTAAGATACTGATGAAGACCCACTGAAGACAAATAATTAATAGCCTTACTGCTTGTTCTGAATGTCTAGCCTTTCCAGCATCATGTCTTCACATGGCAGAGGACAGCACACAGCTGGCAAAAGAAAAAGACAGAAGGGTGGGAGTCTATGCTTCTATGCTGTTGCAATGACTCTGCTTGGACACTTACAGCTATGGTGCTAACACTCACAGAACTTTACTATGTTCATCCTATGAGTCATTGGTGCAGTAAAACTAAACATCCATGGGAATAGTATTAAAACAATAGCTGCTTACAAGGGAAGGAGCAGATTAAAGCATCCATTGCAGAAGGACTGTAGCAAAGCCTATCTTGCAACGTAACTGAAGATCCAGTTGGTCATACCTGGAAGAGATGTGCACTGTAGTTTAGGAGGTTGCCTCAAAGATACTCTTCAGTTCATAACATTATTAAAAAGTGTTGTGTTGTCATGGTTGCTGCTACTCTGGCTGAGTGGCCTCTGCCCAGCCCCTCCAAGAGTTTTACATTACTCTCACAGCAAAAGGCGATGCAGTTTGTTAGTCTAACTGAACAGTAACTAAATGTCTATTTACCTCCTCTACAACAAGCAAAGTGTTGTTTCACTACCTAAACTCCTCAGTTCTTCCAAATAATGCATAATCTGCCTGTGAATATCTAGAACTGTAAGATCCTTTTACACTTGTTTAGTGCATTAGGATAGAAGACTGAAAGCTGGGTAATCTGATTAAGTGCCAGTTTGAATATCACCTTAAGAATGACAGAAAAGGTTAGTTCTGAGGGTTATTCCACCTTTGTGAAAAACTACGTATGGCTCTTTACACACCACAGCATGAAGCGTAGAGCTCTTCCACGGTATGGCAATAGCAAACAAAAGAAAGGTCTTCCATCACAAGGACTTAAAACTACCATGGAAATGGGCTCAAGAGAAGAGTGGAAGAGTTAACTTTCCAGCATGAAATTATGGTTCTAAGGTGAAGAGCTTGCTTCCAATGTAGATGTAAGAACTGGACTAAGCAGACTCACCTCAGTTTGGGCTAAGAAGGGAGGGTCCATGGGGGAAAGTTTCAATGGTATAAGGATACACTTTAAATGAAGTACAGGAAAGGTTATTACTAAAAAGCTGTGACAGATACTTTACAACTTCTGGATCCAAGATCCTCGGTAGGAAGGATACACCTTGGTGTACATGACAAAAAGAAAGAACATTTTCTAGTGTTAGTTCTTCTTGTCTTTTGCAGGATCATCCTTAAAAAGAGAAACAAGTGGAGACCATCAATGCTACTAGATTTAGGATCTTGAGACTTGGGCACACCAGTGTGTGGGAGGTCCTTCGCTGGTTAGTAGGACTAGTAGTAGACTATGGGTACCACAGTTCTGTCCCATACCTTCTCAACTTTTCAACACTTTGGTAATCAGGGGATGGATAGGAAGCAATATAGAGAACCCCTCTTCCAGGTGATAGAGATCACATTTACTATTCATGTTTCTTTTCATTAAATGAAACAGCACTTGGTGAGTTCTCCTATAAGGAAAAAACAAATCCATCGTTTCTTCTATGTAAACAAGGCCTGGAAAACCATGGGAAGCAGTTTCCCCTCTCAAATTCAAGCCTTGGATCTGTTCACTAAGCTTACTATTGTGTTTAGGTGTATAGGTATACAAGACAACTAAAGATAAAGGTCATGACAGGTTATGTCCCAAGCAATCGCATCGGAACCCCCAAACTGGTACAAGTGGTTCTCATCTTGTTTGTTAACTGTTAGATCACCCCAGCATTACCTGTGATTACTTTCAGGACTCCTGACTGCTAAATAATTCAGAAAGCCCTTAGGGCTAGAATGAAGACAAATATTTCTTTTAGGATTAAAATCCCTTCAGATTATGGGAGGACACCAGCTGCTTTGGACCTTGAAGTCTGAGGGCAACCCAAGCATGCCAGAGCTGCACAGAGCTTAATGATGGAATCAAGGCCCATGGGTTGTAATGAAGAGAATGTGCGGAAATCCTATGGTGCTAACTATTTATTCACTAGGTCAGATCTAATGGTTTGGGACTGAAAGGCCACTTTTGCTGAAAAAGACCCAAATGCATGCTGGAATATATTTTACAACAAATGGAAAGTCTGATTTGTAAACATGTACCAAAGTAAGAGACCATAAGCTAGGGGAATTATGTGCCCCTGGTGGAACAGATGCTTGATGAAATATGCCAGAAGAAAGAAGACTGTTGGGTGAATACTAAGATTCCCCAAATTACTACAAAATATCAAAGATATAATCACTTTTCAGAAGGAATACAAGGGATTGGTCAAGTACATACCTTTCAGCTCTTGAGAATTTCACAGTCTGTATGGATTTTTGTCTTATTTTTGGTCCGTTCCTTCATAGTATGTGTAGTCTGGCAAATTATTAAAGACTGAACTCAGCAAATTATGAAATATTTGAGAATTTCAGAGTTTAGATACTTCAGAAAATGCATGCTAATGCAAAAAACTGTTTTTCTTTCAACTTTTTAGTTTATAAGAGCAAGAAATAAGTCCCCAATTTTGGGCTTTTACACCCACCCTAATTTTTGGATTTGTCCAGAATGCTTGCACCAAGAGATTGAGAGGTATTTTTAGTACATACAAAAGGACATGCGCATTACATTTAGCTAAAGATTCGATGGATAAAAGACAAAAACTTTCCATAAACAGATAAGTTATGGTAATGACAGCACAACCAAACTAGTATTTAAACAGGGTGATGTCCTGATTTTAGACGAGCAAAAAGTAGCCAGTATTTGGCTAACGTACTTTCTAAAAATGTTACAGCGGTTGGGCAACATAAGGTATTTTTTTTTCAATTTGTCTTACCAAAACATTACAAAATTCAGATTGAGTGGAGGACCCATAAATAAAGTTAAGAATCCTACTAACACTGGGTCCTACAGATTAAATGGGTATTTTTTTTTTTTTTTGCACATAAAAGTAAGGACCGTGTTATAGGACCATGTTATCCCCTGCATTATTTATTTAACAAGAATATAACTAAAAGTCATGCAACTTTAATTTGGAAGACAAAGGGGGACACGCACATTCCAGAAAATTAAAGATCAATAAGCTTGGCTTATACTCTAGGGAAACACGTTGAGGTAGATAAGTGCCCTGTTGAGGATATTTCACAACATGGTTTTATTTACAGAAGATAGTCCATTAAAATTTGACCAACTTGTATTCAAATATCATTGAAGCAATGGACAGTGGTCTATTAGTGGATGTACTGTTTTTGGATGTGAGTAAAGCTTTTGATACAGTCCCACATGACCCAGTTGTTAAAACGCTGCAAGTTTAGGACATAAATTCATGTGACATCTAACGGATTACTGAATGGTTAACATCAAAATAGTCAAGTGTGAAAAAAGATGCTTTGAGGTTCACCGAGGAGTATCCTAGGGATCTGTGATATTTTTAGCTTGATGTAATTATGTCCACTATGCCTAGTGATAAGGAGCTTTGGGTATCCAAGTTTGCAAATGATTCAAAGCTAGCTGGGATCATTACATTCCTAAGACACCAAGAAAAAAAGATGTTTTTTCACACTAAAATATCTCTGAACTAATGAACATCAAGTTGGATACACCTGTAAGAACTGTAAAAATCAGGCACAAGAAACCTTATGTTTTGAAACATGAAATTAGTGGGTGTTATTAATTATAATGAGATAAGATATATAAACTCTGTCTAACAATCCAGATGCTTCTACTCATTTTTTTTTAACCAAAAACATACCCGTGCCCAGTTGGCAAATGAAACCAACTATTGGCGTAATGTTTAACATGTTCACCTCCTATGCGTAAGGTACAAAGTTCAATCCTGACCTCTAACCAATGCCTGTTTAGAGTTTGCATGTTCTCTCTGTGTCTCTATAGGGTTTCTCCCACTCCCATATATACATGTTGAGTGTTTCTGTCTCAAACTAATTTAAGAATGGAGCTGTGAGCAGCAGTAGCACCAATGCTAGATGGCACCCTATGGGGGAAAGTTGTATAGACAAACCACTTTGGCTATCTACTATGACCCTCAGTATCTTACAAATATGAAAACATGGATCACAGGCCTCGCGCAATTGCAGGACTGACCCTCAGTATCTTAAAAATATGAAAACACGGATCACAGGCCTCGCGCATTTGCAGGACTAGCCATTCAACAGCGTAAAACTATGTCTCTAGGTGATCTGGTCGTGTTGATCTAATATCTCCAAAATGGGCATAGCTATTTGTCAGTGATAACTAGGTTGAGGACCCAGCCTACTAAAACCTACGCCAGGACCCATGCTAACAGTGGAAAGGATGCATGTGCCCCTAGTGGCCAGTGAATGCCAGCCATAAAGCCCAGCAGCCCTGAGTCAATAAGTTATTAGCTGTCTGAACTCCAGTTGCTCAGCTTGAGTTATCCGGAATAGCTCTATTGATCAAAAGCTGGACATAAACCAGTCAACCTGCCAAACATGGACTAAGAACAGTCACACTCAATGGTTCACTGACAGGACAAGACTTTGAAGTGGATGATGTGATGGTAAGGAGAAGGCTGGACATTCTTTGTATGCAGGAGACAACAGTAGTAGAGCACTGCAGCAAAGCCACTTGGTTTGGGATCCAGAGGTTAATACTCAGGAGAAGGACAAACTAGAAATGGTGTGGGAATTGTGGTGAGGGAGAGGCTTCACAAGACCGTGAGGGATGTCATCAGAAGTAGTAACAGACTCATGACAATCTGACTCCCATGTAATGATAGAGCAGTATTCATAGTCTCAGCCTATGCCCCATGCCAGGGTTGTGATAGTGAGGAACAGAGTACATTCAGACAGCAGTTGCAGGACCTACTAGATAAAGCAGGACAATGGGAATTGCTGTTGATAATGGGTGACTTGAAAGCATATATTGGGACAGACAGAACAAGATAGGAGGACTGCCAGGGTCACATGGGTGGGGCAAACAGGAATAAAGGAGGTGAAGCCATTCTAGTTGACCTACAGCACAAATCACTGGTTGCCACACTCAGCTACAAGCAGTGGTCATTGAAAGGCTTCAACATCAACAGAGACAAGGCTGGAGAGCTGGAAGTTGATTGAAGAGAAAGCACAACAGTTCAAGGAATTACTCGTGGTTCTAGCACCTCAAGAAAAGGAGGAAATAGGTGGAGTTTAAGAACGATGGCAGTGCCTCAAAACAGTATGCGTGAGGATTACAGAACAGATATACAGATGAGCTAGGTATGGAAATAAGGTACATAAGGAAAGTTGGTGGTGGAATGCAGAAGTCCAGGAAGTCATCAAAATAAATACAAGAAAAAGTGGGAGATAGAAAAGACAGAACAGGCTAGGAAGGCATACTGGTTAGCTAACAGACGCTGAGAGAAGAGTTGCATTAACAAAAAGCAAGGCATCAGAGGCACTCTATCAACTTCTAGAAAGTAACTCAATAGATGGCGCAAAGAAACTATCGGGCTGTAAGGAAAACACAGAAAGATAAAAAGACAATCAGACATCCTTCATAAGTGACGAGAGCAAAAACCTGCTCACCACTCCACAGGATATTAAAGGCAGATGAAAGGAGAACTTTCAGCCGCCTCTGAATAAAGAGAACTCCACTGAAGCTGTACTGCCACAGACACAGCCTACGGTGGAGAAGAGGAGTTAACCCTAGAAGTAAGAACAGCACTAAGTAAAATGAAGTAAGGGAAAGCAGCATGCTCGTATGAGGTCACAGCAGATATGATCAGGATGTGAGGAGAAGTAGGGGGAAAATGGCTCCTGAGGATACTCATAGCAGTATGGAGAGAAAGACGCATCTCAAATGACTTAAGAATAATCAAAAAGAGTGTCAGTGTTCAAAAACAAATAGGACATTCACAACTGTGGGCAGTATAGAAGTATCAAAGTCCTGTCACAGTGCATGGAAGTTCTGGTGAGGGTGACTGATAAAAGAATAGTACTAGAAAGTAAGATGGGAAATTAGCAGTTTGGATTCAGATCAGGATGGACCACAAACAGACCCAATGTTTGCAGTGAGACAGATACTTGAGAAGAACCTAGAAATGAGGAAACAGGCCAACTGGGCATTCCTACACTTGGATAAAGCATATGACAAGGTCCCAA
Source organism: Protopterus annectens (assembly GCF_019279795.1). Taxonomy (NCBI): domain Eukaryota; kingdom Metazoa; phylum Chordata; order Ceratodontiformes; family Protopteridae; genus Protopterus; species Protopterus annectens. Next base: position 577,408,347 of record NC_056728.1, on the reverse strand, counting down.
GAAAGCGGATTTGGGCAGTCTGGTGGTTTGGAGTCCCAGAACACTGGTAGAATTAGTGCAAGCTATGTACAAGGACCCAATGACTTGAGTACAAAAAGTGTTTGGTCTTACAAAGAGGTCCCCAATGGGTGTGGGTGCGCATCAGGGTCCAGCTCCGGGCACACCACTGTTCATACTGGTGATGGACTACATTAGCAAACAGGTCAGAGGGGACAGGTCAGCAAAGTTGCTGTATGCAGATGATGTGGCATTACAGGCAGACTCTGAGCAAGAACTTCAGCAAAGGGGAGGGGATAGGCATGCAAAACTGAAGGCACAGGGGATGAAACAAGTACAGCTAAGACCGTTGTAATGGCAGCAAATGGTGAAAATCAGCAGAGGCTAATTAATTAAAATAGAAGAAAAAATACTGGAACAGGTTAATAGCTTCAAATATCTGGGAGGAATGGTTGAGAAGAAAGGAAGCCTGAATGAGGAGGTCAAAGCCAGAATCAGAAGTGCTGCAGTCAACTGGCACAGTGTGGCAGGGGTAGTGTATGACAGAAGAATGCCAAGGAAGCAGAAAAGTAAAATGAACAATACAGTAGTGCAACCAGTACTACTGTATGGTACAGAAACCTGGGCAGTAAAAGAAGAGCAGTTGAAGCTAGAGATGACAGAGATGAAGTGCCAGAGATGGGTGGTAGGATGCACACTATGGGACAAACGAAGAAATGAGGACCTAAGGGCAGAAGCCAAAGTAGCTCAAATTATATAACAGGTCAAAGGAAACAGATTACGGTGGTTCAGGCATATGTGCAAGAAAGCAGAAGACAATCAGGTGAAGACTTGGGACAGAGTGGAAGACGGCAACAGGAACTAATGGCATCCAGCAATGAGGTGGTCTCACAGCTAACTCAGGACTACACAGATCTGCACTGTTACTGGATCTTTCTGTCACAGCACCAGTGGGAGACACTTTTCCACTTCGATATTCAAGATTTTCTAGTAATGAGTTTCCTGATTTCCCTCACAGTGTGCAGTACATCTTCAGGGAATATGTGCCTGGAAGGGGTGAGCCTTAAAGTCCAGAAGCTTGAATAAATGACCAAATGACCAACTCTCCTGTTCTGACATCCACCAGCTGAGACAACAAAACAGACTCTTCCACTGCTAGGCTCAGCAGAAGAGAGAGCTAATACTGGCCTGGGCCAAAATGGTGCTGTCAGTAACATTTTTGGGCCTTCTTCCATTACCTCTTTACAACACTCTTGGGAACAAGGGTATGGTTGGAAAAGCACACCAATATACATCTGCCTACGGAATGGAAAAGGCATCTGTCATGGAGGATATCCTGTAATCATATTTTTTCAGCTGTCTTTTCTAGATAAGCAGAAAAATCTATTCTGGCACACCCCAGTTGTGGACCAACATCAGCACAACTTACCATTGTAACATGCAGGTGTTGGGGGGAGGGGGGGTCTAGTTTTGCTCCACTCAGATGGCCTGCTAAGATATTCTTCTGTGATGGGATGCTCGGTGTCTGGTTACACTTGCCTCCTGTGCCATTTCCAACACATGTATTGCAAGTCTGTATAGTTTGCATAGAAGGTAACAGATTCCTCCATTGCTTGTAAATACACCACATTCCTGTGGTATTGCATATCATGATTTGCATGGTTCTATGCTGCAAGCTGCATTGGAAGGCTTTGATTGCTAGTAATATGGCCATCGTCTCCTTTATATTTTTTCCCATGTATGCCTTGTCAAAAGCCTCCTGCACTCTCAGTTTACCTGCATGAGTTCACAATGTAGTGTGTCCAAGGAGTCTGTTTTGAGTCCGAGTACCTGTTTCCATCCAGAAGGATACCTCCAGTTATGAGAAATTTGTCCTGTCCACCATAACAGCTCTTTCTTAATGCAGGGTGGCAGAGAGATGGGTGTGTGCATGTGCAACAGTACAACCTGCAGCCTTGTCATGTGCAAGCTTACCAAGAGAATCACTTTAATTTCTCCAACACTTTTGGGTTTCTAATAGAAATGGGGTCCATTTCCATTATGGTAAGTCAAGTATGACTAAAGTTCATGAAATTAGTATTGTTTCAATCTTTGATATTAGCCAAAAGTGCTCTAAACAGCACCAGCAATGTGCCAGAATGGACTCCTCCAGCAATTCATATTGAGTTACATGCACTGGTAGCACATCTAAATACACCTGTAAAATAAATATTTAAGAGACCAATTGCTCCTACTACTACTGGAACTATCTATGTATCTTTCTTCCATATTGCCCTCATTTCTATTGCAAATCCTGATATTTTATGACTTTGTGTCTCTTTGAATGTAAGACACTAATCAATGGGTGCAGCAATTTCAATAAATCAGTATTACTTTTGTCTTCTTTTCCTAGACTACTATAGCTGGTTTTCTCTTATCTATTTTTGAGCCGTTGGTAATAGGTGATCCTACGTGATATAAACATCATTTTCTATAATGCTTTGCAGTTTACATTTTCAATGCTTCTCAGCTATTTCAATATTATAATGTATGCACAATCCCCAATGTAACAGTCTTGCCACATTATTGTGTTTTTTAGTATACAGGCCTTCTGCCAATAGCGTATCACACTTGGCAACAAGATGTTTTACAAAACCTACATTTTTCTGTTTCTCCAACATGTTCAATAGACTTTGTAAACCAACACGTATGTAGTCCAATATCCTGGGTCACCAGTATTAACCTTTTGCCTTTTGGTTTAAACTCACCTCTCCTTAACCATTCCCACATTAGATCCATATCGATGTGAGGACATTCCATTTGTTTTCTGCACTTGCAACTATATTTACGCATTTTCCACATTTCTTGCCCTCTCATCTGATCCTTTAACTTGTATTCTTTTGTGTTTTGGCACATTCAGTTGCAACCTGATTTTACCTACTTCCGGTTCAATTTATTCCCAATTGACACAGAAATGCTTCTGCTAAACTAAGGAGAGAAATTATACTTATTCGCCTCATGTTTTAAAACATTCTCTATACTTGGATCCTATGAGGTCAGCATACATGTGTGCAAGTCCTACAACTGCAGATCGATATATGTAATCAATTTCAAAGAGGCTCATGCCGCCTTCAGAATGGGAAACGTATAATTTTGGTATATACTAATTTTTATAAATCATTTGATAAACATGACGCATTTTTCTTGTTTTCCTGTCCAACTGATCCAATACCTCTTGGGGCTAGTCAATCACCCCAAAACTAAGTTTGAACAAGAACGGCAAATTGCTTTATAGTTTGGACTTTGTTACTAGATGTCACAGCTGTTTTCAGTATTTATTTTAGTTTTCTAAAATATTCCTTAACAAGCTTTATTCATATTTGTTCATTTTTTATTGTTGACCCTTCATCAGTTCACAAATATGTATACACTCCCTCTTACTCACTTCTTTTATTACCACATTCCTGTCCCAGACTGATATTTTCTTGGTGCTATAAGCTTTCCTGCTTTAAAGGTTGCTTTTGCACATTTTATCAAGACCAAATTACATTCTCAAATCATCTGAGTAAGTTTTGGCCACTTGCAGTTGTGCTTTCAGGTCCTCATCTGATGAGCTATGCAGTTTTAAATTATCCACAAAAAGATGAAATCTTACTTTGTTTTGTAGGAGCCAAACTGTAGCAATGACCTAATCCATTAAACAGACAGCTTAAATCGGTTAAAGGCAAGACAAAAGAGCAGTGGTGAGAAAGACACCCTGCAATATCCCCCTATGAATTTTTATCCCAGAGATAATAATTTGTCCTTTATCATGGCTTAGCTGCAAAGTGATTTGCTACCATTTCATGGTCCGTATAATGTAATCGATCAATGTGGGGAGTATATTACACATTTGTAAGCATTCTTATCCATGAATATGGATGCTGTCAAATGTATTTGTAGTCTATCCATACCATGTTAAAATTCTTCCCCTTTTTTACAATTCTACACAGAGACTTTACTTAAGAAATGATCCTTTGTTCCATAACTTTCTTTTGTTACCCTTTTGTTCTACTGCCATGACTGAGTTTTCTTCTAAATGACTATATACACTCTGCTGGCATCAATTCTGGTGTATAGTTTATACATTTAGCAAAAGTTCCAAAAGTTTATTAAATATATTACTATATTTTATGTTACCTGAAGACAATTTGGTTTCTGTTTTGAGATCTAAAGGTACCCTTGTAGGAATTGCATTGTGTGCCAAATTGTAGTATAAGGTTTTGAGAGGATAAATAATAATAAATTTGATTCTGTGGGGTTACCTTCATGTGAAACTGAGGGGATTATATATGCCCTTCGTTGTCCCTGTAACCTGGAATATATTGGGGAAAGTAAAAGAATGTTTAGAACCTGGTTACAGGAACACATTAGGGACATAACATAAAAAAAAAAGAGAGTTAGTGGCTGTTCACTTTATGGAATGTTACAATAGTGACTTTACATTATCACAAGGAACTATTCCGGAAAAAGTGTTTTGTGAACTTGGGTGATGCTGATATATTAAAAGACAAGTTATTTTTTATTTATTTTATTTTACATTTGTTGACCAGGCTACTCTAGCTAGATACATGTCCATTTTCAGTAGAGGCCTGGGGAGAAAAGCTCCAATCTGTGTAATATAACACTAGTACACAACGACAGACACCATAGAACAGATAAAAACTAAAAAAACAAAAAAAATACATTACAGTACATGCTAACATTATAGAAACAACATGACGTGTGTACACACAGAGAAACAAACATTAATATAGGCTAGCATTATACAAACAACATGCTAAGAATCATGGGTATACTGTATAGCAAATACAGTAGTTGCAGACGCAAGATATACAGGTTAAGGGGTTGATAAATGACAAGGGAGAGATAAAGGTTTGTTTAGAAGTTATACACTCAAGGGGAATAGATGACATACATTCAAAGCTATGAAGTGAGTGCATGGAGCAGGGGTAAGTTAATAAATTGTAAGTACTACAAGGAAGCTTGCAGGCAAAATGAGGCTTGCAAAAAATGAAGCATTAAAGAGGCTGAGAGATCAGAAAAGGTTGTAAAAGACAAGTAATGCTGAAGAATTCGTTTTAATCTGGGTTAGTGCATGGGCATAGCCATTGTGCTTTAAGGAGTAATTTTAGTTGCTTTTTGAAGAGTGGTAGTGATGACAATAATTGAAGATTGCTGGGAAGCCTGTTCCAGATTTTCCCTACAGAATTGGAAAAAGGGAGTCACCTGTTATTAGTGGATTTCTGGATAGCTGTCAGTAATTTATTTGCTGAGCAAAGGGTAGTAAGATTTCTAAAGGAGGTGATAAGAGTACTGAGAATAGGAGTATTACTGGGCTGATAAAAGTATCTTCTGAGTGATGGTAAGTTGTTGAAATGTTAGCTGATTCTGTAGCTCTAGCCATCCTAGCTGTTTAAGATTTAAACAGTGGTGGGTTCTAAAAGGTGAGCCTGTGACAAATCTGGCAATGTTGTTACAGCAGGTTGCCAGTTTAGTAAGGTTACTTTTAGAAAGATTGGTACATATAGGTATGGCATACAAGAGGGTAGAGATGAGGTGGGTATGGGCAATGGTGGTTCTGGTTTCAGGGGTTAAGAAAGATTTTATTCTGCAGCGAGAGACAAGTTTTCTGTTAACAGTTTTGATATTCGAGTTTATATGCGAGTCAAAGTTAAGGTGTTGATCAATTGCTATGCCTAAAAGTTTAGTAGATGGGTCTGGTTTAATGATAGTACCATTATTGGCCTTGATGGTGAGGTCAAAAGGAGAGGACTTTAGTGTCAGAGTGAAAAGCAGTGATTTAGTTTTTTTGGCATTTAATAGGAGGCATCGTTGTAGAAACCATTTTTCAACAGAGTTAAATACAGTTTAAGTAATGGTTTGAAGCGTAGCTGGTGAGGGGGCAAGTACAGACTAGTGTCGAGTCATCTGCATATTGAATGTAGGTGGCTTGAGGAATCTGTAAGTGTAGATCGTTAATGAATATCGAGAAGAGGAGAGGCCCCAGGATTGAGCCTTGTGGGACCCCTAGTGTAACAGAAAGAGGAGTAGAAAGGTTGTTGTCCCAGATGACAGCTTGCTATCAGTTTCCTAAATAGGACTTGAACCAGTGAAGTGCCTGTGAGGTGAATGTGAGTGATTTTAGTACGTCTAAAAGTACTTGATGGTTCACCATATCAAAGGCTTTTGAGAGGTCAATAAAGAGTGCAGCAGAGAGGTTACTATTGTCACGATGTTTGTTGATGCAATCAGAGTAGGATAAGAGAGCAGTAGTAGTACTATGAAAGGGCCTGAAGCCATGTTGACAGTCTGCAAGTAGGTTATTTTGGAGAAGGTGATCAAGTAGTTGTTGATGAATACATTTTTCCATTACTTTGGCAAGAGGAGATAGTAGGGCTGGGGCGATAGGTAGAAAGTTCTGTTGAGTTACCACCCTTATGGAGTGGGATTATGTGAGAGATTTTCCAGAGAGATGGAGCCTTCGGTAATAGTTCTATTAATTAGTATGGAAACAGGGTAGGACAGTACTTTTGCTGCAATTTGTAGGTATTCAGCTGGTAGGTGATCGGCAGAGGGGGTACAAGGTTTAAGCTTGGTAAGTAGTTTGAAGATGAGAGATGTAGGAACTGTCTTTAAGTGAAAGGTAGGGGGTGTTTTAGTAAGGGAAGAGGGGAGGGTTGAGCTACCAGGAGGTAAGGAGTTAGCAAGAGATTAAACAGTTTCTGTAAAGAGGGTATTTAGGGCATTGGCAATCTCATTAGGGGAGTTTAAGGAGAGACCTGCAGGGGTTGGAGTCTTGGTGTGGCCTGGGTATAAAAGTTTATTTATAGCTGACCAGAAGGTTTGAGGTTTTTGTTGATGCTTGTGCTGGAGTTTATAGTACTAGTTTTTTTTTTATCATGGAATATTGATTTTTGTTTGGCATTTCTTAGCTGTTTGTAGTGCAGGTGGTCAGTTAGGTTTTTGGTATTTCTCCATTTAGACCAAATCTTATTTCTTATTAGGATTTTTTGTCTAGACTCTTTAGTGAGCCATGGAGCGGCTTTACTACTAGTTCTTATAGATGTAGTGGGGGCATGGTATTCCAGGATTTGTAGAAATTTAGAGTTTAAATAGGATACTGCTTCTTCAAGGGGAGTTGTTTTAAGGGAAACCAGTTGCAGGCTTGCAGCTCTGCTTGGAAGCTAGTTGAATTAAAGTCTTTATTGTTCTGAATATTTTTAAAGAGAGTTTGGTGGGGAATTAAGGTTTTTTGCCTGATTATGTAAGTAAGGAAATGATCACTTATATCATCAGGAAGGTTATCTGCTTTGTAAGAGAAGGGATGGCTATTTACTAGGATCCAGTCTAAGGTACTTTCTTTTTTACTAGGCTTATGGATTCTGGTAGGGATGGTGGTAATTTGAGAGAAGCCAAAGAGATTTATATGGAGTGTAGGTTTGGATGAGGTACAGCTATTCCAATCAATATTAAAATCACCAAGAACTATGGTTTCTTGTAGGAAGGATTTGGAAAGCCAGCAGAGGACAGATTCAAGGATGTTGATATTACTGCCAGGAGGTAGGTAAGAGCATATTATATAAATGGACTTACTAGCATTGATCTGAAGCTTAGAGATAAGGATTTCAGTGTTACTATCTATAGGTAGTTGTACATCTACTGTGGAAACCTGTAGTCTGGACTTAAACACGGTTGCTACCCCTGCATCCTTTTTGGTAGTACGGTCTGATCTTATTATATTATAACCTGGTGGGATAACTTCATTATGCTTTGTTACTGGTTTAAGCCAGGTTTCTGTTAGACATAGGATATCAAAGGAGTGGGTGTCTAGTAGAGCATGGAGTTGGCTGGTTTAATTATTTAAGCTCTGGATGTTGAAATGACCTACGAGTAATGCGTTTGGAGTTTTAGTAGAGATGAAAGGGGTGGTAGCCTGGGGTTTGTGGGGCTTGAGTGGGGTTTGTGGGGCTTGAGTGGGGTGGTGTTGTATGGACCAGGGTTAGGATGAATGTCACCGTGAAGTAAAAGGTATTGTTGAGGGCTAAGTAAGAAGTTTAGGAATTTGTAGAGATTATTTTGAGACTTTCTAGTTTGTTGCAAGGAAATATGGACTAACCTATGATACTTAGGGGAGAAGTAGTGTGAGGTAGAGGTGATGTTAGCATGGCTATGAGAGCTCAGTTGATTTAGAGGTTGTGTTTGTCTTAGGGGATGTAATAATTCCTTAAAATGTAGATTTTCATATGCGGTCAGAACAAAGGATATAAATAGAACAGATAAAGCAGCAAGTAGGTGTACAGGATTTGTTAGTTTACAGTGGTAAGATATGGGTATTTTATCAGTATGAAGTAGGGCTAATTAATGAGGTAGGATGGATTCAGACTGGAGTAAGAATAAGATATTTGGGTAGATATTATGAAGAGTGATAGTATAGGTCCTTATGTAAATGACGTTCCAGGAGAAAAATTGGATTGGTAAGTGGATAATTAGGGGAGGGGTGTGGCTTGTGATGTATAAGTGTAGGACCACTGGGGGTGGGAATTGGGGGTAGGGGAGTGGAGTGAGCCCGCAGGGCGAACGGAGTGGGTAGAGCCAGAGGGGGGAAAAAAGTTCAAGGAGAACAATCAGTACAGTGTGAAAGTAAGGGAGTAAGCGTGTAGAGTTAAGGAGAATAGTAAAGAGGGTAGCAGGGATAGATTAGCCTAATTAGAAGAGAGTTGTATGGAATAAGAATCTATTGGGACAAATTATAGGGTAAAGAAGAAAGCAGGAAAAGCTAGGAGCTCAAATAAGGAAGAAAACACTAGAGAAGAAGGTGAAGAAATACAGGGAAGTTAGTTGTTTTTAGACTACCACCTTGTAGCCAGTTACATAATTGCAACAGGCGAAAGAGAAAAAGGTCCCCTAAGGGGGATAAGAGACTGGGTTAGAGCAGGGAGAAATCCTACTTAGGAATAAGGGGATATATGTTGAAAGTACAGGTTGAGAAGGTTAACAGGGGAAGATTGGCTGCTAGCTAACCTGACTGGGTGCATTTTTACCTAGCAGTATTAGTCAACAGGCAATAGTACCATTTGAAGACATACTTTCACTGTATTCTTTCCAGGGAATAAATACTCAGGGAGCAGGTCAATTTTGTCACTATTCAGGACTCAAATTCTTTGGCTTCCAGCAGGGTACATTCAGGTAGATTAAAGCTGGGGCAGGCAGAAACACAATGCTGATATATGTAAGAAACAAAGGAAAATAAAAGAGAGATGAGGCTAGCAGTTCAGGAAATAGGGATACATACAATTAAATTCAATACACACAGACAATAAGAGTTGCTTCCGCAGGTGATCCCTTTCTTATAAAATATTCCACAAAAGAAAGAAATGTAGCTAGCAATCCTATTTTGGCTCAACAGGAATTATCAACTTGCTAGGTAACGGTCAGAGATAATTAGGGCAGTACTTAACATTAACTAAACAAGGTCGCTACAAACTTTATTAGTATCAGTGTAAAACTTGCTACAGATACTTAGGTTTGATGGGCATACGCTAAAGCAATACTCAATGCCCAATGATATAGTCGACTTAGCTAAGAGAAAAAAGAAGCAAACTCATGAAATAACACAAGTTTAGCAAGCAGGAAAAAAAATAATGTAATAGTGACCTAATCAATTGTCTAACCCCCTTAAACATGATAAAAACGGCCATATAAAGGAGGTAGAGACAGCACGCAAATTAAGCGCACCAGATTTGTAAATAGTTTAAATCAACTAGAACCCCACTCAGAGATACATTTCACAGGTGCTACACTAATTGTAACAGACTATACAGGTTTATTATTTAAAGAATCTGTTTTTATACTTGTGCATCACTCTTGTACCTCATGGTTTAAATTATGAAATTAACTGGAGGTATTTGATTTAATTAAGGTTTTATTGATTTATTGTTTTACTGATGTGTGTATATAAGGGGAATTTATCTGAATGATTAGTTACTTCTTGAAGGCTGTATTGGCAGAGAAACTAAAGTTTATTTAATAAACTTTTGGAACTGTTGCCAGTTGAATTGCTTCATCGTCCTCTGTTCCTTTGGTGGTTTTTATAGTTTGTACATCATTGGAAGTTATTAGTCTATAGTTTTTAGGATATCTTGCAGGTTCACTCTCAAGGAGAAGTATTGTTTTTCCTGTTATTAACCAGGTTGGCATCTATTGGGGGTGGACATATAAATGGCTCTTACTCAGGGCTAAATCTTCTGTAAAGATGTTAAGACTTTTAGCCAAAAGTTAGCTACTGCACCTGGGCTTGGGTTTTTTCAATTAGGAACTTTTCTTAATTTTGTTTCAATACCTCTGGCCTTTACTTCATCCTATTTCATATCCTGTACATTTGAACTTCTTATTCTTTCTAGTACTTCTTCTATTCATTCATCATCTTTATGATCCATGGGATCTTCATAGATGTTTTTCCAAATTGTGTCTTTTCCTTGTTCTGTTTTTTGAATCACCACTACGCAGGAGATCACGTGCAATAAAACTCTGAGTAAATTCTCCAACTATGATTTGTTTTAAGGTGACAATCTTTTTTGAAATACTGGAGCCTCGGATGGCACCGAGGGATAGGACACAGATCCTGGTGCCGAGGAGGTCTGCGACGAGGGCGCTGGCGAAGCATGGAGCTGACTCGGTCCCGTAACTGACCGGGATGCAGGAACCGAGCGACTCCGTTTTTCCTTACATTTTTTGGTCTTAGGAGGGGGTGAGACTTCCGACCCAGATAGAGCCTCTGAGAAAGGTGGCTTGAGTAACCCTTTTAAAATAAGTTTATTCTTGCATTCTGTTAGTGTCCGATTACTAAAACTAGCACAAATGTTACAATCAGTTTTAATATGATCCACGCCTAAACAGTAGAGACAACGGACATGCGTATCCGAATTAGGCATCTTACGTCCACACTTGTCACCCAACTTAGTTTTGTCTGACATGGTAAGGAAAACAATGCTACCCTATTTAAAGAATAAAATAAAATTATATATATATATATATATATATATATATATATATATATATATATATATATATATATATATATATATATGTCAATAAAAATCTTTAAAATATAAAGATAAAATAATAAAATACCAGTGATGTTAGATAAGGAATACCACTAGTAAAAAGGGGAGGCCTGTCAAAGACAGGAAAGAGGGACAGTAACAAAAAGAATAAAAAATTAAATTACCAAGGAAAAGGGTAGGAAAAAAGGCTAACTTGACTAATAATTTAATAACCTAGAAGAAAAAACTGTCATAAAATCAACAATTTACTACTTAGCTTTGAGAGAGATGGCCAACACGTCTGACTAAGAACGTGGCAAATGAGATCTGGAGTATCTAGGAGAGGGGCGTTGTGGCTAGGTTCTTAATCAAGAGTTTTTGGCTTGCACGAGCTGGAAAACGGCCGTATCAGTTCCGAGGACAGAACAGAGGTCCTATCTGCAATGTACGAACAAAAGATTTATATCAGATTAATAATTTATACAATATACAAAATCACATTTCACATGAGAGATAAGGCTTGGAAGACAGGAGATAGGGGCATTTATCTGGCTTGGGATCAGCTAATTCCAACAACTCCAGGTACCTCTTGTGGGGATCCACAATTTCTCCTTAAAACCGCCATGTACTCATATCACAAATCAAGGTTTCACTAAAGAAGACTTCCTCTGTTGAGGATGCCAAAAACAAATATTAACCTTAATTTGTGTCACATAACAGAAGAGTGCATATAGCACATGTCATCTTCTGAATGTTTTCATCGTAGATGTATGCAGGGTAAGATTTGGGAACTCACTCTCTTGACAAGGGCAGACATACAAGATAGAACAAGGCTTGATGGACACTGGTAAGGTAGCAATAGCCCTTTGTCACACTGCAGAATGTATTCTGCAGCTTATTTTCTACTGAGAAAAGTGATGTCTCAGGCCAGAAAGATCAAAACAAGCAAAAGCCTCCAAGTCTAGAGGCCTGCAAATATAGTTAGTTAAAAGAGCAAAAGGAACATTCCACCTCAGAACACATTGCATCTGTTTTCTGATTAGTTTTAATACACCAAAGTCACTAAGTGTTTCTTAAAAAAATGTAATATTATTCCACATAAAATAGCAGGCATTGGGCTTGCCATATTAAGGTGAAATTCTTTTTTTTTTCTTCTTGACTGATCTTCAGTTTTGTTCCTTTCAGAGCCTGTTTTATGATGTAGTAATAATTTAGCTCCACTGCTCTCTTTTAGAAGGCCAAAAATTGTAGCCCTTCAACAAGTGACAGTGTCTTCCCTTCACTCTTCCTGAGGTGACATGGAAGTGAATGAAACTTGCTAGATCGTGTGCAAGTGACAACAGTTACCATGAAATTAATTTTGCTATTTCCCAGTGCTTGCAGTGGGAAGATCCATGTTTTTTTCCTCCTGAATGTTGTAAAATTAAAAATCAGTTTTGTTAGTTGCAAAAAAAATACTTGACTCTTATGTCCCCCTCCCCCCTCCCTGATATAACATTCCACTATTCTGCAACTCTACAAACTATAGCAGACATTCTCAACTTTTTCTTATTGTAATTTTTTTTTTTTTTTGGGGGGGGGGGGGGTCATATTCTGGTTACTCTTCAAAATCAGCAGTAATGCTTGCTGTACTACCCGTAAAAGGACATCTTTCATCACTGTTCTGCCCCTTTATAAATGCAATTGCAGCAAAAGACTTAAAATGGACATGTCAGTTAATAGCACTCCTGCAGATCATATTCACTAAATCAAAACACCTATGTTACAAAAAATTCATACTTGCATTGGTTCGCAAAGTAAAAGAATGACTCACTTATATTAAAAAAAAAGTTACGTAACCACTAGTTTACTACAGGTCACATCAGCAAGGGTCTGTAAATAAATGAAGCACGAACAAAAGAAGCTGTTAGTATTTCTTGAAGTACATGTATCCCTCCCTAAGCTAGTGAAACCTGAACCTTTGGGCTAAAAGTTCATAAGATTAACAAACAAAAAAAAAAGGACTACATAAAAAGTTGCCTACCAAACTACCAAAAATTTATTGGCATATTCCCTAACACCTGGTGACATCAGCTTGTGGGAAGTACCCAGTACCCAACAGAGAAAATTAAAAGTTATGTACTTACCAGAACTTGGTATCTACGTTGTCCATTTCATTCTTCCTCACTACTGGGTTACGGATCTGACCCTCAGATCCATCTCAGCCACAATTTTTAGGCTTGGATTCTAGTCTTGAGCTCCTCCCTCTACTCATAATGTCCTACAATCCCTGTAGCTTCTCAGACCAAGTTTCCTGCCTTACTGCCTACCAAATAAAAAGACATAACAGATGGAAGGAAATCAGAGGCTCAAACCAGGAACGTAAATGTTCCTATAAATCCAACAGGTCCTCAGGAGCTAATAGGATGGGGGATGGCTGGGAGGGAAAGCGAAGAAGAATGAAAATGGATAGCACAAATGCCAAATTATGAAAAGTACATAACTTTTAAACTGATGTTGTCCTTTTCATTCTTCGTCACTATTGGTCACAGTCTTGGGTGGCCTCAAGAAGGACATGCTGGAGCACTGTCGAACCAAAAGAAGCCCTACTTCTGGAGACAATGTCCAATTTATAATGTGTCACAAAGGTATGAGTCTCTGACAAGTGGTTGCTGCACAATTATCATCAACCGACACCCTGCAGGAGAAAACAGATGATGTAGCTATAGATCTAGTAGAATGGGCTATAGGAGGATAATGCAATTTCAATCCATTTTTTGAATAAAATTAGTGAGGTGCAGTCAGTAATCCATTTAGCCAATGTAACTTTGGAAACTGCTTGACCTTCACGGTTAGGTGAGAAAGAAACAAATAGATGGTCAGACTTTCTGCACTGTTTTGCTCTAAGAAGGTAGAACCATAGTTGTCTATGAACATCAAGAAAATGCAAAATATATTTGCTCTTCTTAGAAATTTTTGGAAAGAAGACTGGCAACTGTACAGACTGGTTTATATTAGTCTCTCTGGCTACCTTAGGCATAAAGGATGGACTGATACAGAGAGAAATACTATCTTTGTGAAAACTTATGCAAAGCGGTTTTAATGATAAGGCCTGAAGTTCAGAAATTCTTCTTGCTGAAGTAACAGCTACCAACAAGATGGCTTTCCATGAAAGGAATTTCATTTCACAATCACTAGCAGGTTCAAAGGGCTTTTGAGTTAGTCCTTGAATAATGTTAGATCCCATGGTGGAGTAGGATCTTTCACTGGGGGTCTAAGTACAAAACTCCCTTTCATGAAGGCTTTGCATAATTTAGACATAGAAAGGGAGCCAGAAACATCTCCAGCATGAAAACTGAAGGGAGAAGAAAGAAATAGCAGGATGGCTGAAACTGGGGCAGAGAAAGGATCGATATTCTCTTTGGAAGCCCAAACGGCAAACCTTTTCCATTTGCTTTGACACACTTTTTTAGTAGAAGCTTTTTGGGAAGCTAAAACTAAGTTTCGAACAGGGGAAGCAAGCCTGGACCTTTGTAGAATTACTGGAATTAGAGATACCAAGCAGTCAGTTTGAGGACGAGCACATTGGGGTGTTGAATCCCTAATGGATGAGAGAGGAGGTCCTGTCTGGACTCCAGAATCCATGGGAGATATTTCAGATGAGACCAGAGAAAGTGGAACCATACCCAAAAAGAGGCCAGTAGGTGGCAATAAGGATTACTGACCTCTTCAGCCATCTGGCTTTCTGCAGAAACTTCAGGATCAATGGTAGAGGGGGATGAGCATAAAGGAGACCGGAGAGCAAATTGTAAACTAGAGCATCCCTCGGAGATTTCCCTAGAGGGGGAAGCAGAGAAAAGTATTTGCTGCATTTGTTGTTTTGAGGGAAGCAAAGAGGTTGCAGCAAGGTGGGCCCCAATGGCTGAAAATCAGTTTCGCCACTGACTGCTTGAGGGACCACTTGTGATGGGTCAAAATGGACCTGCTCAGTTTGTCTGCAAGAATGTTGGTTTACCCCGGTATATATGCTGTAACTAGAAAGCGGTTTGAAGATGTTGCCCATTCCCATGGGCTCTCCTCATAACTAGGTAAGAACGGGTTCCTCCTAGTTTGTTGCTATACCAGACTACTGACATGTTCTGGGGGTGTATAGCAATTGTCCCACAGGGGGAGGCTGTCCTGAAAGACTTGCAACATTAGAAGAACTGTTCTCATCTCTAGGACGTTGATATGCAATCTGGTCTCCAAGGAAGACCACGTGCCTTGGACCAACCTTCCCTCAAAATGCCCCCCTCCTCCCATTCTAGCTAGGAAGAGTCTGTGGTCACTGTGGCAGTAGGGGGAGGAAGAAGGAACGGCCTACCCAGGGACTGATCATCTGAATGAATCCACCACTGAAGATGACATCTACAAATCGTAGTCTACTTGATAGGAACAGATAATTGTTGGTAAAGAATACACCACTGGACAGCCAAGATTCATTGGAAGCCTCACATAAAGAACCTTGTTAAAGGCACTAGGATGATGGCAGCCGACAGAGCCAAGGGCTTGAAGTGTCAATCTCACCAAGGGAGACGGTAAAGAAATTATTTCCCATACTTGGTGTCTCAAGGACACTATGCGACGAGGAGACAAAGAAGCTATCTGTGCGTTGTATCCAGAACAACAACAATGAATTCCAAGCTCTAACAGAGGAGAGGTTCGATTTGGCAAGATTTATGGAAATGCCCAGGTAGCTGAAGAACTGGAGCAAATAGTCCCTGGCCTGAAGTAGTTGATGCCGGGTTGGAGTAATGAGAAGCCAGTCATCCAGATACAGGAGCACCTGGAATCCTTTCAGTCTCAGGTGAGCTGCCACGACTGCCATAAATTTCATAAACATCCTGGGGGCTGTGGCGAGTCCAACGGGCAGAGCTCTGAACTGGTAATGACTGGCTCCCAGCCTGAAGCGCAAATGGACTTCTGGAGCATCTGTCTATTCTGATGTGACAGACCTTCAGGAGCACATCCAATCATCCTTGGACAATAGGAGGAGAGTGGACTGAACCATAACCATCCAGAACTTTGACTTCTTTACATGCTGATTTAGATTGCTCAGATCTAGAATGGGTCTCAGGTCCCAGTTTTTTTTT
This sequence comes from Protopterus annectens, assembly GCF_019279795.1. Classification (NCBI taxonomy): domain Eukaryota; kingdom Metazoa; phylum Chordata; order Ceratodontiformes; family Protopteridae; genus Protopterus; species Protopterus annectens. Next base: position 577,392,176 of record NC_056728.1, on the reverse strand, counting down.
TTTAGCAGTAAAAAGAAGCAGGAGCAAGTTCCTAATTCTCTTTGTTTGGTTGGGACTGTTTGGATGACTCTTTTTTGCAGTAATTTTTGAATTTCCGGTACTGTATGCTCCCTCTAATTGGGTGGAACGTCAGGGAGTTTCTTTTGGTCCTCCGGAGGCTGAAGGGAAAAGGAAATGCAACAGCCTCTGGATAAAATGCTTAGCACCCAGGTATTTGCTGTCAGACTGGTCCAAGCATCTAGTTGCTGGGCCCTATGACCCCTAGACTAGGGCTGGCCAGAGAAAGGTTCTCTGAAGCTCTGATTCTGCAGACCCCCCCACCTATGGGGCGGCATCTACCATTGAAATTTCCATCTCTACCTCTGAAGGAAAAATCCCCACACTGATCCTGAAAACAGCCTTGATTTTTTAAACAAGTCTTCTTACCCCCTCGCTGATTTCTGAAGAAAGTGCACTGAAGGGTAAAAAAACTTGATCCCACTGGCAAACAGGGAGGAGGCATTGACAAAGGGTGCCTTAAAAGATTCCACAGTCACAAAGCCTCATCCAGGCATGCCTTCCGACTGCAATACCCGAGCCAGCTGCCCTTGAGGTACCCTTCACTGAATGGGAGATGAGCCTCATGGAAGAGTTGGTCACAGAAGTAAAAGTAGCCAGTTGGGGAGATAATTTCTTGAAGTCCTCATCCGACATGGTCTCTGCAACAGAATTGCACAGCTTCTTGACCAAATCCCTCTGCAAATGAGTGAAATGTGCCAAGAAACTTAATGATCTCAGCGTAAAGGCACTTACAAATCTGTTGATCGCTCCACACTCCCTGCAGGATGGACAGAGGAGCTCTATTTAGCTAGCTCCTGCTACAACAATGGCATCAACAGGGACACCCTTGGACCAATGAAGTCAGTCTTTGGGAGAACCAGAAACCTGTCCACGCATTTGGGGATTGGTTCTATACTGTCCAACTACTTCCAAGCCTGGCGGGAGACTTAAGTCAATAAAGTCGAGGGTCACCCAAGACGTAGACGGGCCTGCCCCGAAAGCATCCAAGAGCACAGACTCTTCAGAAGGAGAAGGGTGAGCCAACCAGCCACCTTTCTGCCTAAAGGATCTCTAATATGTCTCCAGAGGAGACATCAGGTGGCGATCGAAGGGATCCTTCTCCCTCAAAGTTAGTGTCTTCTGCGAGCGACTCCATTGGGGAGTCAATGTGCCTCTTTTTGCATGTTTTCTTCTGAGGCATTTCCTCTGTGGGATGTTCAGGGAAGGTATCAGAAGAAAAGGAAGCAGAGAGAGGAAGGGATGGGTCTAAAAAGGTCGGAACAGAATTCCTCCCCCCAGATCTGAGGCTGACCCCTCGGATCAGAGACCCAGTCTGATCAGATGATCACAGAGGAGAGCTAGTCAGGTAGCCAGAGTTGAGGAAGGGAGCTTCCTTGGATCAGAAGCAGACTCTCTCGGAACTAGGATCCATGGACTTCAAAGTCACTGGTCAGATCGGAGAAGGAGACTGGATCAAAGCAGCAGAGACACTCACTGATTCGATTGGGGATAGAACCAACAACACCCCCATCTGGATTTGAGTTTTGAGAAACCTCTGCATCTTCCTGTCCATATCAACATCCAATAAACTCCTGGAGGGCCTACAGGAAGCAACCAAAGTAGGTCTGGAGTGTCTGGATGGGGTTTGGAGCAGTTTTGAGGGCAGTGTTGGGGAAACTGTGCTGATGGCGAACTCTGGGGTTCAGGGTCTAATGCTCAGATCCGAGGTGTTTGGATCTGAAGTGGAAGAAGCTAACTTAGGAAAGGCAGTCACATGAGAAATGCCTGTCAGATCCAAAGAGCGATTTGCATCCGAAGGGGCAGGAGTGGGTCTTAGATCCAGAAAATTTGGTTCTGAGGTCTTTGGAGACTAAGCCAGAGGCTCAGAAGAAGCTTTCAAAGTCTTATGGGAGTGTTTTCTTGGCTCCAAAGACCCAGTAATGCTAGCTGAGGGGATTTGAGCCCCTGAAGATGAGGATGAAGCAGGCAAAAAACCTTTTAGAATAAGTTTGCTCCTGCGGTAAGCAATGGCTCTGGGGTTGAATTACTCGTAAATCTGACCACAGGTAATCTTCCCCTAAACAATACACACATTAGCTGTGTGCATTGGAATGGGGAATCTTATGCCCACATTCAGAGGAGAGCTTGAATCCTGTAGGCTCATGCAACATTATACATAAAAAAACTATAACTACAACTATAGCTACAAGTTTAACTAGAATTCTAACTGCACACTAAATAATCACACTTCAAAAATACAACAACCCTTTAACTAGCAACTACAAATAATAAAATACAAGTATGAGTATAACCCCCACCTCTTCTTTTAATTCATGAAAACTTCAGGATAGTGGGAAAAAGAGAAAAATGGAAAGGTAGAAATGCCAACAGTGCAGAGGGAGAAGCAGGACGGAAGGGTAAACACACCACCTAGTCCCAAACGCCTGCGAATCGGAAAGGGAGGGGAGGAAACTAATACCAACAAATTCAAGAAGTAAAGAAAGAATAACTATAATAAGCCAAACAACTAGACTTATCGTCACCCAAGAAAGAAACCAGGAATCTGTGTCATACCTGCTAGGCGGCAAACGAAATATGAGGAAGTTACAGAAGGCCATTATGGGTAGAGGGAGGAGCTCGAGCCTAGGATCAAGGTCTAAAAAAATGCAGCAGAGTCGGATCCGTAACCCAATAGTGAGGAAGAATGAAAAGGACAACATCAGATCAACAGATTTCCCTATGTTTGTAGCAGGGCATGTAGATGGAGACAAGTTCCTATGTCAAAGTATGCAAGAGGTCAAGCTTAAAAAAAGGACTGCTTCTCTTCCTTTGATCCCAAGGAAAGAAAATTAAATTTTTATAAAATACAGGCTGCTTCCATATAATTAAAAGATCCAATAACCAAACTGTATGGAGAAAAGAGCTCAGGATCAAGTTAAATTGGAAGTGAAGGTAGACTTTCCCTATACATTCAGAAATAACCTTGTTATGGCTAGGAAAAGGTGGCCACTGTATAAAAAATAGCAGGGATATATCAATAGCAGGACCTTCCCTTGGGCTTGAACCACATGCCTGCCAATAACTGCCTGGAGACTGGTATCCTGCTGTGATTCATCACAGGTTCTGGGGAGGCCTGGTGGCAGCTTGTAAGAACTACCTTAGTGCTGGTTTCCAAACGGGTTTGACAGATGGCTATGCCAACACAAAATGTAATGCAGCCAAGGTGATGCCCAAAGGCACCTACCCAACCAGAACTCACAGGTTTTCATAGGAATGAAGGGGACTCCGACCACAGTGCTCATCTTACTGTAGTACTTTACTTTGAGCTTCTTTGACTCTTCTGGGGAAGACAACCTTGCTGCAGATGTCAAAGGGAATGGCATAACTTGACTGAAATAAACGAGATTTAGTGTGTCAGGAAAGCCTCAAGATTTCTCTCTACTCTTTGCAGTCTCAATTTAAAAATGAGACCGCTCTGCAGGTGGAAACAAGGCAACAGGATGATCCTATCCTTCTTGTAACAGAACAACCACAGACAGTGGAAGCCCCTTGATGGGGATATTCTGACCATAGGCACATTTGTTGGTGTTCTTTTTATGCAGACATCATCAGCCTTTGAAAACCAACAACACACAAATAGTAGTGCTCTGCAAAATATTACCACAGGCAGAAAAATACAACGTAGAATGTAATGAAAGTCAAAATCTCAGAATGGGTTCTTATCATTCCGAATGTCACCTCGTTGAGACCAACACATCAATTACTGAATGTACTCGAGACCTCAAAAAAGAAGTGAAGATGGCACAAGTCAACCTGACATCCTGTTGATCTCCGGTGTGGGGAGGCCAGCCCACTCTTGGGTTATCTGATGCTCTGGAGGTGAAGCAGGATGGGTAGACACCTATCTATGGTTAAATCCCATTTATCATAAATAATGCTGTACCAATATCCATACGATGAAAATCTCAGATAATACTACAGTACAACTGAAAAGTTAAATAGATGAGAAGACCAACTACATGTACCCTATATGAAAGGCAAACAAGACACGTCATTCTCCAAATAAGCCTTACCGAAGTGGTTAAAGGACAACATCGTCTGTGAAGAAAAAATTGCCAAAACATTTGGGGTGGGGGTGAACATCCTACTCTACTAGGACAGCAACCACCACTACAGTCTTCATCAAAATCTGTGCACATGCAAAGCAGCTACCTGAAAAATGTACACATTTTTTCCAAGCACTATAGGCCAGAAAGCCAGTCTATAATAAGAGCAGATTTTGCAACTGCTTTTCTGCAAAGAATGTTATGAATACTCCATCCAGTGGAACATGTGATTGCTTTAGTAGTTTTGCCCTGAATTTAGAATTCTGCAACAGCAGTGATCACTATGGCAAACACAGTACAACCATTATGAATCCACTCACAAGAGAAAGCGTGGGGATGACTGTGGCAACACAGGCTCCCATCATCCTTCCTCAGAACTTAGGGGCACCATTACTAGTGATCTACAGGACCTATTGACCTCTAGCTCATGGTCAGTCTACAGAGGGGTTAGAAAATTACTACTTGTATGCAAAGAAAAAAAAAAGTAGGAGGGAAGCTATCCGTTATCATCCTCTTCAACAGTGATGTACATAACCAATACTTCCATAACTGTCCCATAAAGAGAGTCTATAAATATAAATATGTCCTTTCCAAGGCAAAGATAAGGCTGTTACATTATGCTGCAAGCCCTTGACAACTTTGCTAATCAAGGACTGTGGTCAAAGTTTGCCCTAAGCAAAGCATGCTACAGGGTAACCAAAGATGGCACAGGCTACTCCATCTTTCAGCCATACACTGGGCAGACATCTTGGGAAAGGGAGGTCTTGATATATCTGCCAGGGACACATCTGAAAAGTAATGAAAGTTAAGAGGAAAGGGTGGAAGTTCACTCCCCAGACATTTCCCCATAAAGATTTTACTGCAACACATTTCACATACTTTCTATTACTTCTTATTTTCCTTTAGAAAAACTATCTTCTGTCTGTTGTACATACTTGTTTGTGTTTACTGTACATATTGTAAATATATGCCATTTGGTCTGTAGGTGACCAAGACTTATTGCCACATTAACCTTTGTTTCCACAACTGTGCTTTTTCCCTCTTGGAGCTGTAACTTACTGTTTTGCTGTACCTTCAAAATTACCTTTAATTCATGCCAGCATTTGTAATTATTATACCACTATTTTGAATCTGTATTCCTCTGTTCTCTCCTGGAAAAGGCTATTTGGCTGTGGGAGATTTGATGTGGTCAATAAATTACATCAGCAAACACTGCAACTACTTTTAGAAAGACATCTGCCAGGCAGATGCAAAAAACTTAGATCCTTTGTACTTAGAATACAGCAGGATGACTGAAAGGAGCATGGACAATTGTAACTTCTTACCTGAGTAATTCCTGTTAATCTGGTACAAAATGTAGACAGCTGGATATTAACTTCAGGCTTTACATACTTCTGAAAGGTGTCTTCCTAAAGGAAGAGACAAATATTACACTTTATTGAAGTTAGAAAGACATACATTTCTATATATATATATATATATATATATATATATATATATATATATATATATATATATATCTGTAACTACTAAAACATAGGCTCTTCACTCTTTTCAAGAAATGAAGGTAATTAAGATTGTGCACTAATTTCAGACATCCAGATTTTACACTGCAACCCTATAATATTATATTATGTCATACACTAAAATTGAAATACAACAGACCCCATTCAGCCATAGAGCTAGGACATGTACAAAGTGAGGTCAAAATTCCAAGTTATACACAGAAAGGATCATATACACTGCATGTCTGCGTGACTGACAGTATACTTAAACAACAAAAATGATACAGAATGGACTACTGTTAGGTGAGAAAGTGAAAATTAAAATTTAGCTACGAGGAGGAGGAACAGTTTTGGTTTTACAGAGGTAAAGTTTTGGTTTTAAGGAAAACCACAAGCGAGAGAAGAAGACATGATTTTGGAATGAGAATTCCCTTCCAAAGGTCTACAAACATTGAAAGATTTACTTGTAAAGTCCAGATTAAAGAAAGATATTACTCCAGGACTAACGAAGAGAGAAGAAACAAAAGGCTAAGTACATGCAAGGATAAAGGTGGAACGGTAGCTACAATTTGGCAAATTAAAATGAGGAGAAAGCTCCAAGGAACTCAAGAGACTGTAGTATGCTCTGGATGCTTGAATGTGGGTAAGGTCGTTCCCACATTGCAGTATCCTGCCATCCACCAAAGGCCCCTTGAAAGGATGTAACCTCTTACAGTGGATATAAAAAGTGTACACACCCCTGTTAAAATGCCAGATTTTTGTGATATAAAAAATGAGACTACAATAAATCATATCAAAACTTTTCCCACCTTTAATGTGATCTATAACCTGTACAATTCAATTGAAAAACAAACAAATCTGTTAGGGGAAAATATAAAAAATAAAAAATATGCAATAAGATTGTTGCATAAGTGTGCACACCCTTAAACTCATACTTTGTTGAAGCACTTTTTGCTTTAATTAAGTCTGAAATAGGGCAAATACTGAGCAACTATATCACTTTCCAAATAGTCACCTTAAGGAATGAAATTCCGGTGACTATATCTCCAAATCAGTGTGATGCCACCAAAACAAAAGTGTTGTTGCTTACACAACAGCCACACACTATTCTTTTCATATTTAGCCCTTTACCATGCAGCAACCAGAGAAAAATACACACTTTTAAAACTATTTTAAGATGTTTCAGTGAAGCTAAGGCCACACCAAAAAATGTCAAATAATTTTGTATTGCAAAATTAAAATTTACCACTTCCAGTGTCCGTGTGTTGATCAGTACAATTGGAAATTCAATAATTTCATGTAGAAAGTCATTTGGGTTGTTTTCCTCACATGTTGCTTCAAAATCAATGACACAGATAAAATCATAATATGTATCTGTGCTGCTAGCCTCTGTTTGTGCTGCTTGTAACAGTTTCTGCTTCTTATAGTGACTTTTTAAACGTTTTTTCAGGACATCTTTTACACCTCTGAAAGCAAGGAGAAAAAGTGTGTTAACTAAAAATTTTAATACAAGTTATTGTTAAAGCAATGGAGACATTTGTAATGACAGCCAGTAAGATCTGACTATCTCCCTTACACCACTTTAAAAACAAAATACCAGCACAATCATATGTCTACAGAAAGTGTGAAAAACAAAACGATCATATGTCTACAAAAAGTCTGGAAAACAAAATGAGCATACATCTAAATCAAGAGAAAGATTATAGTTTGTCCTCATGTCAACAAGTGTAGTCCCTTTCCTGTTCCAGTGTCCCATCTAAACCACAAGACTATCAACACAGCAGCCCTAGCCTACAGTTAATTTTGTGGCCACCAAACTGGAGCAACTGCCCCAGATTTTATCATTCAAATGGGTTTCAAAAATTATTCCTATTTGTGACATGTGATAACAGAAGCATTACCTTGGTTACAATACAGCACAGCATAATAACAAATAAGTGTAAAAGGGTATGTTATGGCCACTATTCAACTTTACTAAGAGTATGCCACCCAGTCTGCTAACTAACTTTGTATAGAAAAAGAAAACGATCTTCAGCAGACACAACAATTTCAGTGCAGAACAAAATAAATGGAGCACTTGGATGTATGTGGTAATAACACTTTTTATTCGGTTTACACCAGTAATGGCTGCTTTTTTTTTTTTTTTTTTTTTTTTTAATTAATCATGTTTCAGTGACTAAATGACAGATTAAAAATGCAGAACTTTTTTTACAAAATGATTCAATCAAAGAAACACAGTACACGTAAAGTGCCCAAGCGGGACATTTCATCACCATTTCTTTTTAAATCAACCAAATAGTAAGTACAATGCAACACACCATAATAAACTATAGCTAAGAGCAAACTTAGTGTTCCTGCCTTTGTTAAGGGGGGGTCTAATTTCTAATCTACAGAACATAAACAAAAGTCAAGTAAGAAGTCAGTAAAATACAAATGTGTAAGCAAATTTAGCACTCTCACCATTAGCAGAAATGATTCTGTTGAGCAGTTTAGCAGAAGACTGGAAAGCATGGATTGCAGAAATTTGATCTCTTCAGTACTGTAGCTGGTAAGTCAGAAAAGTAAACAGGTGTAAGCTGCTGTTTCTCATCAGACATCCTTACATTTACCGCTGCCGTATTTATTACAAATGGGATTCCCTGCCATGAAGCCCACCATCCGGCCAGTTTACCAAAGTCTACCGTTGCTTTGAGGTACATTGTCCTGTTTGCTGAAGTCCTCTCCTTTGCAGATAAGTACCCTGTTGGGTGTTTTTGTTCTTTTTTAATTGTTTTGTGCTGTTTGGGCTTAATGTCATCCAGGAAGGGTAAATGCCAGTGTGGGAGAATGATTCCCCATAAAGACCACTACGATAAGTGTCTTTTTGCCTAGGTGCTGCTCATGACCATACGACTTGTTCAATTTTTCAGGTGTTTGTCCCTAAAACCCTTCATAGAAGGATCTGTCAGGTGTTTGTCCCTAAAAGCCTTCATAGAAGGCTCTGTCCCTAAAACCCTTCATAGAAGGATCTGTCCCTAAAACCCTTCATAGAAGGATTTGTCCCTAAAACCCTTCATAGAAGGATTTGTCCCTAAAACCCTTCATAGAAGGATCTGTCAGGCGTTTGTCCCTAAAACCCTTCATAGAAGGATCTGTCAGGCGTTTGTCCCTAAAACCCTTCATAGAAGGATCTGTCAGGTGTTTGTCCCTAAAACCCTTCATAGAAGGATCTGTCAGGTGTTTGTCCCTAAAACCCTTCATAGAAGGATTTCTTCCCTTTCATTGTATCTTGAGAACCAGCACCTTAAGCTTCTTGCTAAAGACACTGTGGATGGAACTTCCTGCCCCAATCTTCTGCTATCCAGCCTCTGTCAGACGTTTCTCCCGAGGTTATTATGAGCCTGGAGGCTCGCCCAGTTGTTTTGTCAGATTCCTCTACTGCATCTGGGTTGGAAGCAGGTGAGGATCTGGTGGGCAGCACGTCCAACGAGGCTTTGCAGGAGTCTGTTTCGGGTGTTCAGGAGGAAATATGGTTAACTGTTTCTGAGGGGTCCAGAGGGGTTCCGCAGTTACTCTTTAGAGAAGAGGTTCCAACTACAGTTGTGGAATGCCGTCCTGAATCTGGGCCTTCTCAGGTTTCTAGGACAGGTGTCCCCTTAAAAAAGAAACAAAAAACTAATCATGTTTATTCTGCTCCTAGAGACCCACAAAGTGAGTGGCAGGCCTTTACTCGGGGGTGGTTTAGTGCTTTACTGTCGTTACGGCCTCCTCAAGGGGTTTTGGTTCTTGTTCCTCCTTGGTCCTCTTTTGCCTTTAAAAGGCCCAGAGTATTGAATTCTTCTGATGAAGAGGTGGATTCCGATGATGAATCCCTTGCTTATTCTACCCAGATTCCTTCTCCTTTAGACTACGGCTCTGAGGTTTCTATAATACAATATTCAGTACCACTGATATCATACACAATTTCTAGTCTTGGGACATTTTTTGATTTCTCTATTTAGGTACTGTTTGACAAAGAGTAAAATATCAGCCATCTCTTCCCCTGGATCTACAGATATTTTGGGTCTTAAAACAATATTTCCATAATGCTACAGATGTAAACATCTTGCAAACAGAGGAAAACTTCAACTCACTCATTTTACTGCTCAAGCGTCTGGTATTTTAGCACAGCCACCTTAATCCCTGATTTTTTTTATTTTGTTTCTTAACTTTGCATATTATTTTATTTCCTTTTTTCTTGAAATTTGAAGATTTTTACCTTGTGCATTTTTTTATTTCCACTTGTCTTGGAATTTAAAGAGGTAATTCCTATTCAGTACTTTTATTCTCAGAGTAGAAAGATGAGGCCCAAGAGAAGTAAAAGCATTCCAGCAGAAACCACTCTCCAAGACAAAAGACAGTAAATCCCCTGTCTAGATCACCATATTCTTAGCCAATGGCTGAATGTCAAAATAAATTGTCATTACTTTTAGCTGCATATCAGATGATGGAAATACTTCAATAAACAGATGCGTTTTACGATGCCTGCTAGGACAATTAGTAATCCCACTAGGCCCTTTTGCACATCCATGGAGGAGTGCTTTCTTAGATTGTTTGGTCTAATATGAACAATAATCCTTTTTAACCCAGTCAAGATCTCTCTGATATTGGCCACATGTACACAGAATATTGTCATAAGCTTCTTAAAAGTCGAATGAGATATATGCCTGTTTTACACCTATTCTATATTACCTTTAGTAGTCATTTCTTAGTCTCAAAATCAAAGCTACTGCATTTCATTTGTCTTTCCACTGCATACTATTTGTAATTTGTATTTCCACTGTAGACTATTTATTCACATTTATGGGCTCCCAAGTTCTGATTAGTTTTTTACTTTTAACTAGGCTGAGCCTGAAATCGGTCACAGTCAATCAGTGCTCTGCACTGGTAACAAATTACAAATAAATGTAGAATAGATACAATTACCAAAATGTTTCTGGGGTTGTCATGTTGTAATGATCTTTTGAGTCTGTTTACTTCAGTGTTAACACTGGACATTTTCTTACAATGGACTCACTTCATGCCAAGGTATGGTAACTATTATTTGCGGAGGTAGGTGGGGGGGGTCTGTATACTATGTTATGTCTATGAAGGCCCAGTTTTATTGCTTACAGTTTAAGATACAGCTGCATTTTTTGTAGATGTAGTCTTTAAGATACAGCTGCATTTTTTGTAGATGTAGTCTTTAGAACCACATCATAAACATCAACAGGTAGGGGTGTGAATGTGTGTAGTGGTAGATATCTCTATGCGTACACAGTGGGTCTGTTGTTAAGAGTTTATCCTCAATATTATTGGTAAATTTGTTCCTCCCACACATATTCAAGATCTTGTCAAAAATCAGGATACTTTCTTTGAGGACACATTAACTTCTAATCCCCTTTATTAACATCTAATCTCCTTTATAGAGTGTTTCCAGTAAACATCATCTGCAAAAAATCAGTTTTGGGGGACATGGACCACTGTCTACTTTCACAAAAAGCTTCCAATCCTCTCTGTGGCAAACTGGTCACCAACAGTACAATGCAGTTCATCACTTGGAGCACAGGACAGTAATTATGCAAAAAGCATATTACACAGGTGTGTGGATAAATCAAAAACAATGATGTTGTTTCATAGAAGCACTGCAAGAATAAAAATAGCTGTTGAGTCAGACTCATTCCAAACGTGAACACAGCAAAACTCAATGAAAACCTAACCTTCCCTACTGGTGACAATTTCACCTTTATGCCTCTGTGTACTACCACCAGCACAACCAAACTTAGATGTGCAAGGATGCCTTCTAGTTTAAATGTAAAGAAACAATGAATGAAAAACAAAGACGTTTGAAGAAATCTTCCAAAAACTGAATGGCGTCTACGCCCATTTAGGTAGTTGATATTAAACGTAAAAAGCAGCTTAGTTTATCATCCACAGCTGTTTAATATCTGATCACTGCTGTTCAGCCACTGATCACGAATCATAACTAGGGAAGAAACGACCAAGTAAAAGGACACAAGGACAGTTGGGGAGGTAGAACATTGTCCTGACTAGGGCCTTATTTGATCATGACTCAGCTCTGCCTGAAATGAAGGAGGTGGAGTAGAAATCATGACAGTCATGAAACCCCTTAGATGGGCCATGACCATACTAAGACTGTAATCAACCATGGCCATTAGGACTTGGCTGACTGGGACAAAAAAAATCCAGTCCATTTACAGTGTGTTCCGGTTGCATGAGTTTCACAAAAATGGCTTCATCTGGGTTGAATCCTGGAAAAAGGACATTGAGAAATTTGAATGTCACCCCAGATGCTGAAACAGACTTGTCCTGTCTCCTTCTTGCCCTATGGATGTTTGACAATTTTAGGCAGAAAACAGCACAGTTTTTTTGAATGGTATAATCGATGAACATCTCTACAGCGTCATTAGAGAAGGTAGTAAAATGCAGCAAGGTATGTCAGTGCATAAATGTGCTGGAACCAGCTGCCTGTTTCCTCTGAAGCATCAGCAGCCACACACACCAAAAAGTTACCAACAGCACATTACCAGAACTTAAAAAAAATGCATTTTAACTAAATATTTAAATGCCAAACTACTTGATACCAAACAGCAAGAAACAAAAAACAGCATTTAGTTCACTTGATATTAAGTAGTCAAGTTTACTCTAGACCAAAACAAAAATGTAAGAGTTATATTCTGAAACACCGGTCTTCATAAGCAGTTTGTCACAACTGAGAACATTATTTTTTATAGTATGAATGCATGCTGACAAATTATTGTGACTAAAGCTCACAGACTGTATTTTAATGGAATTAATACAGACCTTAATTGTCAGTTACAACAAATGTTTTTCAACCTTATGCACACAAAGAAGCCAAACAAAAATCCAGAAGTCTGTTCTGGGTGTGTGAATCTGTAATCATTACCATGGAATACTCAAAAAACATAATTATTTCCCTTACAACATTTAACAAAACCACACTGCGGTGGTAGTGCTGCGGTAGCGTTGTCGCCTCACAGCAAGGCATTGTCCCGTTCGATTCTCAGCTAAAGCGTCTTCTGTGTGGAGACATGCGTGAATGGGCGTACCTTCGTTGAAGGTTGTACGTCAGGGCTGGCAACTTGGTACGTAAAAATATGCTGCCAATCATTAGCGGACCGGAGTTCCGCTGTGGCGACCCCTAACCAGGAAAAGCCGAAAGATACAACAACATTTAACAAAACTGTAACAATGTTTAATCACAAGTGCTCTAAAATGCTTAAAAATCTGGAAAAATCTGACTTTACAAACTGTAAAGATGACTGCATATTTCTCACCTAGTTTCCAGCTTCAGGCTAGCCAGTTTAGCTCTTAACTCCTCTTTAGACATTCGGTTAATATAGCCATTGGAAGCAGCAATTTCTTTATAAACTGGATCACTGAAGTCCCGTTTGTTAGATACAAAGGCAGCTTTTGTCTTTTCTTCCTGTGGATCAAGTCTGCTACACTGTTTGTTCTAAAAAGCAAGTTTAAAATTATTAGACTGCAAATAATAAAAATACTCTTGTAAACTAGACTAATGAAAATAAAATGCGGCTACCCTATGAGCCTAAAATCCTGGAAAAAATATGAACCTAATACACCTGTTGCAGCAGATACTGCTTTCCCATCATCAGTGCCTGAAAAAGCCAAGTAAACTCCACGTCTGAATCTGATTAAAAATGGAAGGCTTTTGTGCACAGGCACATACTACTGGGCAATAACACAGCTGCCCCACATAACAGTGGGGTGCCACTGAGAGGGGCCAAACCACGCAGTAGCACAGCCAGCCCATAGAGCTGTGCAATGCAATAAAGAATAGCTTAGTAAGCAAGGCCTACAAGTTAGTTAACAGTCAGGCATGACTAGGGGTGGCCCTGCATGGCTTTAAAGGTGTGAATATGAAACGTACATGTTACATCCCATCATCTGCATGAGTAAGGTGCTACAGGGCCCATTTCAACTTCATAGAAACCTCAGTTACTGCTGTGGTGAACAACGTTAATGCGAGCAACAGATGAAATACTGTTATAAGAGTACACTGTATTTAGCCGGGTCTTCCTGAAAACACTGACACATCAAAACACCAACAACGAAATAACCAACATGAAAAAAAAAAGTTCAAAAACACGAAACTTCACATGCCCGACAAACAACAAAACAAATACCTTTCCCAAAAACACACACACAACACAAGCACACCAAAAACCTTACAAACCTACACTAAACCTTACATACACAGCTATCTATGCACTAACCTTAACCCAAACCCTAACCCTCAACTCCATCACTATTGCACACTTACCTTACCCGCACCCTAACCCTAACTCACTTAACCCACCCTAACCCTCAAGTCCATCACTATCACACACTTACCTTACCCACACCCTGACCCTAACGTCCGTCCCTATCGCACGCTTACCTTAACATGTCGGTGTTCTCAGCATCGGGATTCTCAACTGTCGGTCTTCTCCGTTGTGGATCTTCCGGTGTCGGCGTTTTGCGATTTCGGCATTTTCAGGTAGACCCATTTAGCTATACAGACAAACTGACTGCAAAAATAACTAGTGCAATAGGGACATGTGCCACAATGGATGGACATGCCACGAGACTGACAGGAGATCTGGGGAACAGTGACAAGGTACAGAATACAGGGAAGGGTTGTCTGCAGACCTGTTGTGCAGTGGCAGGTAGCATTATTAAGGGAGATCAGAAATCAACAGGACATATTATATATAGGACAGGGCAGCAGGTTACATGGCAATGGTAACAGGTTAGGCTTATAATGTGCCCATCTGTGCACAGTCTCCCGTGGTATACCAGCAGCACACAACCTACAAGACATGCTACAGGATCGATACTGCCTATGTTCCACAAGTACAATGCCAGCTTAGTAGGCAAGTATTAACAAACAGCTCACTCTTGTGACAAATCCAGTGCTAAATACAATACAACAATCACTCTACATGGGGCTAGGGATGCTGACAAGGGCCATGGGCCACCTCTGCATACATGCTCCGATTCACTGCTGTAACCACATGGGTACCAGTACTATCACAGGATCAAAGCAGCTGCAAGCCGGAAATGTTCAATGCAGCAGAGATGGGAGTTGCTCCTACTGACATTAAAAGCTCACAGCAAGTATACCAGGAGAATAGCAGGGCAGCCAAGCCTTTTACGACTTGCTGTGCTATGAAATGATGTGGGGAAGGAATGCTGTAGGTGGCATGAATACAAATTTATAACAGGTGCACTGCAACGTGGCCAATATGGTCCTCCTCGCACAAAAGGTATGGGTAACTGTCATGGACAGAAAGGCCACAAGGAATGAACACATATGCAGAAAAGCCTCAGGGTCATAGTGGAGTTGCTTACCCATGCCCAGGGAAAGGGAGGGAATGCCCACATCAGGAGGTGGTGTAGGTATGGAAGCTGGTCTAGTGACACCAGCATAGTGTGGGACACACCTAGTATGGATGCACATGTGAAAGAACCAGAAGTCTTTGACTCACTTGTGTTACTGCTGTTCTAATATAAAAGAAATTAAATATCCTCATATGTTTCCAGGAAAATACTGTGGCTGCAAGAGTGACAACCTGCACCGCAGTGTATGTTTGTGCCCTTAGGCCTCGTATGGTGTGTGTGTGTGTGTGTGTTTGTTTCTGTGTGTGTGTGTGTGTGTGTGTGTGTGTGTGTGTGTGTGTGCTCAAATATCTATAACACGTAAATAGAAATGCCCATAAATTCATACAAACCTGTAATACACACAAGACATATACACCCCTGCCCCCCCAAGCATACCACAAACCATGTCTTCCAACATCACCTCCTCCCTGCACCTCCAAAGAGCAAGTCATCAACGCTCTCTCCAGTACTAAGAACACAGCTTTCATGGGACCAGATAGCATTCCGGGCTGTGTTCTTAATGTTCTTAAACAAGAGATAGCTACTCCACTATGCACCCTATACAACCACAGCCCGAGTACTGGCTTTGTTCCCAATGAATGGATAACAGTGACTGTTATCCCCCTCTACAAGGGCGGCTTAGCAACAGACCTGGGTAACTATAGACCAATAAGTTTAACCAGCCTCATCTGTAAAGTAATGGAATGCATCATCATGGATCTCGTAAATAAGGCTACAGGTGACCTCCAAACCCTAGATCCATTCCAGTTCAGTTTTGTCAAGGGTAGATTGTATTTGCTAAACCTGGTAGACTTCTTTGAGAATGTGACCAGAGCCATAGTCGAAGGCAAAGCTGTGCACACAGCCTATCTTGACTTAGCCAAGGCCTTCACAGTTCCACATTTGGGTATCATTGACAAACTAATCCAGTTGAATATCAACTCGTATGTTGTCAGACGGTTTGCAAACTGGCTCACAGATAGACAACACTCAAAGTGGGAGATTTCAACTTTACCAGCTGATTTGTCACCAGTGGGGGGCCCCCAAGGGTCAGTGTTAGGCCCCCTCTTGTTTGACATATACTTCTGAGAACAACAGGCCAAAACAGAGGGGCTGTGGCTAACCAAGTTTGCAGATGACTGCAAATTAGGTGCCATCACTGAATCCCCTAGCATCAGCATTCTTCAAAGAGGCTTACACCGCCCAGTGATTGGTGCCAAAGCCATGGTCCTAAACTAAATGCTAAAAAATGCATCATCATTCCCTTAAAAAAAAAAAACACTGTTCTTACTGACTATAAAATAAACAATAATAATAATATCCTAAGTGCCAATTCTGTAGTGGCAGACCAGGGAACACAAGTTGACTGTGACCTCAACTACTGTGGTAAGTTATTCTACATTGCTTGCCTGATTAGCAAGGGCATCACCTCAAGAGCAAAAGAGGTTACAACTCCCTTGTACTCATCCTTTATCAGACTTGAAAACTCCAAATATGATTTTTTTTGTTAACTACTTTTGAAGAAGAGACTACACAAGGTCTGAGGACCAACTACCTTACTGAAGAAGTCTGCAGGTCTGTAGGTCCAATAGTGAGGGACATTTATTTACCAATTCAGCAGTGAATTGAACGGAAGCTATGGCCCCTTTTCAATCAGTCAAAGCCTAGTATAACCTATTTTGAAGCTGCTACCTGGAGGTGCTTGGCAGGTAATACTAACAAAAAAAGTAAAGAACAGATACGCAAATAAGATCCTGAAACGTTAGGGATTTTTTTTGCACTTTTACAGTTGTTAGGACTTGATTAGGATATGGTATTTAGCTGTTTTCTAAGCCCTCACCTGTTAGACAGTTACAGAACTTGCTGGAAAGGGAGCTACCTCTGTAAACAGTGGTCAAAATGAACACTGCAGAAATTAGAGTCCAACAGACTACATGAGTGCACTCTGGATGAGTGTTTGGGGGAAAAAAGAAATGTTGGGAGAAGTGTACCTCAAATGAGTGAGAAGATTGAAAAACTCATTTCATATAAAAGTGGTGAGGAAAAGGAAGACCTTTTGACTCCTTGGCATGAGCCATCGGCCCCAAGTTATTCTATCTGGAATGATGGTCTGCAGCAACGCTGAGAGAGACCAAGCAAATTGTTTTGTTACTGCAAACCGTTACCTGCTTGTGCTGTAATCAAATGACAAGGGAAGTGCTGTTCAATTAGACTTGGCAAGAGAACTGTGTGTAGTGGAGGCACCTCATCACTAAAGTGACTGTCGACTACATGCATATCTGAAGTTGACAGACTTTGAAAGAAGATCTCAGGCTTGTGTTACTTTTATTTTTGTACTGCAGAATTGATTTACTTTCTTGTTTAGCTGGTCACAAAATGTTGACTTTCAAAAGTTCCACTCATTGCTACTTATACCAGAATTGTTACAAGCTTGAGCAACTACTGTCTACATAAAATTTCTCACACTTACATACACAAGCTGATGTAAAAAATGAGACCTATTAAGACTATAAACAATGAATTTTTAATACTGCTTGAGACAATGCATCCCTCAAAGCAGATCTATCTAGTGTGTGTACAGCCGCAGACAAGTCAGACAGCACCAAAAATTCCATACCATGGTATCTAGAAGCCATACCAGCATGATGACCTTTGACAACTGAGGAGTCAGAGGGAATAGCTATTATCACCAATACCAATTAAGGCCAACAAGACATCAGTTATAGGAGCCCAGCATCCAGCATTAATCTAGATATTCCTGTCACAAACAAAACTGTCACTAAGGCCAGTGGCACAACTGCAGGGACACCTGACCATCTGCATAAACCTTTAACATCACAGGGGTGGACAATTATCAATGCTGGAAACAAGAGTGTCACATAAAAGACTGACACCAGAGCAGACCCTTGCTGCACTAGAACTAGCAGTCACAAGGTGAACGTCTGGCAAAACTGTAGCACTGGCTATAGCTACAACACCAACAAACAAGAAAGATGGGCTGGGGTGAAGGGTCCCAAATAATCCCTGCTGCCCCAGGATATAGACAGCAGTGGAATAAGCACCAGTCAACGGCTGAAACAGTAGCCTCTTCCAAACCTGTAATAACTGATGACAGGCAAGTCAGACTTCTGTGTAACTGTTCTGGAAATACATGGCTGAGTGGGAGAAATCCCCTTAGTCCTAAGCTCGACAACAACAACAGGCAAATATGTGGGCTCTTGACAACATTTCAGTCCACCCTGGACAGTCTTCCTTATAATTTTAGGAAAGGAAAAAGCAATCTTCTGTAGTCGAGGATACCTTAGATCTCCTATAGAAAGAGGCATCAGGCAGTTCTCTTGATTCTACTTCAGCTGACAAAGATTTGGCAATGAGATGAGTCAGTAGATCATATCTGCAGTGTCTAACAGCAGCTCTATTAAAATCCTTACTCAACTTACATCTTTGAAGGTTGAGAGTCTCACCTATACAATAAACATACTCCACAAACAGAACTACTCTACAGCAGGCCACCCGTGGAGTGACTTGTGAGATGCTGTTAATTGTGTGCGTCTGTGTGTGTGTGTGTGTGTGTGTGGGGGGGGGGTTATGCCCAAATTAAAAGACAAAAGAACAATCTGACAGGGGAAATATGGTCAAAAGTCTCAATCCAAGTGAAGAGAAAAGCAAAAAATGGAATAAATTGTACTCACAACAATTCAACACAATGCAGTTTTCCCTTAGTGAACAAAAGAATGGTAAAGAAAATATGTGAAGATAGGTATCCACTGGGCATGATGGGAAAGGGGAGGGCACAAGACAGTCCGAGAAAGGTTCATCTGCCAAGCAGTCTTAACATCAGTGACATCAGTCCTGCTGTTATGGAGGATGGTCCCCTATCAGATTATGTCTTCCATAACAGTTGCTGCAAAGGAAAACCAGGACCTGCGGGTGAATTCCAACTTGTACAGCTTTGCAAAGGTGTTTTAAGTATTATCAGACAGCCGTAACACAGATGCTACCCAAGGCATTGTTATGGCAAAAAAGTTAGAGGTACAAACTGTGCTAGTGGAATGAGTCACAGAGGCCGTAGGAACAATCTTGTCACGTTTTCTGTTGCTAACAGTGATACAGACAGCCAACCACAGTAAGTATGTTCTGTTACCTTCCTATCTAGCCAGGCAAGGCAAAAAAGCATAAAGTTTCTCCTTTTGTACATGTAGTATTAGAGCAGACTGTAGACATTTACTCAATGAAACAGTTACTCCCCTTGACTTTAACAGACAAGGAAGGAAGCTTGCAAGTTAAACATGAACATAAAAACAATCAGTCCTAAAATCACATCTGTATATAAGAACAACCTGATATAGTTGTTTTATAGAAACAAACTAAAAAAGTGACAGTTTCCCCAACAAATCACTGTGCTCCCACTGTTTATAACTTTTATCACTCCTCCCTTTAGTTCTACTCATTGCTTTGGCCTACTAGCAATTTGTTTGTAGGGTAGATGATTAGTTGATAAAACAGAACTGTCAGATCTGCAGAATTAGAGACAAGCTGTTAATGCAAACAATTTCTTGTGTAGCATGTATCACCTGATATTTGTTTTTTCATCCATATGTATGCAAAAGCAAAGTTAAAAAGAGATAGAAAGTTTATTTTTTAATCCCACCCCCCCCCAAAATTGCAGGACCTGGTACGGACAGAGGAACCATTGGCTTCAATCAGCCCTTTGTTCCCAGGTGAGGGGACAACCTCATTGCTCACTCACTCCAGCTTAGCAATCCCCAATCTGCTCTGTGGTGAGGATGGTGGTAGGAAGCAGGTCAGCTTAATAGTCCTGCAGGGTAAGCTATTCCTGTCTCTCTGAAGCATCCCAAACCCCCTGTGGGAGCTCTTCTGAGCTCTAACATAGCTGCCCACTGAAGGAAAGTGTGCCCCTGCATGCTGAATTCTCTCTGGCTTACGGTGCCACTTGCAGACTGCAGGGTAGGCTTGCTAAACTCAAGCTCTACAGAGTGAACACACAGTCCCACTAGAAGTCACACATGCAGCAAGCCAGCGCTGCCACCCTCCCCCCTATCAGGAAGGATGACTCTGCAATGGCTGCTCACTACCATCCAACCCCACTAATTTCTACAGTCACCCAAGGTGCTATCTGAATTTGAGTTGCCTGTAGCATACCTACGGCTTTATCCCTTTATGCCAGTAACTGTCAAAAACTATTGGGAATAAGTAGCAAATGGAATCTAGAACTACAAACAGTAATACGTGTTACATGACAATCTATATAATGGATGTGACTTAAAGAAATACTTTTTTGTAGAGGTGCTGTGCCCCCATATCCCCCATCTCTAAATATACTAGCTTTGAAATTGTACCAGTTTAGACCACCAGTGCAAAAGTCTATAAGGAAGTCCAGCTTTTCAGTGTATTCCAAAGTGATGAGGTCTCAAAGTTGCTATACTTAGAGATTAGAGGTGGGGGGGGGCAAACCCTCTGACAAAAACATTTGGGTGAGCTTTGTTATCTTATATTTTTGATGTTCTGTTACTGCTGCCAATAACACTTCAGGCTTCCTCACTATGTAACCTTACAAATCATTACAATTCCTAAATGGGTATATTATCCTCAATATTGTTTTAACTTGGCAAGTCAGGGATTAAGCAACACTGAACTCTCTCTGATAGACATCTTGGTGCTGTCAACACACTTATGTGAACATAATTGATCAAATATTCCTCCAAGAGACTTCAGTATAGAGTCATCTGACTAAGGGATTGAAATTAATCTTCAGCAAAGCCTTGAACATCAACCAGCACAATGTATGTATCTCATCATCCAACCATCTTAACTCACAATATTCTTTAAAATTAGTAAACAAAAAACAGTTTTCAAGAAGATATGGGATGTGACATCAGACAATGTCCTTTAGGGCTTGTTATTACATTTGGCTTTTTACATTTCTGATGACGTAGTTTCTACTGTGGCCTTTAGTAGTCAGTGCTACCGGAATGCACAACAATCCACATGCTGCCTTACTCTGCCATGCAGCCATTTTCTGCAGAAGTCTTCACATTCTTCTGTCAGCAAGTGGTCTGTTACATGGCTCCCTGCTGGGATGAGGAGTGGGGGGGTGGGACATGTAGGTCTCCTACCCTCAAGGAGAGTTTCTTCTCCTCCTTTCCATAGTCAACCCATTCTTCCTATTCTGATGCTGGAGACCTACTAAGGATGTGGTAGGGGTGGGTCACTCCTCAGGGGTCAGTTCTGTCTGCTTCATCTGGGAACATGGCATACCAACTCTCTTCTCCTGCGACAAAACAGTACAAAAAGAAGAAGCTGGCCGCATTCTCCACTACATTTCACATCCCATTACTGAATTTGGACAGTATTTTTGCAGTCAGTCCTCATGTAAATTGCTCCTCCACTGGGTCAGCTCTGGAAGTCATCGCTGGGCAAAATCAGGGATATCCTGCCCCTCCAGGATAACTTCCAATTCTCTTGTTACCTGATTAAGGCCCTTATGCCCTGGATCCTGCTATGTCTGGCTTGGTTATATGTCTGTGACTGGGAGCTGGGATAAACCTTTCACTTTATTTCACATGGATGGAAATAGCTCTACATGTTAAAGTAGTACTGGACCACCTCTTAGGTAAATTTGTTGTGGTGTCTAAAATTTCTGAACACCTGCTGCTCAGATCAGTTCCTGCCCTTTACCTTGAGAACAGGATTGGGGACCAGATCTAGCAGGTTCATAAGTAGGTACTAGGCTATCAGCCCAAGGGCTTAAGTAAGCCTAGCCAACATGGTTCCCTGGCTTACACCACCCAAGAAAGTTAATTTCCTGTGCCCCTGTCGAGCAGAGCCACAGACGTGATCCCTGGGGTGTATTTGCTATTTCCCATCCACTCATCAAGATTTTTCTTGAAGAGTGCTAATGAGGAACGTTGCTCAACATAGATGGGTAGCTTGTTCCAGAGTATGGGAAGTCTCTGGGACAGGAATCTATCCCTCCAGCATGTCCTGTTTATTGTGGTGGCAAGGTTTAGGTCCCTAGAGCATGTAGCTCGGAGGGATTGGGATTTCTTCAGGTGTAGCATGTCCAACAGCTCTGGGTTTAACATATCTTTATATGTTAGGCAGAGATCTCCTCGGAGTAGGCAATCTGCTACAGAGTAAAGCTGGATTTTTTTGAGACGGTCAGTATAGGACATCTGTTTGAGGCCAGTAATCCTCTTTGTGAGGTACTTCTGTGGCCTTTCCAGCTGCTGCAGATGTCTTGTGAGGTACATTCCAAAAGGGGCATTGTACTCTATAACGGGTTTAATGAGTGTCGAGTAGAGGGGAACAATGACCTCTTTTTTCCTGGATGAGAACCCTTTTGTGATGAGGTGTGCCACATAGGATTTCCTGACTACTGTGGCGATGTGATTATCAAACGAGAGACTACTGTCCACCTGAGTCTCAAGGTCCCTCATCACACATTCGGTGTTAAGTAGACTGCCGTTTACATGGTAGTTCATGGGTACAGAGTTTTTACCAAAGGGGATGACAATGCACTTTTTGGCATTGAGCTTGAGGCCATGCCTCTGACACCAAGCATCTGTCTCAGTGAGGTTCTTCTGTAGGACGTCCACATCATTTGGGAACTCGACTATGGCTCCTAGTTTGCAGTCATCTGCGAACTTCATTAGCCAGAGGCCTTCTGTGTTAGCCTGTACTTCAGTGAAGTATATACCAAACGGGAGAGGTCCCAGGACTGAACCCTGTGGTACTCAACTTGTCATTGGTTTGAAGTCAGATTTGGAGTCTGCAACTTTTACAGTGTGGGATCCGTCAGTGAGCCAGTTGGCAACCCATCTTGTGACGTAGGGATTTATACCTAGTTTAGCTATAACGCCAAAATGGGGAATGGTGTTGAAAGCTAGGCGAGGTCAAGATAGGCTGTGTGAACCACCTTACCCTCTTCTACGGCTTTGGTGACTGCTTCAAAGAAGTTGATCAGGTTCAGAAGGCATGATCTGCCTTTCACAAACCCGAACCACATGGGGTCCAGAGTCTGGAGGTTACCAATGTCTTTGTTTATGAGTTCCATGATGATACGTTCCTTGGCCTTGCAGACCAGGCTCGTCAGGCTAATAGGGCGATAGTTACCAGGATCAGTGGTGGCTCCCCCTTTGTGGAGTGGGATAACTGTTGCTGTGCGCCATTCAGTGGGCACAAAGCCAGATGTGAGACTATGACTTGAACATGGTGCTTAGGTGGGGAGCCAGTTTATTCTGAAGTTCGTGTAAAACGCAACCTGGGATGTTGTCCGGTCCCCTGGATGCTGTGTTTTTGGTTTTAGAGAATGCAGCTTTTCACATTGATGTGATTACAGGGACTCTGCATTCTTCCTGTTTAGATATGGGCCCTTTAGAGGATGAGAGGGGGGTAAAGTTAGCACTGAACCTATCTTCCAGGATGTTGGCGATATCAGTTGGTTCTGTAATTTTCATGTCGTTGTGCTGTAACTTGGAGCAGATTCGATTTCCCTTGGGAAATTAGCTTTTTCTCTCCTCACAGAGATCTTTTGTGCACACGGTCAATATTTTACCATTCACTCACAAAACAGGAACTAGATGAAACAAGTACAATTACCATTACACAACAGAAGCACTTATAAAGAAAGGAATTAATTTTTTTTCTGCTGAATAACTTCAGAGTACAATATTAATAATTACTACCTGGCCTTCCTGAATGTTGGATAAGCTCACTTCTAATACAAATGTGCACACACTGACTTCTAATATCATAAATAAATTCCAAAATAAGAGCTAGGTAATGACTAAAAAACCTATGGCTTGGACTTTCCAGTTTCTACACTATTATGCACTCTTCTATCAAATATTGTGCATAACACAAATTCAACCTTAATCGTCAAACATTACTCTCAATATTAACCCCTTTTAAAGAGCACTTACAACCTATAATACATTTTCTTGTCTTTCAGTAAATGTTCGTCCCTACAGAATGATCCTATAAAACATTTGGGTCTTTTACAGTCCCTGTAAGAATTTATTCTGTTGCAAACAAAAAAATCTTTTTCTTTGTGTTACGAAAAGAAAGGGGAAAACAGTGAGCCTGCTGACTGAAAACACCAAGGAGGACAATGGTTACACAATCAGAATAACACACCGACTAACTTCACTTTTGTAATACATGTTTTTACCTTGCAATTCTTGCCTTTCATTGAAGATAACAAAACAACTTTCCTACTACTGCTACTAGACATTTTACCAGAAACACTGCTATAAACAACCCCAGGACTGTTTGGTTCCACTCCACTAAGAAATATATATGACAGATATTATCCTCTCTCAAATTATCTAAATAAACCCGCTGAAACCAATTTAACAGTCTTCAAAGACTTCAGGCACACAGATATCTTCAAATTATATGACAAATTCTCAAAATTCATGTATACCATCACCCCAGGCACTGCCTCAACAGACAGATTCACAAAACAGTTTTATACCCACAAACTGTCAGTCCCATCCAGATCCAGATAATATGGGAAATTTAAAAGAAAGCCACCCAGGTGGTCCATCAACATACATAAAATCTATAATAAAAGGGATAAAAATCAAGAGTGTACAGCGGATCCCCCAAGTCAAGAAAATATTAGGAATTTACTAAGAATGGGGCCTAAATGAAAGGCCAGCACTGGCACAGTTTTTAATAGAATCTAAAACAGAAGCTACCATTAAAAAAAAGGAACAATTAGTAGAGCATATAAAATATTGCATGATAATTATAAGAATTAATCAAAGAAGCTTAGAAAGGATTGGGAAGAAAGACTGGATAAGCAATTCACACAGAGACAATGTGGGGATACAAGTATATCTCCCAAATATACAACATAGTCTGTAAGACTTGGGATCCTTGCTTGTACAGAGGTATTTTTATACCCAAAGTAGACTCCAAAGAATTTTTCCTCAGCTGGATAGCAAATGCTGGCGATGTGATGGGCAAGAAAGAAGTGGCGGGAACATATTTTTTGAGTGTGTAATGAGCTGGCCGACTTCAGGGATTCCCTGCAAACTGCTCTGTCGGAGACGCTGGGTGAGCAGACTGAATTGACTGGGGGAGATAATATTTTTGAGCTACGAGATACAATCGGAATTCCTAGACAAAGTAAAGCCTTGCTGAGTGTAATAAATTGTGGCTGACAAATAAGCAATTACTAGAAAACAGAAATCAAAGTCTAGACCAGCTTTACTAGAAGTATTAAATATAGTAACAGAAATACAACAACTGAAATTGAAATCTTTGGAAAAGGGACAGAACAAACTACAGAGAAAAAAATAAGAATTGTTGGAACAATATATGCAGAGAAGGAACAAGGTTTAAGAGGCATGATTTGGGTGAGCCATATAATGCTTAACTGACAATGACTGGATAGTTGACAAGTGATGCACAATGTATGCAACTACAATTGTTTCAATGCTGGCTGTGATGTATAATATTTGCAACTAAAGTGATGTCAATGTTTCTTTTTCATTTATATAAATATAAGATTGTGTCACAATATTTTAATAAAGATGTTTATTAAAACATTTTTTAAACGGATAGATCTAGAAAAGGCACCCCATGAACTCAGGCTGGCACCTCAAGCCAAGGACAATTACAAAACCTTCTTTGGTTATGTTATGTTATAAAACTAAGATACAACACTCAATATACCAAAGTCATACTAACAAGAAAAAACTACTCTGAACTGGTTGACAACACCAATGTTCTAGCAATAGTCAGTGAAAATTTCACCCATAAGAACTATCCAAAGCCCTACGATCCCTGCAGCTCTCAGTCCCAATGCCATAATAACCAAAGAGCATGTTCTCCATGGGACCAGCTAAAATACCTAGCTGCCTGATATACAGCAACAAGCATGCTCTGGTGGAGCCTCTACACAAGCTATTTAACCTGACCGGCTTAGTCACGGAAGCTTGGCATACAGCACTAATGATGCCACTCTAATGGGCTTACTCTCGACTACAGAAACTATAGGCCCATCAGCCTTAGGAATCTCATTTGTAAGGAGATGTGCACACATTATAACAGACTTGATTAACATGGACATTAAAAATCTCATCAGGCTAGATTCACAACAATCTGGTTTCATAAAAGGTGAATCCTTTCAAATGAACCTGATTAACTTCTTTGACAATGTAAATACTGTACACATAACTTACCTTGATTTGGCAAAGGCATTTAACACCATACTAACATAATTAAACTATATGCATTACAAATCGATCTTGTATAGTAAGATGGATACCAAATTGGCTAAAAGAAAGCCAGAACACATAAGGTGTGGGTGGCAGGGGCAGCATCAGAGTACATGAAGTTGACCAGTGGTGACCCACACAACTCTCCTCTAACTGAAAGAATGAAAACCAAGATATACAAACCGGGAGTAACTGTCAAAACCCCATCCAACACAGACGCTTTCTAGCAGGAACTTACACTTAAAAGCCTTGTGTGTGGAAAATGGGTTTAAACTAAATGATACAAAATGCAACAATGTTGCATTTGGCAGCAAACCATTACCACAATAACCAGCATTAACAACGCCCCACTTCAAAATTAAAATTTAGAGACCCAGGAGCCTATGTTCATAATTCCTTCTCCTTTGACCTCCATGTAGCAACAATTGCCAAAAAGTCCTTCTGCTTGCCACAGCTGATCACCAAGGGAATATCATACAGATCAAAAAAGGTATTTTTCCACTAGTATTAAACACTGATTAGACCAATTATAAAGCACAATACTCCATTTGGGATACACATCACCAGACATACCAAACAACTGCAAAGATTCCAGAAGTTCCTGAAAAATAGGGCCAATCAGTCTGCAGACTATTACATGCCTAGCCAAGAGCCAGTGGTCAGAATCAAAATGTGAACACTGTATCAGCAAGGTAAAACCCTAACTATTATGTCAATCCTTGACAGGCTAATACCTAAACTACTGGAAAAGACTAGAAGCACACTTTTCTCTGTCTTATAGGGTCCTCAAAGGGTCAGCAACCAGGGATCTAGTAGTTCTGGATAACTTGTACCTTCATAAATCAAACAGTCCCACACATACCAGAACAAGAAACCTAGTTCTGTAGATCAATAAAACAAGTGAGAGAGATTTTTGTTACTCAGCATCTACCTTACCTCTGAAATAGATTCCCCCTGCAGGTAAAGCAGTGTGACAATCTTCCTTCAAACCAGACTTGGATAGTTATTCATAAATTTACCACAGACATGAATGGCACAGACCTCCATGAGAAGGAAAATAAAGTCTAGGGTAGGACCTGGCAAGCAGTAATGGTTGCAGCATTCAGCATCCTTAAAATTCCTAGGATTCCTACAAATACAGCTTAATGTCATGCTGCCAAATAAATCCCACAATAAATAAATAAATACATTTTTCCAGAAACGTTTATCGTCTTCTTCTTCAGCAGGACAGTCCATAGTTTTCAGTCTTGAAAGATAATGTGCTGTCATCAAAAATCAAGATTTCAAGAAGTCTCCTTATAAATTAGATCAAAGAAAGTTTCCCAGTCTTAGAACTAACAGTATCTGACAATTCAGAGTCATGCTTATTGGTCAATTCTCTGTATGCAAAAGTTTTACAAGTGACAAAGTAATATTCAGTACAGGAGTATGGTGAGATGCACCATCACAACTTGTACTTATGACCCATTTTCACTCAAAAAAAATAGCTGCATAGTATAATGTACACAACATCATCCACTTGATCATATATAGTTTTATCTGCAGATACAAGAGTTTGAGATAGTGTGCAAATTAGTGAGAGTGTGTGACTGTGTATATACGTATATGAGTGTGTGTTTTTAACCATCAAGTTCATTCCAGTATGCACACAGCCATGCACATGTTATGGGGGGTGTAGCAATGTAAGCCCTTTCTCAGCCATGCACATGTTATTGGGTGTGTAGCAGTATAAGCCCTTTCTCAGCCACAACCAAGGTAAAAAATCACAAGTCCAAAATCAACAGTTTTACACGCATAAGCATATTTCAAGGGTTTCTACATAGCTCACATTCGCGTGCCTCAAGACACGTGTATACAGTACAGGTAAGGACAGCGTAACAACTCATTCTACACCCAACTGCAGCATGCAAATTAAGTCCAAGTCTTTATAACAATAGCAGACCTATTATATGGTGAAGCATAAGCAATTAAACACTTCAATACAAATAAAAGCAACGATTTCCTCTGAAGGGAAATGTGCAATATTATTTATTATGGCCATTACACTGCAGTAGCTAATGAACATTTTGTATGTCCCCAAACACCTTCATTGGTGAGGACTACTATTTCATCTTCCTTAAAAGGTGGTCAACTAGTTGGCTTAAAGCCACAGCTCTCAACGAACGTGGGACAAATCTCAGCAGAATCAGGGTCAAATCCAGAAACAGTTGGGACACTTTTTAAAACATTAATATTACTAGTTTAATACATTAACAGAATAAGAAGACGTGAATTAATACATATTTTCTGAAGTAAAAGAGGTCCACAGTTTTAATTAATTGTCATTATTTAAGTGAAATCCACCACGTTTTCTCCAAAAGTCACCAGTTTTAGGAGTGAATAAGAGAAACACTGCTAAATTTTGAGTCAGAATCAGGGACAATTGCTAGGTATGCATACAATTAATGAATAGTATGGTGCAGAATTGAGAGTAAGCGTATAGTACTAACGATTCATCAGATCTGTACTCACCCTGAAGCCACCAAAGCACTGACAGTGACAAGACAGAATATAACTTATAGTTTAATACCTTACTCAGTGGCATCTGTTTAATTCAACCATTCACTCACCGCAGCTGCTTCAGATTTTTCTACAGCCCCCTGTATCGATGAGCAACTCTCACATTCAGGTTGTTTTTCTTTCTTTGTATCTCTTTCTGTGCTTTCAATTACACTCTCCATATCAACTTCTCATTCTTCACTCCTACCAAGTGTTTGAAAATAATGACATAACTTCCGGAAATCATAGAGGCTGGAGGAAAAACAAAGAGAGATAGAGTCCCGGACGTTACGTTACAACAACTGTTTTAGGTCACTACATTTTTTTGGCGATGTTGTAGTGTACTAGCTCACCAGATGCGCGGTAGCAAACACTACCCGAACCCCGCCCCAGCTGGTTGACGTCAAACTGTACTAATGAATATTCATTATAATGTCGTTCCTTCTCACCCGTGTGAATAATTCATTCTCCATCTAGTACGCTTCAACATCGCAATACGGAAAAGTATGTTGGAGTAAAGATAAACGAGGCTCATGCCTCTCAACTGTACCTCGTTACGAGGAACGTACCTCATTTGGGGTCTTAAAAAGTTCATGTTCCACATTGAAAGGGTCTGTAACACATTCAGTGTTTGGATTTTTTTAAGTGAAATCCATGGTAATTACAAATAAATCGTATTAATTCATTAAAAGATCTTATGTATAAGTAAAACCAGCATATTTTAACCACCATATGGCCTTCCTCGGTGAAGTTGTGAGTAAGCCATTAGTACATGTTCCACATTTTGCCTATTTGTTCCACATTATGAGGACCAGTGTTCCTCATTTTGGCGGCCTTAGGTCAACTGGTGCCAGGGTTGCCAGATTTCCGACTGGCCAGGTAGGGACTGAAAAAAAAAAAAAAAACCAGCATACGGGCCAATCAAAAATCGCTAAACACAGAGTTTCGTTTAATGCGGAACTTCCGCATTAAACACAAGAAGCTCCGTGTTTAGCGATTTTTGATTGGCCCGTATGCCGGTATACGGGCCAATCAAAAAAAAAAAACAAAGCGGAGGCTGCCCGGGATTTAAACCGGCAGGGCGGGATGCAGGATCAGGCTGCTGATCTAGGGACAGTCCCGCCCAAATAGGGACATCTGGTAACCCTGACTGGTGCCCTAGGCAAAAGGGCTCCACGGCGCCCCCCACCACACCACACCGTGCCCCCATCCTGGTCTATCTACACCAAATAAGTACTGGAAAAGTGCTCCTACTAGAGCGGTGCCCTAGGCGGACGCCTAGTTGGCCTATGCCTAAGGCCGGCTATGGAGATGGAAGGTTGAGAACTATGACTAGCCATTCTACCGTAGCCACATGAATTAAATAGTCTAAACAGCTAAATGTGTAGCTAATTTTTTAATATGTACATCTAATTAAAAGAAAAGGCTTCTGGAGAGAAAGAGAAAAGAAAGTAGCAGTCATATTATAATGGACAAATGATATATGTATGCGTCACTCATAGCACAGTAGTATAGTGGCAATTGTTGTGCTGTTCCTTGGTTTAGTGCCCTTCTGAGGTACTATGTGTTTTTAGTGTGCATGTTCTCCCTGTATCTTCATTGGTCTTTCATGGATGCTTCCACACCTCAGAGACAAGCTAGCTACAAGTCAGTTATTAGTCATGCAATAATACCTGTCTGTTCCTCATAAAATTTGTGGTTTTCTGGTAAATTATTGACTATTGAAGTTACTAAATAATACTAAATAAAGACAGACATTTGAGTTTCAGACTTTATATCCTTCAGAAAACGCGTAATAATACAAAACCTTGTATACTAGCAACTTTCTACATTTAGAGGAACAATATTTAAATTCTGCCACTATTTTTGGGCCTTTCCCCACCATTCTTTCTGACTTTGTCCAGATTTATTGCACTAAGAGGTTGAAAGGTATGGTCATGCTACTAGGTATTATTCTACATACCAGCAGGTTAGCTTCTGTGGATTCCTTCTGTACCAGTACTTTTTCTATTAACCCTAGTTTTTGCAGGGCATGTTTAACAAACTTGGGGGGGGGTGGGGGGCTATTAATCCTCGTCATTCCTTTGCAAGCTTGTTCTACCAAAAGCTGTAATGTAACTTAGCCTCGCAACTATCTTTCTTAGGCATGTCAAGGACTTGAACAGGTTGATTCTGAAGCAGAAAAAGGTCCTGCCTACATCTTTCTTGCTAACCCTGTCACATACGCTGCTTCATATCTCAGTCTTCCTATATTACTGTTTGCCCCCGTATTGTACTGCACTTTCAAACATGCCATTTCTTTTCCCTAAAAGCCGACCTTCCTTTACTATCCTGCACCCTTGCATATGTTTTCTTTTCACTACCAATCCTGGTTAAATGTATTAAAATTGCTGCCTAGCTAGTATAAGTGGATAGGACAGTAAAGAATTACACTTTTGCCCAAAAACTGTTTCTTGGAGTACATGGTTGCAGTCATTCATGTATTTATTATTGTTTTCCCCCATCTTTTAAGCCATAACTGCAGGTATATGAGCTTCTGGAACAACAAGCTTGCAAAGGAATGAGGAGGATTAATAGCTCGCACCCCCCCAAGTGTATTAAACATGCCCTGCAAAAACTAGAGTTAATAGAAAAAGTGCTGGTACAGAAGGGATCCACAGAATCTAACCTGTCTGTATATAGAATAATACGTGGTAGCATGACTGAAAACTGACTTGTAGCTAGCTTGTCTCCGAGGTGTGAAAGCACCCATAAAAGACCAATGAAGATACAGGGAGAACATGCACACTAAAAACACACAGTACCCCAGAAGAACACTAAACTAAGGAACAGCACAGCAATAATTGCCACTGTTCTACTGTGATATCCCACATTACTGCTTTATGTGCATTTATAAGTGGCACCTTATACAGATTTCATTTGTCCATTATAATATGACTGCATTTTTGTTTTCTCTTTCTCTCCAGAAGCCTTTTCTTTTAAATAGATGCACGTATTAAAACATTAACTAAACATTTAGCTTTTTGGACTATTTAATTCATGTGGCTACAGTAGAATGGCTTGTGTATATCTTTACCCCAACATACATTTCCTTACTGCAATGTTGAAGTGTACTAGATGAAGAATGAATATTCATATGGGTGAGAACCACATCATAATGAATATTCATTAGTACTGTTTGACATCAACCAGCTACGGCAGCACTTGCTACTGTGCATCTGGTGAGCCAGTACACTACGACATCGACATATATGGCATTTTTATCTTGTTTGCTCGAGAAATCTGGACAAAGGTTAAACAAAGTTATGGTGAGAACAATGGGTCAAAATCAGAGACAGTTTAAAAACTAATGGAACAACAAGTTTTGCATTACTTGCATTTTTCCAACAATAACTAGGAACCTTTAGTGTTTGGCATTATTGACTGACTGTAATATTAAGTGATTTACCAGAAAATAAATAAATAAAGGGACATATGAGAGGTATTCTTTAACCATACCCCTCAACCTCCAATATCCAGAATGTGGACTACTACTTCTCATAATGTGGAACACATTCTAACAACTTTAACTAGGAAGATCACAGCATGCCTAAAATGTGCTATTTTATACTTGCTGTAATAAGTTCTTTTGTTAAGCTGATACACTTCAGTGTAATTTATCATGAGTATTGATAAAAAAAAATCTTTAGGAATACATGGGACACCGTTTCAGTGTAGAACAGGAAATTGTTAAAGACTCAAAATGAGTAGTACTGTTCACCATGATGAGGAACAGATGAAAGGTACACTTGTAACATTTTCCATAAAAATCCAACCTTAACAGTAACAGGACAGTGATCTTCATGTAACATGCCTAGTTTTGCAACATAGCTTTACTTCTGTTTAGAAGAATTATTGCTAACAGTAGTCTGCTTCAAGCTAGAAGGTGGCTTCCTATTTGAGAACATAGGAGGGAGATCTGTATACATTCATATCATTTCACTGAACTACTGATCTGTGTGATAAGATGTGAGAAGAGGCAATAAGTGAGCACTGTGTAGGCACTAAACTTTTGTATCTTTGTAACACTGCATTTCCCTATAACCCTGTATTTCAGCTTTTGTTTCCTTGTCTCTGATTTTCCCAAGGATTGTAAGCTCCCAACTATAGTTTGTGTAAACTTAATCCGGCATCCTCCAAGGCTGTGTTCTCAGTCCTTTACTATTCTCCCTCTTTAATCAATGGCCTTCTCTGCAACCTCTACTATCTTAACAGCCTAATCTATGCTGATGACACACTCATTACTAGAACAGATCACTTCACAACAAAAACATGGCCCTCAAAAATGAATTTGAACATTAATGGAAGAACTCTTTAGTAGTAAACAAGATCATATTCAATATAAATAAAAGTACAGTTATTATTTTTTACCAACAAAAGATTAGCATGAATCGTACCTCCAAGTTTTATGACCTGCTGCGACACTTCTTCCCAGTTGTTACACTTAAGAAATACCTTAGGTTAACTTTTGCCCCCCCCCGTATCTTCCCTCCCCCACATTGAATGATAGTAATAAAAAGTCCTCATCCCAAGTTCGTGGTCTACATAATCTCTACCTACTAACAAAGGAAGCTAGACAAGCCATTGACATAAAGGTATTACTTCCCAGGCTAGAATACTGTTTGTCAGTATATGCCAGGTTCCTGGTTCTTGAAATGGTTAGTACTGATGGTAGATTAGGTAACATCAAGAATAGGGTTGAAGAGAGGGAAGGCAAATGGATCTTGAAGCTACAAGCCCATAGATTTGGGCTTAATGATAGGCTTACTATTAAGCCGTTCTTAGCTTCCAGACCTTTGAAACATTACGCATCATGCAACCTATGCTATTACAAGTGATGTTATGTATTTTTAATTCTTATTTTGTTTTTTATGATTGTGTCTTTTTATATGTTGGTTCCTTTAAGAGTGCTATGATGTCATGATATGCAGGTGTTTATAATGAGCCATCTTTTAACTGTTTTTATGTCTGATGAAGCGTTGGATAAAAACGCGAAAGCGCTCACAATTTTCTGCAGTTTCTTTATTTTTAACAATAAATGTGGATTTTGCTCAGCAAGAAGATTTCGTTGGAATTCATTCAATTGGAGTTTGTGCTACAGTCCATGGTGCACTCATCACTTTTTTACTTGATACTGTTTTACCTAAGGAGAGTGCTTTATCTGGCAGCGTTGTTTTTCTTTGTTTCATTACTGTTTCGTAGTTACATCTCTGCCAGGACATGGCCGTTATGCCTAATGAACAAGCATTGAACTTTGAAGCTGTTGAACCCTTTAATCTGGATGGAATTGTTGACTTCGATGTCAACCCATTACTTAAATTGACTATTTCAGACTTCAATGGAGCCGGAGATGCGGCGCAAACTTCGAGGAACAACATGGAGATAACGCTGGTCACTAGAAAACTTGAGAACAAGCTCCATAAATTACGTAACACGCAATGGCAGAGATTGCATATGGAAGCTTGTCTCAAGTTTAAATTAGTCCCGAGAGGCTTGAGAGTTCTCAAAATGCCAACATTCGGCGACTCTCAACCGGGACTTTTAGCTAGGTGGCAGAAATGCAACTTAGAGACTAGCTTTTCATATATACGTATTCTAATTGAACATTATGACACATGCATTTGTGAATTAAAAAAAGAAATTAAGGCTATACAAAAGGAGCTAACTGAGTTATTAAGCATGGAGCATCTAAATACATTGTTCAATGATTTGAAACACATGGTCTCTTCTTTAGACATCAAATGTCTGCATGATAAGAAACGCAAACTACAGAGGGACTTTCTCGATTTTAGCAAATCTCAGGTCTTTTCTTGGCCCAAGGACAACACACACTTGAGAACTGACAACTCGTACAAGACATCGGACAATTCGCAGAAGTCATCCATAACCATTGAGCAATCTTGCGGAGTTGCCCTGGATACTCCTACATTGAAGACGTCATCAGAAGACGCTGCTAGCGTGAATCTAGGCATGGCTCCTGTATTGGATACACATGACGATACAACAGTTTCTCGTTCTAATACTGTTGTAATAGAGGCACAAGTACATGTTGACTCCAATTCTGATGTAGCTATACATCCTGGAAATGATAGTTCACTAAGAAATAGAGGGCATGATCTATGAAGCAAACAGCTCTCCATTGATTCGTTTGTTATCCAAGCCGAGGAGGAATTATTCGGCCTGGGTGATGGTTTACCTTCTTTTCCCTTGCCTTACAGACCACACGAGAAAAGGACTTGGTCACCGCAAGGAAGAGCAACCAAGAGGAAAAATGTAGAAGACAACATGCCGTCAACAAAGAAGGTATGGAGATCGAAAACTTAATTGATTCTTGTTTTCTTAATGATGACGCATTAGTAGACAACTTGGTTGTCAATATATCAAATTATACTTTAAATGCATTTGAGATTTCTGTCCTTAACAAGGGACTTGGTTTCATTCCATCAAGTTGCAATGATGTTACGGACATCATTGTGGATGTTAGGCTATTTACAAGACATTTAGCTCTAAAACTGTTTTATGGACAGCAAGAGGAACAACCCATGAATATTCATACATCCTTTAAAAAGCCATCTACATTCATACCTCAGCAGCATCCACTTTTGGAAGCATTTGAGCAGGCTGTAGAAAAAGACTTGTTTAAATTATATAATGATGTAAATGCGAAACCACAATTTTTTAATTTAACATTGAATGAGAAACATGCTCTTGACAGCTTAAGAAACAACAACATTATTGTCATTAGACAAGCGGACAAAGGGGGCGCTGTTGTTGTTATGGACAGCTCTCAGTATGTTGATAAGATGCAATTGATGCTTTCTGACAATGATACATATTTACCTTTACCCAACTACAGTTTGAACAATCTCATAAAAGATGTACATGCTATGCTTTATGATCTGATGCTGACAGGCATTATTGATAAAGAGCTGTATTCCTATTTCTTGATTGATAAGCCTTTGGTTCCATCTTTCAGGGGTCTCCCTAAAATACACATGGACGCCTCTGATCCACCTTTGCGCCCCATTGTGTCCAGTCGAGGTTGGCTCACTGAACCTTTATCTATTTACCTTGATAAAATATTGAAACCTATCGTCTCTGAAGTTAAACACATTCTGAAGGACACAACTAATTTTTTAGATAATTTGGCAATTTTCAGTCATTCACCCTCTTTTCATCGTGATTATATATTAGTCACCCTCGATGTGAAATCTTTGTTTACATCTATTCCCAACGACAAAGGTTTGGAATTTGTCAGAGCTATGCTTGTACACAATAAGTTAACACCTCACATGATTAACAGATGTATGTCACTACTTGAGATCATTCTTGAGAACAATGTCTTATGTTATCAGAATAATTATTTTTTACAAATCAAAGGAGTAGCGATGGGTACCCCATGTGCCGACGCCTATGCCAATTTGGTGTTGGCACATTGGGAATACACATTTGTGTTGAATGGTGACTCTGAATTCATCAATCATTTAAAGTTTTACAATAGATTTGTGGATGATGTGTTTCTCCTATGGGGAGGAACTGTTGAACAACTTTTAAGTTTTGTTACATATCTTAATGCCTCCAAAGAATTCCTTAGCTTTGATTGCACTCAGTCTACAGACAACATTGATTTTTTAGATGTTAAGATCATCAAGAGTACTCATGGCTTTGATACTGAACTCTTTAGAAAGACTTGCTGAAAGAACAATCTGTTACATCGTGAGAGCATGCACCCTCAACATATATACAGAAACATCATCAAGAATCAAACCACTAGGGTTTCTAGATTGACATCCAAACAAACAGCGTATCATAAACAGAAAGCATGTTTAGCTAGGGATTTCATATCCAGGGGCTATGATAAGAAAGTAGTATTTGAGGCTATTTCTGAAGGTGATTCTACTAGAACCAATGAGGGGGCTCCGTTAATAAAAAGATCCAGCGCTCAACCTATTCAACCGAGGACCAGACATACATCCAGCACCAATAGGATTGTTATTCCGTACACCAATAGAAATAATCATGTCCTTGATATTTTCAACAAACATTGGAATCTGCTCATGATAGATGAAAACATTAGTTCCCTGGTAGATACAAAACCCAGAGTAGCATACAAGAACATGCTTTCATTGAACAGGTTACTTTGTTATGATAGGACACAAACTCCAGCTCAGAAGAGTCACAAAACAGGCACTTTTGCCTGTCATACTTGCAACCAATGTAGACACATCGCTAATACCAATATTTATATACACCCTGAGACTAAGAGGACATACACATTTAAACATTTTGCCACTTGCAAATCTATGAATTTAGTATATTTAGCTGATTGCCAACTCTGTCAGAAATTTTATGTAGGGATGACGACTAGATCGCTACGCGAACGTATTAGAGAGCATATATACGCCATAGCGAAAAGAAATATTTTGAATGCACTGGCGAAACATGTTGTGGAGCAAGGTGATACACACATGTTCAGGTTCCTGGTTCTTGAAATGGTTAGTACTGATGGTAGATTAGGTAACATCAAGAATAGGGTTGAAGAGAGGGAAGGCAAATGGATCTTGAAGCTACAAGCCCATAGATTTGGGCTTAATGATAGGCTTACTATTAAGCCGTTCTTAGCTTCCAGACCTTTGAAACATTAAGCATCATGCAACTTACGCTATTACAAGTGATGTTATGTATTTTTAATTCTTATCTTGTTTTTTATGATTGTGTCTTTTTATATGTTGGTTCCTTCAAGAGTGCTATGATGTCATGATATGCAGGTGTTTATAATGAGCCATCTTTTAACTGTTTTTATGTCTGATGAAGCGTTGGATAACAACGCGAAAGCGCTCACAATTTTCTGCAGTTTCTTTATTTTTAACAATAAATGTGGATTTTGCTCAGCAAGAAGATTTCGTTGGAATTCATTCAATTGGAGTTTGTGCTACAGTCCATGGTGCACTCATCACTTTTTTACTTGATATTCTCCCTCTTTAATCAATGGCCTTCCCTGCAACCTCTACTATCTTAACAGCCTAATCTATGCTGATGACACACTCATTACTAGAACAGATCACTTCACAACAAAAACATGGCCCTCAAAAATGAATTTGAACATTAATGGAAGAACTCTTTAGTAGTAAACAAGATCATATTCAATATAAATAAAAGTACAGTTATTATTTTTTACCAACAAAAGATTGTCATGAATCGTACCTCCAAGTTTTATGACTTGCTGCGACACTTCTTCCCAGTTGTTACACTTAAGAAATACCTTAGGTTAACTTTTGCCCCCCCCCCCCGTATCTTCCCTCCCCCACATTGAATGATAGTAATAAAAAGTCCTCATCCCAAGTTCGTGGTCTACATAATCTCTACCTACTAACAAAGGAAGCTAGACAAGCCATTGACATAAAGGTATTACTTCCCAGGCTAGAATACTGTTTGTCAGTATATGCCCTGAATTCAGCAGAAAACCTAGCTCCATCCATACATCCAGATCCCCTTTTTTGCACATGGGATTGGGGTGTCACATCAATAAATTATCTAGAGCCAAGGTTTACACCACCAGGTGGCTTGTCCTGTCAGGATAGTTATTCCACATCACACAATTGCATGCACACTCACAACTAAGGCCGATTTAGAGTGTCCAGTCCATGTACTGCATGTCTTTGGAATGTGGGAGGAAACTGAAGCACCCAGAGGAAACCCACGCTAGGCATCCCAGCTGAAAATCAAACCTGGGAACTTCTTGCTGTGAAATGAAAAATGCT
Source organism: Protopterus annectens (assembly GCF_019279795.1). Taxonomy (NCBI): domain Eukaryota; kingdom Metazoa; phylum Chordata; order Ceratodontiformes; family Protopteridae; genus Protopterus; species Protopterus annectens. Next base: position 577,353,513 of record NC_056728.1, on the reverse strand, counting down.
TTCTGCTATGCCAATGTGCTACCCAGCACATAACCAAGATATCCTATTGAAAACAGAACAAAATCCTCAGAGTCATTCAGCTAAGCCTGTGTAAAGAGTATAATTGTACAACTCTGATTAGCTTGAAGTGGCTGCTACTTCTTAGATTCATTCAGCTAACCCTCTATAAGGAGCACTGCTGTACAGTTATCACTAAAAGTAACTACCAGTTCATGACAAAATTCCAATTCTCCTCAACACTCTCACATTCAGACTTATCAACAGCAGCTATTGTCATTCCTTAAGTAACCTGTTACACTTTTGTAATAAATCCTACAACCCAAGAAACCATGAGGACTACCTCCTGATTAGGTATCCATATACTCTATCCACACTAGAAAACTAATTTTTTAAACTTTAACTCACATCATGGAAGCCCATCAATTAAAAATCAAACAGACAACATCTCCTCAAGAAAGAATTATTTAAAACCACCTCAAACAAACATCACAATGAGTCCAATTTGATTATCTTAGCTGACTTCTGCACTTGTCCCCCATACATCAGTATCTCTTGGCCCAACATTACCTAGCTGGTTGTAAACTCACTGTTCCCTCTACTATATTTCATTCAGTCATTCAGATTATCGCTGTTTTTGAAATTCTACTGGCCCGTCTTCTCAATTGATTTACATATTGTACCTCTTCTTACGTATTTCATGCCATTAATTGTGATGTGCTATACCTACTGAAATCTAATTCAAATGGTAATTTATTTTTTCTTGTTTGATTTTTACTGTAGTTTAGCAAAGCTTAGCTTATGATTCACTAATATTTGATGATTATTATTACTGTATTTGATGACATTATAATACTATAGCTCATTCGCTGTTTAAAAGTGTGATATTGGCTTTTATCACTCTTTGTCTCTTTTAATCATGTTTTACTGCTTGCGACCAAATGTTTTCTGTCTGTATGCCTTGAGTTCTACTAGAAAAGGGTCTTTGGACCAGTGTACCTTCCTGATTAACAAGTGTAAGTAGAAAACAAAACAAGATACTCCCCTTCAAATGTAAGGGTCTATATTAGATACGCGAACGTTTGAAAGTTCGACCACCATATGGTCGACACCATACGATTGAACTTGCAAAAGTTCAAATATCTAATAAAAAATAAATAAATTACAAAAAAATACCTACCTGAACACTCTAAGCAGTGGGGCAAGCCCCCCCAGCACCCCTACACCCCCCACTCTTTAAATATATCAACTCCAAGATCGCACTACAGTGCAGAAAAGGGAAATCTTCCCATTTCGTGCTGTACAGAGATCTCTGTTACAATGTTCAAACATTCAAAAGTCCGATCATATGGTGTCGACCATATGAGATTCGGAATTTTGAATGTTCGAACATTCAATATAGACCCAAATTGTAATACTGACTTTTGTCACTCTATATCCTTTTTTAGCTTGTATTACTATGTTTGAACAAATGTTTTTCACTTGTAATTGTCTGCCTGTATGCCCCCAGATCAGTGTACAAGTAAGCCATTTTCTTACATGGTCACTATTCATCTGTGATTCTTTCGTCTTGATTCAATTGTGTCTATCCCCCTTCTTTAGGACTACATCTAGAATCTTCTTTTTTCTGCATTCCATGGCTTTTCCCTGAAATCAGTGTCATCTTGTTGCAGGAGACTCGCTCTACTCCCAATACTTTGCTAATGTAATAGTATCCCCATGCAAATAAAACTGACAAACTCGGGAGGTTTAAACCACTGCTTAAACAACATCTTAACCAATCCTGGTCCTGTACATGCTCATCACAGGGTAAAACTTTTTCACTGTACAATACTATTCAAATATTCACCTTATACATAATATTCTCAACTTTTTACTGAAATGACAAAAACAATTTTTATACATAACTGTTGCCCGTATAATCCACTAAGTTGCATGTGTGCTTTCTCTTTAGTTACTTCCACCTCTGTAAAATTTTAGAATGTATATGTATAACTGCAACTACTGTTTGTGTATAAATGTAACTAGAAATGTAGCTACTGTTTGTATATAAATATTAATAGAGATAAAACTACTGTTTGTGTATAAATGTAAATAGAAATGTAACTACTCTGTTTTTAGCACCTTTATTGAATTATCACTTAAGACATAGGCAAATTTACATTTATATAAAAGTAATCAAACTATATGAACAAGTTTATGTTTACAAACATTATACTTCACATATAATGCTATATATAATATAAACCAAGCAACATTACATGAATTATTCAATTCCTGCCTTTTTTAAAGAAGAAACGTCTTTATTAAACCATCACTTATGACATAGGTAATCATACATTTACAGTATATAAATGAAAACAAACCACACTAACACAATCCTAGTTGCAAGCATTTTACATCACAAATCATACTGACATACTCCCAGTTGCAAACATTACATATCAGTTATAATCTACCCAGTCATTTTCAGTCAAGCATTACATAGCTCATTTAAGTCCTGCCTTCTTTTAAACCTCATGCCTCCCCTGTATGTATTGTTCCCCCAATTCCCATTTTTTTCCTAGGTAGTTTGCCTCAACCCTTTACTAAAGATCCCATTTCCAGTTGTTTTATTTCTGTTACTATATTCACTACTTCTATTATAGTTGGTTTAGATTTTGATTTCCATTTTCTAGTAATTGCTTTTGTGTTTGGTTGCCACTTAGTATAATGCAATGTAAGCAAATGGAGCTTTTCTCCCTGAGCCTCCAATGAACATGGGTATTACCCAGTTGGACTTTTCTGGTAAAAAACAAATAAATAAGTAAAATAATAAATACAACTAGTACTTCAGCTCTGTCTAGGTCCTTATCGACTATGGAAGTTGGAATATCCCCATGTGATCTAAAAATGGTTTATATTCCTTGTAAGTATTACTCTCCCTTTTTACATGGAGCACACCTTTATTCTTTCCTTGTTATCATCAAGTATTTTTGCTTGGCTAAGTGGTAAAATATGCCCATCTACAAGTGCTCCCTATTTTTCTTTCCCTGTTGTGAAAGAAAGAACAAGACTTCATGCTGGACCTATAAAGAAACTTACAAAATTCAAAACCATAAAGGAACAGAGACCAATGCACATAATAACATTCTTCAGACCATCACAGTGTCTTGTAGCAGGTCAGAAGATAGAAAAGAAATGTTCTTTAAGTGTTTTTAATCCCAATAACAAGATGGTCCAACCGAAACTAAATAGTTCCTGTTCTAAAATACAAAAACATCACATTTTGTGTTGGTGCTTGGTCATTTAGCTTAGGGGGTTTCCTCTATTTAGTAATCTATCATAGGTTCAGAGGTCTATACTAAGTCAATGCTTTCACAGGTTCATAGGTGTATGCTAGACTAACGACCACTAGGGCTCTTATAAGCCTAACCGTATAACCCAGATGTGACCCACAAATTTGATTTGAGAGACATAGGTGCCAGACCAGGGGTAGGTTTCTGATTACCCATCTAATGGTCCAAGTTGAGCTTAAATATGGATAGGGAAGAACTGTGCTTAACATGGATGCTGAACATGCTCCAGAGAATGAAAAATCTCTGAGACACATATCTGTCTCTCCAACATGTCCTATTTTTGTTGCAAGCAAAATTTAGCTATTTTAATCTAGTAGTTCTGATGTTGTTTGTTTTATGTTGTGCAAATGGTTCAGCAAAATGGGGTCCAGGGATGCCTTGTACGCCAGGCAAAGATCACATCTCAGAAGTCTGTATAATACCAAGTAAAGAGACAGGACTTTGAGGCAATCAGTGTAGGATATTGTATTTACTCCCTGTATTCTTTTTGTAAGGAAACTTTGTGGACATTCCATTTGCTGCATCTGTCTACTCCTGTACATACGAAAGAGAGCATTATACTCTAGGATGGGTCTGATGACGGCCTAGTACAGTGGTATGATGACTTCTCTGGACCTAGATGCCATGCCATTGTTTATAAGTTGAAAAATGTAGAAGGATTTTCTTACTATCTCGAACACATATTGGTCAAAGGCTAGTTTACTATCGACATGAGTTCCCCAATCCCTGACTAATGAATCAACTTTTAAGGGATTTTATTGAGGACATAGTTACCAGGGATGGCAGACTTCCTGAAAGGTGCTATAATGCATTTCTCGGTACTGAGATTTAAGACATGTTTTTGGCACCAAGCATTTGTCTGTGTTAGTCCTTCCTGAAGGGTGTTCTCTTCTTGAAGGGATTCAATGACTGCTTCCAGTTTGCAATCATCTGCAAACTTGGTTAACCAGTGGCCTTTGACATTGGTTTTGATATCTGAGAATTAGATGACAAAGAGGAGTGGGCCTAGCACAGAACCATGGGGTATTCCACTGTTGACCAGCCTCTTTATGGAAGTGGCCTCACCAATTCTAACCTCCTGCATGTTATAAAGGGGTTTATACATGATTCCATAAGTTATCGACAATGCCTGAATGGGGTATTGCATGAAATACAGCTGTATGTAGGCAGTATGTACCATTTTCCCCTCATCCATTGCCTTAGTGATCTTTTCAAAGAAGACCACAAGATTCAGTAAGGATGACCTTCATTTGACAAAGCCAAACTGGGATGGATCCAGTGACTGATGATCTGCTACATCTTTGTTGATAATTTCAATGATAATTCTTTCCATGACTTTTCAAATAAGACTAGTCCAACTAATGGGTCAGTAGTTTCCAGGATCTGTTGAAGGTCCTCCATTATAAAGAGGGATGAACATCACAGTCCTCCATTCATGTGGCACAAAGTCGTTTTAAGACTATAGTTAAACAATGACTCCAGGGGTTCTGCTAAGTCATATTTCTGACTGTTCAGGAGGCATCCTGGCATGTTATTTAGGGTCTATATCAGTCCTTCGAAATGGCTGACGACTGAATACCAGATGTTCGAACTGTAAAGTTCAAACACTGATTATCGTGAAGCCACAGAACACCAAATTATTTCTCAGGGAAAGAATTCGCTGGGCCATTTCTGTGGTTTCCCAATTATCAGGACTGTGGTGGGAAGTTATGGGTCGGGTTCAGGTAAGTGTGCAATTGTGTGGATGTTAGGGTTAGGGCATGGGTTAGGTGAGTTAGGGTTAGGGCATGAGTGAAGTGGGTGTGCGATAGTGACAGGCTTTAGGGTTAGGGTGGGATAGGTGAGTTAGGGTTAGGGCGCGGGTCAGGTGAGTGTGCAATAGTACCAGACCTTAGGGTTAGGGTTTGGGTTAAGGTAAGTGGATCAGTAGTAGTGTATGTACATTTTAGTGTAGGGTTAGATGTAGGATTTTAAGTGTATGTGTGTGGATTGATGTTTTTTTGGTGTGCTTGTGTTGTGTGTGTTGGAACGATTTTTTTCTCTGGGAAAAAAAATCACTGTTCTAAGACTTCGATGTTTGTGCAATTCGTGGCTTGAAATTCGAATATATGGTGTTCGAACTTCAGCCATTTTGGTGAACTAATATTGACCCGTTATTTAGGCCCGTTGAGGCAGTTTCCATGGCGTTAGTGAGTGCAACCAGTAGATGTGTCCTAGTTATAGTTGGATGGGTTACATCTGATGGCATCTTTGTGGGGATTGTTGGGGGTTAGAGGGGGGTAAAGTTGGAACTGAAATTTGTCCACTAACAGGTTTACTATACCTCCAGACTGGATGAATGTAGCACCATTAACCACTATTTCAGCACATTGCTATGTGGTGCCTTTGAGGTTTCTGACTTAGCTGTAGAAGGTCTTATGGTTATCGTTCACCTGGGAGGCTATCTTAACCTAAGAGACAGCTTTGCTTGACCTAATTAGCCTTCTTAGTTGCCTATTTATTTTAATGAGAAAGTTTTTATCTTTATAGGAATTAGCCTTCCTGATTTTTGCCATTTTTTTTCTTTTGGTGTATATCCTGTTTAATTTGGGATGTCACCTAGGTGGTTTGTTTCAAGGGCTAGTCCTGGGCTTACTTCTGCTGTGTACAGCAGCCTTTATTCAGCCATTGGTATGGTTGCACAGAATTTCTGAGAGAAATTCAGCTTGGGCTGCTGTGCTCTCAGGGTTAGAAGGGGCATTGAATTTTGACAAACTATCACTTAATAGAAGGTAATTTGTCTTGTAATAGTTCCCAACTATTACTGGTTTTAATGATATTATTGAGTTAATTTTGATTTTGAAGGATACAGCTATATGGTAAGACCTTACCAGAGAGGACGAGATATTGGGGGGCACCATTCCCCCATATTTGTGAGCATGATGTCCATTATGTTAGATCCTCTAGTGGGTGTGTTCACTGTTTGGTCAAGGGTGTTTGTATTTATGAAGTCCAGGAATCTTTGTGCCTGCAGATTTGAGGTTGTGTAGGATTCCTAGCCTAGAGGGGTAATTAAAGTCTCCCATGAGTAGGGTGTTAGGTTGTATGGTAAATGTCCCCAGTAGGTCCAAGTATGCATTGTGAGCTTCTTGGGATATAGAGGGTGACCCGTATTTGGCTAGGATATGGTAAGGGATTTTGTCTATGGTGATCTGCATGTGAAGAAACTCCAACAAGTCATCCTGTTTGACCACCCTAGAAGTATACTTGTTATTGATTTATATTGAGACAGCTCCACCTTTAACACTTGTCTGTGCAGCTACTGTTCTAAAAGTGTGGAAGGCACTGAAACCTTGCACTGCCAGGATAGTTTCTGATGCTTTAAACTATGTCTCGGTAACTGCAAAAATGTCTATATTTTCGAGTGTGAGGAGGGCTTGGAGGGGGTGTGTTTTTTTTATTTAGGCTCTTGCATTGAACAGTAACACCATGAGTTTCATTTGAGTTGATTTTGCTATGTCGGTAGATTTGTCAATTTGGCATTGTATAAAAAAGGCATTATGGGAGTAGGAAAAGTTTTAGCCAGTCTTTAAAAGCCTAGAGGAGAAAGGTGCAGGCCATCCTGGCAAGGCAATGTAGTCTGTTAACCAGGTCCTCCCAAGCTAACAAATATTGGATCCCCTTACAATGACACTAGAAATACAGCCAGTTGTTGAAATCAATCATTTTCTGCTCATATTGTGGCTTCATCCTTAGTGATGGTAATATGCTGCTCAATGGTAGAGTCATACCAGTCTGAAAGCTCCAAAATGTCTCTCACGTCACATAGTTCAGATAAGTACATCTCAGGTAATTTACATCTTCATGGACTATGATGGAATCATTCTGGTACCTGTGATGTAATGACTTGTGTGCATGTGTGCATGATTAGTTGATCCTGGCTCCAGATAAGCAACTAACAGTTATCTTCTCCTTGTTCAGCCTGGTTAGAGGGGCATCAGTATATCTTACAATGGAGTCCCCTATGATAAGAGTCCTGTAAAGTGTGTTTTCTTGCCTTAGGAGGTGCTTAGTGTTTGAGGCTCTACTGACAGTGACAGTATGTGTGGTGTTTGGTGTTCTTTTTTGAGTTCCTTTGGGCTTGCTAAGGCATAGTGTTAACAACAAGTGGTCTTGGCAGTCTTTGCTGTCTATGTGTATGGTGTGTTCTATGTGAGGTTGGTGCTCTATGAATAATTTCCAACACCTGATATGCATTTGTATGCAAGAGGTTAGCCTCCAGTGTCATTATGTAAGTACACCTCTTGCATACTGTGTCTGCTTCTATAAGGAATAAGTCATCATCAGTAAACATGAGACAATTGCTACATTGTCTGAAGGTGCCCATATCAGCCAAGCTGGCTACAGAGAAGTTAGGAAACTGCATATCCATACTGTCCAGTCCTTTCATTGGTGAGCTACAAGGGGGTGGTGTATTGGGGTTAGAAGGCTATTAGGAGTGCTTTGTTGGTGTATAGTAATAAGGGTGCTTTGTTGGGGCAGATTATGCTAAACAGTATAAATTATACTAACTTTAATGTTTACACAATACTGAATTCTACTAAATCTGTAAGTGTTACTATTTGATGTCCATCTAGCTGCTCTAAGGTTGTCAGCACACAAGGTATTTGCTCTATATTGCTGCTTTATAGGGTGCAGTTTTATGGACCATTCTACAGGAGAAATTTATTTTCTAGGTGCTTGCTACTGTACAGGGCACTGCTAACCCACTCAAAAGTGCACAATTTATAGTGGCACAGGATGAACAGAAAACTGCCCAATGAACCCTGTGGCCAATAAAATGACTACAATATGAGGCCTTTTGTGTTTTTCCCAACTCAGATAGACCAGGCAAATACCTTCTGCTGCAAGATGAGTAAAATCTAACCCTCCCATTGTTAAAACACAGTACAAGAGACCCACAAGTGCAATGCTACCAAAAACAAATTAAACAGATAGCTGGAAATCCCTTGCTGAAATCAATTTCAAGACAGTCTTACAGCAGTAACAGTGAGAGGAACAGTATTTTTTTTCCAAAAAAATTCAGGGAAATGTATAGACATAAAAGCAGGAAACAATAGCGACCACTCAAAATAACTTAAGTAAGTACAATTTAGCAATCAAAGGTACCTAACTCTACCTGGATGGCAGTGGATACATGTAAAACACTTCTGGAATGCAGGCCAGGACTCCAAGCTTTGCTGAGGTCTAGGAAATGAGCAGGAGACAGTGCATAATAAAGGAGGTTTACTCAAGAGCAATACTGGTTTGCTGGGTGGGGACTCAGTATTATGGATCTGTGGAAAACAATGTGTGGGAAGAGTACATAAATAGCTTATACAACAGACAATAGCAATGAAAGAGGGGAGGAAGTTTGGAAATCAGATTACCATAAGGGATGGAGATGAGAGACACCACTGTATAAAACAATCATAGCAAAAGGATGGGAGGGTTGGGAAAGTTTTTCAAGGAACAAACAGACAAGCTAGGGAAGCATTTAATGAAATAAATGCAAATATATGCAATATTATAACTCTTTAGGAAACTTTAGCTTAATGTGCTAGCGGGGGATATGGCAGATACAGAATGCAAATTTAAGCAGCTAAATGATAAGGAGAATATTAAAGCACCGAACCACAAACTGGAGAAGAGACAATTCTGTCACTATTTGAACTTCTACTAAAGTTTAAGGCACCAGACTATGTAGAAATGTAATATTAACACTGTTTATGGAGAAATTCAGTAATAGATGATTAAGGCTGAAATCTGGAAGTAGTAGTACACAGTCCCTGTCACAACTATGAATTAAACTACAGGACTATGGCCTAGCTGGGTTTAAAATGCAAACAGCTTTTACAAGTAATTCTAGTTGTGGAAATAGAAGTACAGAAAAATGTAGAAAAACAGTCTTCCCACAACTACTAATTAAAATACCAGACTAAGGTCCCACAACAAACTAAGAAATGCAATCAGAAAACTTTTTTTGGCTAAAACATGTAACAGAGCAGAAATGTACAAAGAAGCATCACCGCACAGGTCACTATAAGTGCAACTTAAATATTTAAGCAGAACTTGAAATAATTAAAATAATTTAATTATCTTTCCTTTTTGATGAAAAGCTAGTTATTCACAGTTCCCCACCTCTTCAACCATTGTAGGCTTAGTGAACCATGATATAGAAGAGGAAAGTAAGGTAATAGTTTAGAAGATGATGGCTGGAGGTTGAGTTGATTAGCTTGGATAATGCTAGCAGAAAGAGAATGGATAGGATAAAAAGGAGGAAGATAGAAGTAGAGAAGAAATGGGTAGATTGAGATGTGATAATGTTTAGTTTTGCTTGGTTAGAAGTTTGTAGCCAGTGACTCCTGTGATGAATTTACACACACACACACACACACACACACACACACACACACACACACACACACACACACACACACACACACACACACACACACACACACACACACACACACTGCCATACCACCCACCCCGTCCACCTCTACTTTGCTTCCCCTTACCTAACCTAAATCTGAATTGCTTGGTTGTGTAATGATTTCTGTATAAACCCTTTTTCTAGCACTTGCACAATGCATTAGCTTCTCCTACCTGTATGACTTTCTGGTTCAAGAAATACAACAGTTTCCTGTATGCCTAAATAAATGGTAACACATCAGGAATTATCACTTGATTGCACTATGCAACAATTGATAATTCTCTTTCATTTCTGTCTGACCATTGACATCATCATCATTAACCGCCCCCTTTTTTTCCACTTTCTACATGGTCTTTAGGTATTGTGTTAACTGTTACCATCTGTCTTTATTCAATGCCACTCTCCCACCTTCTTTGGCACTCATGCCTAACAGTTACAGTTCATCTCTCACACAATCCATCCACTTCTTTGCTGGATGCCCTTGTTTTCTCTTGCCTTCTTCCTGTCTTTTTCCAAATCTTCTTCACCAAATTGTCTTCTGCTTTTCAGCAAATGTGCCCAAACCACCATAATGTGTTCTCTTTCACCTTTTCTGCAGTTGGAGCTACTTTGTCTTCTGCTACGATATCCTCATTTCTTCATCTGTCACAGTGTACGTCCTACCACACATCTCAGGCACTTTATCTTCATCACCTCTAGCTGCCTCAACTGCTATGTTTTTACTGCCCAGGTTTCTGTACTATGCAGTAGTATAGCAATAACCCACTCCTGGGTGTGGGTTATGCTGGATTTACCCATGGTTGGCGTGGTTTGGTCCCGAGGGCGAAGCCCAAGGGACCAAACAAAGCCAACCGTGGGTAAATACAGCGTTACCCACACCCAGAAGTGGGTTATTGCTATTATACCATGACATTATTTAAGAAAAGAAACTATTACTTTTCTTAAATAATGGCATAGTATAATGCCTGTTTACTGCCCTTCCGCAGATGTCTGGCATCCGGCAGTTCTGATGTACCGCGCCTGCGCAGTACATCAGATGAGCAACGGAGAACGCAAGATCTCCGTTGCTTTTTACTGTTTCGCTATGTTAAATGGGTTTAACATAGTGAGACAGTAATAAGCAATGGAGACGTTGCTTATTTTAAACTGTCTCGCTATGTTAAACCCATTTAACATAGAACAGGCAAAAAGCAACGGAGATCTTGCTTTCTCTGTTGCTTTTAAACCTGCTATGTTAAATGGGTTTAGCATAGCGAGACAGCTTTAAACTAAGCAACGGAGATCTCCGTTGCTTATTTTAAAGCTGTCTCGCTATGTTAAACCCATTTAACAATGTTTAAAGTAGAGTTATACTAATGGAAAAAAGTCCGGGCGACCGGACCTTTTTCTATTAGTATAACTCAATTTACAATGTGCACGCTGGCCAATCAGCGTGCACGTTTTGGGGGGGTCATGGTATAATACTGGTTATGCCACTATTTTGTACATCTTACTTTTCAGCATACTTCATCCATACACTACCCCTGACACTCTGTGCCAGTTGGCTACGGCCCCTCTGATTCTAGTTTTGACCTCCTCATTCAGACTTCTCTTCTCCTCAATCACCCCTACCAGATACATGAAGCTGTTAGCCTGTTCCACTATTTTCCCTTCTGTCTCAATTCTCAACTTCTTCTGATTTCCCCCATTTGCTGCTACCTCAACTGTCTTATCTCTACTCAGTTTCATCCCATGTTCCTTTGGTTTTTGCTGTCCACTCCCCTATCCTTTGCTGAAGTTCTTGCCTCAGTATCTGTCTGCAATGCCACATCATCTGCATACAGCAACTTTGTTGATCTGTCCCCTCCAGCCTGTTTGCTAATAGTCTATCACCAGTATGAGCAGCAGGGTCTCAGATGGTGCAAACCCACCCAGACTGAGAAACCCTTGATAACATGCAACAAATCAGCTATCATTACAGCACTGGACTAGATCTGCAGAACATGGCCGAAGACTTTTGATAAAATGTACGTTGCCTTTTAACGCATCCAATTTTATGTTCTCAGGTATTTGTGCAGTAGTTTATTTAATCAACAGTTTGGGCTTAACATCTTAAGGTTATAGAGTTACTGTACATTAGACTACAAAATGTGGTGCAATTTATGCCAAAGTAAATGTGGGAAAGAGTTCCCAAAACACAAACCTGTAGAAAATTGTGTGATGCATTTGATGAATGCATAATGTACACGGGTCATCATCATTTGTAGAAATCTGGAAATCCTGTTGTCATACTCCTATATATATTAACAATCTTTGTACTAGCTCTGAACCACCAGCTTGGCTGCTCGAACTATGAACTATCAGCTTCAAAATTCATTTCCTTTGGTTTCAGCTGAGAGATTGTTTTTGGATATTTATGTGAAAGAAGGATGGACGTTTGATAGTTTTTGGTGAGTTCTGAAAATCATGAATTTTGTTTTCTTGGATTTTTAGAGATACTTTTCTAAAGCCAAGACAAGTAAAATGAATGAGAAGGTTGTTTTTTTGTTGAGGAAGTTGTGGAGCCAGGTTAATGCTTTGGAGCTTATTCCACCTTCTGTCATGTGACTGAATAGGATGAAATGAGCAACAAGGTCAAAGACAAAACTAACATCTATAAAGAGTGTTCCTGGAAGGTTAATAAGGTAAAATTTCAACCGTCTAGGTCCAGAGAGCAGTCATCATGCTTCTACCTAAACAGAAACAATGTTGTTTTAAAGAAAGGCAGTGATATTGCTTTAATTATGGAAGCATTAGGTTGTATACGGTATTTTCAAGGATCTTATCAAGGATTTGAAAGATGGAGTTGCATGGAACAAAAAAGCATTAGATGGGCTGTATTGTTTTGGTATAGGTATGGTAACACAGTTTTCCATATGGTGGACACTGACAAACCAGGGACAGACATTGTAAGCTGCAACGGATGCAACACAAATAATGTCACCCTTAGGCTTAGGTTACAAATCATCATGTAGACAGTCCCCTTGCTGCATTAGACACATACTTTCCAGATCTCAAACTATGATAAAACACAATTTCCAGTCTTATAATCTAGTTCTTAAAAATACACTAGCTCAAGTTTTGGCCAGAAGAATTTGTTTACATTTCAGTCTTGTGGTTACTCACATAATCCTATTTCTCATCCAGTGGTAGCCTTTGCACACCGCCATTCTGGGCATGTTCCAACTCAGATTACAGTAATGTCAGAGCTAATACCATATGGATGCATTGTGTCCATTTAAATTTACATCCCACTCTCCTTAGGCCATTTGATTATTGAATTTCAATTGCTCACTTATGCAGAATAACCAAGTGAGAGCTGCAGCCTGATGGAGTAGCAACATTTAAGACAGTCTGTTATATATTTGTTTTATAAGGCTTCGGCTACTAATGATTCAAGCCTAGGGAATTGTAATTTTTCTTCATTTTTGTTGCTACATAGTAGGCTGTTTTGCTGCCTTAAACATCTTTATTTATTCTCCATGATGTACTGTTTTACCTTTAAAGTTATGGTCTGCAGCAGCGTTGTTTACAAATGTACGTACTTGTATAGGTAGACTTTTTTTGAAATTACTGCCTGTCCGTCTTTTCACAGGACAGTCCTGATTAGGTCAGTTGCATCCTGCAAGAACAATGGAAATGACATGTGTCTTGATATTGTAGGACAAAAAAATGTTTTTCATCTTTTCTGCAAATATTGCAGGAATCTCTGGAACAATGAAATATGTTGAAAAAGTATTGAAACAACAAGGTTCATCAACAATTGATCTATTGTGGTAACAGAGCAAAAACAAATATTTTGCATTGGCTGAGGCTGTAACTTTTCCAGAAAAAAAACACATTTCAGTAATTATTTGGCTAATACTGAGTCCATACTAGTGTATTTATTTCCTGTCTTTCACTTCCTTGCATCGTGGCTAAATGCATGGTTCTTTGAGAAAATTCACTAATGTTACAGTGCAATAAAATTACTGTATTTAGTCTCTCTGGAAATAAAGGCAAATCAAGGCTTGTATTTTCACGTGTAACTTGCAGTACTATTGCTTGTCTGTTACTTTTATGTATTTAAACAGATGCTTTATACATAATTGCTGTTACTGACGTAGATCATTCAGGAAGTATTATTGTAAGAACTGATACCAGTATCATGAAACCATGATTCTGATTTAGTGGGGGGTTCTTTTAGCTACTATTTCTATTATGTACTTATGTATGTAAAAAATGTTACATGTGTGTGTGTGTATATATATATATGTATATATATATATATATATATATATATGTATATGTATACATATATATATATATATATATATATATATATATATATATATATATGTGTGTGTGTGTGTGTTTGTGTATGTGTGTATGTATAATAACAGATATATATATGGATCTGTATCAGTTGATCGAATTTTCAGAAACTCAAAATTCATATCCGCAAGACGATATGACTGAATTTCTGAAAACAGGAACCTTTTGATTGGAGATCGTGGTACAGAGAGGATCAGGAAATTTACCATGTTCCACAATGAAGTGTGAGCTTTGTGTTGGTATATTTCATTTTCAGGGGGTGTGGGGGGCACAGAGGAGCTTGCCCTCTTGCGAAAACATAAACAGAATTGATTTTGTGTTTTTTTTTTAATGTTTGAGTTTTCAGAAATTCGATCATATCATCTCTCCAATATGAATTTCAAGTTTCTGAAAACTTAATCTAGTGACATAGATCCATATATACAGATATATGTGTGTGTGTGGGGGGGGGGCGGAGGGGTATATATGTATGTGTGTGTGTGTGTGTGTGTGTGTGTGTGTATTGCTTGGCCCATCTCTGAAAACACTCAGCATCTAAAAAAGCTTGATTTCTGTAAGATTAAGATGACTGCAAGATATCCCAAATAAGAGCCAAAACAAGTGAAAAGGTCACTTAGACAAGCTATGTAGGCAAAAATAACAAAAAGATCCAAGCAGGCTGTGTAATACTTTAAACCTCCTCTAAGGAGGCTCATAGGATTTATAGGTTCATAGGTTCATAGGTATGTACTGGGCTATCAGCCCGAAGGCATATATTAGTCCAGCCACGTTGTGCGATATTCACCGCCCCTTTGGTTAATTCCCTAGGCCCTTGATCTAGCAGCTAGTACCTTTGGCTCCTATCTAGTAGAGCTGTTGGTATGATCCCTGGTGTGAACTTTCTGTTGCCCATCCACTCGTCAAGGTTCCTCTTGAAGAGTGATAGTGAGGGGCTCTGTCTTATGTAGATCGGGACCTTGTTCCATAGCAAGGGAAGTCTTTGCAAAGGGGAATCTATCCCTCCAGCATGTTCTATTCATTGTTGTGCTGAGGGTTATATCCCTAGAGCGTGTAGCTTGAGTAGATTTGGTTTTGCTAAGATGGAGCATGTTCAACAGTTCTGGGTTGGACATGGCTCTGTATGTTAGACAGAGATCGACTCTGAGAAGGCGTTATGCAACAGAGAAAAGCCTTAGTTTTTTTCAGTCGTGCTGTGTAGGGCAACTGTTTGAGGCCAGTAATCCTCTTAGTGAGGTACCTCTGTGGTCTCTCCAGCTGCTGGATATGCCTGGCCAGGTACATTCCAACTGGTGCATTGTACTCAATAATGGGTCTGATGAGGGAAGAGTAGAGGGGCACCACTACATCCTTAGATCTTGATGCAAACCCTTTTGTGATCAGATGGGTCACATAGAAGGATTTTCTAACCACCTTGGCTGTCTTGACTATCTACTTGGGTCCCCAGATCCCTTATTACTTCTTCAGATTTCAGGGGGTTACCTCCTATGTGGTAGTTCGCAGGTACTCTGTTTTTCCAAAGGGGATTACTATGCATTTTTTAGCATTTAGCTTGAGACCATGGCTTTGACACCATGCATCAGTGTCATTAAGGCCCTTCTGGAGGATATCCATGTCGACCGGAGACTCTATTATAGTACCCAGTTTGCAGTCATCTGCAAACTTGGTCAGCCACAGCCCTTCAGTGCTTGCCTGTACTTTTGAGAAGTATATGCCAAACAGGAGGGGCCCCAGGTCAGAGCCCTGAGGCACACCGCTCATTACTGGTCTGGATTCGGACATAGATCCCGCTACTCTTACTTTGTGGGATCTGTCTGAGAGCCAGTTTGCGATCCATCTTGTGATGTAAGGGTTTATGCCCAGGTTGGTGAGTTTATCAATAATACCCGAATGGGGAATAGTGTCAAATGCTTTAGCAAAGTCAAGGTAAGCCGTGTGTACCTCCTTTCCCTTATCTATAGCCTGAGTAACTGTCTCAAAGAAGTCCACCAGGTTCAGGAGACATGATCTGCCTTTAACGAAGCCAAACTATGTGGGGTCAAGTGTTTGGAGGTTCCCAATCTCTCCATTTATGAGTTCCATAATGATTCGCTCCATTGCCTTACAGATCAGACTGGTCAGGCTTATTGGTTGGTAGTTCCCAGGGTCGGTTGTGGGACCACCCTTGTGCAGTGGAACCACCGTTGCTGTGCACCATTCTCTGGGCACATATCCTGTCAAGAAGCTGAGACTGAACAGGGTATTCAGATGTGAGGTTAATTCATTTTGGAGCCCGCGTATGACACAGCCCTGGACACCATCTGGTACCATGAAGGCAGTGTTTTTAGCTTTAGATAGAGCCTTATTAACCAACATATCAGTAATAATTGGAGTTACACAATCTCCTGGAATAGTAATAGGCCCTGCAGGTGGTGGTGGGGGGGAGTTTGCACTGAACCTATCAGCCAAGATGTTGGCAATGTCAGTGGGGGTCAGTGTATTTTGTTCCATTTTGTACTAGCTCAGAACAGACCTGAGCGTTGCCATTTAGGTTTTTGACGTAACCATAGCAGGCCTTATGGTTATCCTTGGCAACTTTCTTTTCAAAATTGGCTTTAGTTGACTTGATGAGGGCCCTCAATTTCTTACTAATGCTGATCAGGGATGATTTTTCTACTTGAGATTTGGCCTTTTTTTGTATAAATCTCCTCCTTTTTTTGTATAGTTTGCTTATGGCTGGGATCCACCAGACTGATTTCTTCTTGCTTGAGGAAGGAGTCTTGGTTTTATTTGGGATAGCATGGTCCATGCAATCCTGAAGATATATATAAAGTGCCTTGGTGTAAGATTCTGCATCCTGGATATCATTATCCTTCTGCAAGGGAATATTGAAGCTTTCCACTTCAGATGCAAGTAGTTTGAAGTTTGCTTTGGAAAGGTTTTTGACTATGGTTTCTTTGACTGGGGGAGGTGAAGGGGTGAGAATGTCCAGGGTTATCGGTTTGTGGTCTGATCTGACCAGAGAGGGAGTGATAACGGGTGTGGTACAATGGGCGCCCATATTTGTGATGACTAAATCCAATATGTTGTCCCCTCTAGTGGGAGAACATACCAGTTGTTCAAGGGCATTTGAATTTATAAATTCTATGAACCGCTGGGCATAGGAGTTAGAACTTTGGTAGTTCGCCCAGTCTATACCAAGGTAGTTGAAATCACCCAAAATTATGGTGTTGGGTTAGGACCTTTATATTTTCCAATGCCTAAAGGAATGCTGAGTGAGCATCTTGGGACATGGTGGGCGATCTATAACAGGCTACGATTTGAAATGTGGTTTTGCCTGCTGATAGTTGCGCATGGATGATCTCTGGGGCATCATGCTGTGCCACTAACCTGGAGATGTGGGTATCCTTGATGAATATGGATACATCTACGCCCTTTGTACTGCAATCTAGTAACTGAGGCCGAAAGGTATGATATGAATTGTAACTTGGTAGTGCTGGGGTGCTCTCTGGAGCCTTGAACCAGGTTTCCATCAGTGCACAAACATCGATTTTCTCCATACTGAGGAGTGCCTTGAGTGCATGCATTTTGAGGTTGAGACTTCTGGCGTTGAGTATTACCCTTAGTTTTTGGTTACCTGTGCTGGTTACGGTGGTTGGTTTGTCCTTTGAACCTTGCCTAAAAAAGGCACTATGGGGACGGCAAGAGCCTTGGCCAGTATTCGAAAGCCTAGGGATGACAGGTGCAAACCATCTCTGGCGAAACAGCGAGGCTTGTCTATCATGTCATCCCAGGCAGACAGACACTGGATCCCCTTAGAATGACACCAGAAGCTTAGCCAATTGTTGAAATTGATCATTTTGTCTTTGTATTGTGGTATCATTCTAGGTGAAGGTAGTATGCTACTCAAGGTCAGGGTCATACCAGCTTGGGCTACATGATCAGAGAGCTCCTCAATGTCTCTTTTCATGTAGTCCAGGGAGGTACGTCTTAGATCATTCACACCAACATGTACAATGACAGCATCATACTTGTACTTGTTCTGGAGTGACCTAAAGTGCCTGTGTTATGTGGCGGATCATAGCACCGACAGGCAGCTGGCAGTAACCTTCTCCTTGTTCAGCCTGGTGAGTGGAACATCTGTGTGCCTTACTATAGAGTCTCCTATTACTAGCGTGTTGGGTATGGTGTTTTGCCTTAGGGGCTGTCATGAGGCACACTGCTGAGGTGAATTATGTGTTTTCTGGCTTGTGTTTGGAGGTGCAGGTTCCTTGCTTGTCTGCTTTGGAGGGCCCTGTTTCTTTTTTAGATTGGTACCTAGTGTCTCCGAATATGTTTTTGTGTATTTATGTGTATGTTTTGCCGGTGCTTGTTTTGTAGATCCATGTGTGACTGGTGGTGTGATGCTAGTGTGTCTTTTCTCCTCTTGACTGTCTGTTACAGTCATGGGTTGAGAGTGCTTAGCCTCCAGTCTGGCTGTGTATTTGCATCTCTCACAAGTGTTTGTGTCTAGAGGTAAGAGGAGGGGGTTGTCTGTATACATGAGGCAGTTGTGACATTGCCTCAGGATGCCCAATTCCACCAGATGAACTGGAGAGTACACCTGAAGCTGACCTCTGGACATGCTTGGAAAAGTAAATTTCACTTGTCTTATGGACAATAGAGGGTCTTATGCTGTATTATAATAGTGCTGTCTAGGAGATTTGGAAAATAATAGTGCTGTCTAGGAGATATGACACTGTAAGAATATATAGGTTCATAGGTTTATATGTACTTACTGGGATATTAATTTATGAGAATCTTAGAAAGACTATCTGTCCATTTCCATGATAATTATTAACCCTTACATTTTACAATATGAAGCTCTAAAGACAGGTCACATAAGTGTATGTTGGATATTTACACGTTTCTATATCCATGAGGGATATTGATGCTAAATTAGGGGAGAATTTTCAGATACACATCCTTTTGTCTACGTTATTTTTGAATAGAGTAAGAAATGTATTCTCCTTTATGTGGAGGGGAAGTCAGTGCCATAGAAGTGGTATTCTCTTTTATACACACCTTCCCTTTTAGCATGTTCTGTTAATCCTGCAAAATAGATTGATGTCCTTTGAGTGGGTCTTTCTGATACCACTGGCCTTCCAAATGTGTAATAGGTCTGATAGAACAAGGTCTGTTGAGGCTCTATATGTGAGGCAGTGGTCACCTCTCAGTAGTCTGTATGATACCAAGAAGAGAGACAAGGCTCTGACACAGCCTGCGTACTTGCTTTTTTAATGGGGAAGCATTGTGGCCATTTCAGCTGTGACAAGTGTTTGGACAAGTGCATGCTGACAGGGGCATTATATTCAATGGGCGGTATAATGAGTGCTGAATACAGAGGAGCAATTATGTCTCTAGATCTGGAACCACACCTTTGATATATGCTGTTAGATGAAAAAAGATTTCCTTATAATAGCAGATGCGTGGTAATAAACAACTCGCTCATTGTCAGTATAGGTTCCCAGATCTCCGACTTTGGGATCAGTTTTCAGAAGACTATTGTCAATGTGGTAGTTATAAAGGGAGTCATGCTGGCTGAAGGATACAATTATATATCTTTTGTCATTTAGTTTTAGTCCATGGTTTTGGCAGTAACCATTTGTTTGGAACAGGCCCTCTTGTAGAATCATGCCATCCTCTGGGAGGTTTATGATTGCACCAGTTTGTGATCATCTACAAAGTTGGTCAGCCACAATTCCTTAACATTAGGTTTGACTTCTGAGAAGTAAATTCCAAAGAGATATGACCCAGAAACTGAACCCTGGGACACTCCACTAGAGACAGGTCTTTGGAAGAACATAGAGCTGCCATCGTTCTATTTGGGAGCCAGTTTGCTATACAGTGAGTTGTACAGAGGCTAACATTTATCTGGGAGAGTTTATCCATGATGCCTAAGTGTGGGATGGCATTGAATGCCTTTGCAAGGTCCAGATAGGCAGTGTGCACTAATTTGCCCTCATCCATTGCCTCAATGCATTTTTTTAAGAAGTCAGCCAGGTTAATGAGGCAGGACTTGCCCATGGCAAATCCAAACTGGGTTGAGTCAAGAATCAGTAGGTCACGTGTATTTCCTGTTTATTAGTTCCATAATGATTCTTTCCATAGTCTTACAGATGATGTTGGAAAGGTTTATGGATCTGTAATTACCTGGGTCTGTTGCAGCCCCAGATTTGTATAAGGGGATGACTATTGCAGTCCTCAATTCATCTGGCATAAAGCTTGTTTTGAGGGTAATTTTGAATAGTCTCTGTAGGGGTTCTGACAGCTTATGTTTCAGACTAGCCAATGCACAGGCTGGTATGTTATCTGACCCAATAGACATAGTGTTCTTGGCCTTAGGTACTGCCTTGGGTACTTGTTCTTGTGAGATTTGAAGGGGGTTTGTTAGATTTTGGTATTTGATATGAGAATATTGGAGAGGAGGGTGGCTGATGCTGGAACTGAGTTTGTTTGCTACTAGATTTGCTATGTCCTCTGAGTCTGAGTATGTGATATCATTTACTATAAGTCCAGGCATTGCTGGGCATTGTTTCTGAGGTTTCTAATATAGTTAAAGAAGGGCTTGTGGTTATCTTTTGCTTGGGTGGCAATTTTTCCTCATATCTGGCTTTGGGTGACTTGATCAGGATTTAGATTTCCTTTTCTAGTTTAGCAATAGTATTTTGGCTTCTTGGCAGATTGATTTGTGGGTGAAATTAGTTTTTTCTTGCATTTGTTTTGTGTACATACGTGTTCCAGCTCCATAGCACCTGAATTCCCACTGACTTTTTACATTTTTTACATCTCTATTAATGCATAAAGCCAGAACCAGCTAGCTGAGACATGGCATGTTTCACCCTTTTTAAAGGCACCCAAAGAGGCAGAAGGTAATAATAAAACACGAGCCTGTAGGTGTAAGCAGCAGCAGGTTTAATCACATAAACGCCACACAATACAAAGTGTTTTCGTCCACCAGACTTCCTCAGATGTAAAATGAAAGAATGAAGGCTGTGCCTGCTTATATACCCCTCCCAATCTAATTAGTAGTTAAAACAATTGTTTAATTGACACCAATTAAATCCTGTAACTAAAATATTCGTGACAACCTACGAACTTGCCACAAATACAGATGAAAGTAGATAAAAACATGCACTTTTAAAATAACTTTAAAATAAATATATAAATACTAAAACCATCCCAATGTGTTGGACAGATAAATAAACTTGAATCAAAAACCAACAAAAGGAACTTGCAAAACAATATATATATATACTTATTTTATAGTTTTGCAGCTCTCATTTTTAAAATGGGGGCAATGGATATGTATTCATTCAGCCCCGGGAATCTATTGGCTTCCAATAACAACTGCCAAAATATTTCTTTCACCTCTATGCTATTTTCCCACGGGCCCCCCCCCCCCCCTCACATCACATTGCACCTTCTCTACAACAAAGAAGCCCCATTTTGCTTGGGGACATGTCAGTGTATGTTTAAACAAGGCATTTTTAATATCTTCGACTCTAATAGCATATAAATGCTCATAAATCCTCCTTTTGAGTTTACGAGTAGTTTTTCCAATGTAAAATGCACCACAGGTTTTACATAGGGCTAAATAAATCAAGCCTTCACTATTACAGTTGGAAAAACTACTACTCTGAATCTGATGGTCTCTTGACAGGATGTATACAGAATCCTGTCTAAGTATATATGGGCATTGGGCACATGCCCCACATTTCTAGGTTCCCAATTTCTTACATGAAACAATAGAACCATTATACTCCAGCAAATCCTTGAGGTTCCTGCCTTTTTTATATGTAAATCCTAAGGTGTTGGTAAACAAAACGTCCAACTCTGAATAACACCTAAACCTGCTCCAGTGTTGAGTAATAATGTTTTTAACCCTAGAGGTATTCTGATTATAAAACATCACATAGTTACCCCCAAGGTTTCTTGATTTCATCCCTGGTAACGTCACCCCTGGTTGTTGTGTGGTACCCTGCACATTTATCGGTACTATCACACTTGTATCTCCTGTTCCCAAAATAGGGGCAAACCTATCCTTTCTCCCATTCTTTACTTCCTCCAAAACCCCATCAATTAAATAGTTAGGATACTTCCTAGATATAAACATTTCTTTGACTCTCTGACTTTCGTCTTCGAAGTCAGAGTCCAAAGATGTCATCCTACAACTACAGACAAATTGTCCCTTGATAATACTTCTCTTCTGTTTAAACGGATGGGAACTAGTGAAATATAGGTACGAGTTGGAAAAGGTTTCCTTTCTATATACATTAGATGTAAACTGCTGCCCTAGGACGTCTTTTTTAATAGTGACGTCCAGAAAGTTCATATAGTCATGTGTAATATGGGAAGTAAATTTCAAAAAATTAGTGGTATGGTTTAGATAGTCTATGAATTCTGTTAACTTTTCCATACTACCTTTCCAAAAAATGCAAATATCATCCAGGTAACATTGGTAATATACCCAATATTGTGCATATTCAGACTGGAACACAAACTTCTCTTCACAAACCATGAGCACAATGTTGGCATAAACAGGGGCACAACTTGCCCCCATGGCCACTCCCTGGATCTGTTTAAACAACTCACCCTCAAAAAATATAAAGTTGTGTTTCAATACCAAATCCATCAACTGTGTATAAACCAGAAAAGTATTGTGGTCAAGTTTTCCATGTTGGTGAATGGCATCCTGGAACCATTCTGACCCTGTAGAGTGTGGAATCACATTAAATAAATCCTGAATATCAAGGGTTACAAATATTAAGGAATCTGAATGCATGTTGCTATTAATGCTTCTCAAAAATTCCCAGGAGTCCTAAAGTATACCATTGGCCCTAACCCAAATATCTTTTAATTTTATATCCAAAAATTTGGCCAACGGATGGGTTTTAGAGCCATTGGCTGCCACAATGGGTCTCAGGGGTGGATCCTCCACACTTTTATGTACCTTGGGTATCCCGAAAATAGCAGGGATATGGGGTCTGTCCACACTGAGATACTTAAAAGTGTCCTGGTTTATACAATTGTCATTCAGCATGTCCTGTAAAACCAAATCAATCTTACGGTATGCTAAGTTAATCTCATTCTTGGATACCCTAACATACCTGTTGGTATCATTAAGCATATCCATCATCTTACTGGAATACAAATTACTGTCCATGAAGACCACCCCTCCACCTTTGTCGGGTTGCATCACCCTCAGGTATCTATTTTCTTGAATGGATTTGAGAAGTACCTTTTCTTCTCTAGTCATGTTAAATTTACCATGCCATCCACCCCTATAAACATTCCTGATTTCTTCTTCGACCTTCCTTTCAAAATTTTTTAGCTGGGGGTGTATAGGGGGATTATAGGTACTAGGTCTTCTAATACCACTATTAGTACCACCATCCTGTTGCCCCTGAAACATAATATCTAAATTATTTTTCCGTAGAAAAATCCTCAAGTCTATTAAGCTGTCCACTAAATTACCCCCTGTAGAGGGGATGAATTTAAAACCTTTTGAAAATAAAAGAAAATGTTTCCTGTCAATCTCCTCACTGCTGTAATTGTAAATTTTAAAGTCATGTAGGGTGTGACATGGTCCATCCACAGTAATATTCCCTGTACTCCATTGGTCCAACATGATGGCTAGTCCCCCTTCCTGGCTACCACTCTTATTTATCTCGTGCCGTTTGGGGGACCCCTGTAAAAATACCGCACAGGGGATTTGTGCCTTAACCTATCTGATCTCCTAAGTTCAGGGAATTCAGTATTGTTTGAATCCTGATGTTCCCCCATCCCTGAATCACTGTAGATTACTCTATGGTCCATAGAGTCCCAGGCATTGTGTCCCCCTGGTGGAAAAGAAGAGGAATAAGTACTGGTTGTGGTCCAGATTTATCAAAAAAATTATTTTTTCGACCAAATTTGTCATTCTTAGGGTACGGGTATGCTTTTTTCTGTCTGTAATCCCTCAAATCCCTATCTATTTTGCCACACTTTCTTTTAAAAATAACATGACATTTTTCTTCCACCTGTTGCTTAATAATAAAATATTTTCTCTTCTCATTTTCAACAGAAAACATAAGATCATTGGTCACTACTTCATTAATGCATTCTATCTCCTGATATACTTGCCCCATAATCCTTTCATTTTCTTTAATCAGGGCTTTCATGACTTCAAAACCACTACGGTCAAAAATACTCAACAATTCTTCGTGAAAGGGGGAGCATTCCACTACATTGTTCGGAAACTTATAAAAACGCAATCCTTTGGGTACTATACCCCTTTTAATACAGTCATGCAAGTAACAATTGTCAATACCCAGAGTTTTATGTTTGTAAATTAAATCAGTGAGTTTTTTAATATTGGCTCTATAAGTTACTTCACTGTCCTTCTCAACATCCCGGTCATTAAATGTAAAGTTATTATCAGTACCTTGGTGACTGGAAAAAGACTTGTAACTAACAAGCCATGAAGCCAAAGAGGAAGAGTCCGTCCACTCGTGCACTCCATTGCCACCATTAGCCATACTATCAGTCATTTCCACAGGAGCATGTCCCTGAACACCACGTTCCCCTAAAAGGGAGGACTGTCCATTCGGACCTTGGTTCTGGGAATTCAATGCCAAATGATTGTAACAAAATTTAGTTGCAGCTCCCTTCTGTAATGCAGCCTCACCTCTAGTGCCCCTCGACGGCAAACCAGAAGAAGTTGCAGTTACTTCCTCTACAGGCACATTAGCCTGTCTGCCATCCAAATCGGCTTCCTGATTGTATGCAGGAGTGGAAATGCAATCCTTTCTGTGGGTAGGCCTCATAGGGTTGATATCAAAAGAATTGTCTTTCCCTCGCTGAGAGTTATCAGTCATAAGCAAAATCAATTGGGTAAGCTGCCCCTCCACACGAGACAGGCGCGAATCCAGGTCAGTACCTTGAACTGCTTCCCCATCCTTAAAGCTAGCCTCTGCCTCAAATACCTCCATGTAACAAGTAATCCAAAAACTCCAAGAAAAGGGTTCCACAGAACCAGGAACCAATAAAACCACAACAGGCACCCAAAGAGGCAGAAGGTAATAATAAAACACGAGCCTGTAGGTGTAAGCAGCAGCAGGTTTAATCACATAAACGCCACACAATACAAAGCGTTTTCGTCCACCAGACTTCCTCAGATGTAAAATGAAAGAATGAAGGCTGTGCCTGCTTATATACCCCTCCCAATCTAATTAGTAGTTAAAACAATTGTTTAATTGACACCAATTAAATCCTGTAACTAAAATATTTGTGACAACCTAACAACTTGCCACAAATACAGATGAAAGTTGATAAAAACATGCACTTTTAAAAGAACTTTAAAATAAATATATAAAGACTAAAACCATCCCAATGTGTTGGACAGATAAATAAACTTGAATAAAAAACCAACAAAAGGAACTTGCAAAACAATATATATACTTATTTTATAGTTTTGCAGCTCTCATTTTAAAAAAGGTGGGCAATGGATATGTATTCATTCAGCCCTGGGAATCTATAGGCTTCCAATAACAGCTGCCAAAATATTTCTCTCACCTCTATCCTATTTTCCCACGGGCCCCCCCCCTCACATCACATTACACCTTCTCTACAACAAAGAAGCCCCATTTTGCTTGGGGACACGTCAGTGTATGTTTAAACAAGGCATTTTTAATATCTTCGACTCTAATAGCATATAAATGCTCATAAATCCTCCTTTTGAGTTTACGAGTAGTTTTTCCAATGTAAAATGCACCACAGGTTTTACATAAGGCTAAATAAATCAAGCCTTCACTATTACAGTTGGAAAAACTACTACTCTGAATCTGATGGTCTCTTGACAAGATGTATACAGAATCCTGTCTAAGTATATATGGGCATTGGGCATATGCCCCACATTTGTAGGTTCCCAATTTCTTACATGAAACAATAGAACCATTATACTCCAGCAAATCCTTGAGGCTCCTGCCTTTTTTATATGTAATTCCTAAGGTGTTGGTAAACAAAACGTCCAACTCTGAATAACACCTAAACCTGCTCCAGTGTTGAGTAATTAATTGAGAAATTAAACAATTGTTTTAACTACTAATTAGATTGGGAGGGGTATATAAGCAGGCACAGCCTTCATTCTTTCATTTTACATCTGAGGAAGTCTGGTGGATGAAAACGCTTTGTATTGTGTGGCGTTTATGTGATTAAACCTGCTGCTGCTTACACCTACAGGCTCGTGTTTTATTATTACCTTCTGCCTCTTTGGGTGCCTGTTGTGGTTTTATTGGTTCCTGGTTCTGTGGCACCCTTTCCTTGGAGTTTTTGGATTACTTGTTACATGGAGGTATCTGAGGCAGAGGCTAGCTTCCAGGATGGGGAAGCAGTTCAAGGTACTGACCTGGGTTCGCACCTGTCTCGTGTGGAGGGCAGCTTACCCAATTGATTTTGCTTATGACTGGTAACTCTCAGCGGAAAGACAATTCTTTTGATATCAACCCTATGAGGCCTACCCACAGGAAGGATTGCATTTCCACTCCTGCATGCAATCAGGAAGCCGATTTGGATCGCAGACAGGCTGATGTGCCTGTAGAGGAAGTAACTGCAACTTCTTCCAGTTTGCCGTCGAGGGGCACTAGAGGTGAGGCTGCATTACAGAAGGGAGCTGCAACTAAATTTTGTTACAATCATTTGGCATTGAATTCCCAGAACCAAGGTCCGAATGGACAGTCCTCCCTTTTAGGGGAACGTGGTGCTCAGGGACATGCTCCTGTGGAAATGACTGATAGCATGGCTAATGGTGACAATGGAGTGCACGAGTGGACGGACTCTTCCTCTTTGGCTTCATGGCTTGTTAGTTACAAGTCTTTTTCCAGTCACCAAGGTACTGATAATAACTTTACATTTAATGACCGGGATGTTGAGAAGGACAGTGAAGTGTCTTATAGAGCCAATATTAAAAAACTCACTGATTTAATTTACAAACATAAAACTCTGGGTATTGACAATTGTTACTTGCATGACTGTATTAAAAGGGGTATAGTACCCGAAGGATTGCGTTTTTATAAGTTTCCGAACAATGTAGAGGAAGGCTCCCCCGTTCACGAAGAATTGTTGAGTATTTTTGACCGTAGTGGTTTTGAAGTCATGAAAGCCCTGATTAAAGAAAATGAAAGGATTATGGGGCAAGTGTATCAGGAGATAGAATACATTAATGAAGTAGTGACCAATGATCTTATGTTTTCTGTTGAAAATGAGAAGAGAAAATATTTTATTATTAAACTACAGGTGGAAGAAAAATGTCATGTTATTTTTAAAAGGAAGTGTGGCAAAACTGATAGGGATTTGAGGGATTACAGACAGAAAAAAGCATACCCGTACCCTAAGAATGACAAATTTGGTCGAAAAAATAATTTTTTTGATAAATCTGGACCACAACACAGTACTTATTCCTCTTCTTTTCCACCAGGGGGACACAATGCCTTGGACTCAATGGACCATAGAGTGATCTACAGTGATTCAGGGATGGGGGAACATCAGGATTCAAACAATACTGAATTCCCTGAACTTAGGAGATCAGATAGGTTAAGGTATAAATCCCCTGTGCGGTATTTTTACAGGGGTCCCCCAAACGGCATGAGATAAATAAGAGTGGTAGCCAGGAAGGGGGACTAGCCGACATGTTGGACCAGCGGAGTACAGGGAATATTACTGTGGATGGACCATGTCACACCCTACATGACTTTAAAATTTACAATTACAGCAGTGAGGAGATTGACAGGAAACATTTTTTTTTATTTTCAAAAGGTTTTAAATTCATCCCCTCTACAGGGGGTAATTTAGTGGACAGCTTAATAGACTTGAGGATTTTTCTACGGAAAAATAATTTAGATATTATGTTTCAGGGGCAACAGGATGGTGGTACTAATAGTGGTATTAGAAGACCTAGTACCTATAATCCCATTATACACCCCCAGCTAAAAAATTTTGAAAGGGAGGTCGAAGAAGAAATCAGGAATGTTTATAGGGGTGGATGGCATGGTAAATTTAACATGACTAGAGAAGAAAAGGTACTTCTCAAATCCATTCAAGAAAATAGATACCTGAGGGTGATGCAACCCGATAAAGGTAGAGGGGTGGTCTTCATGGACAGTATTTTGTATTCCAGTAAGATGATGGATATGCTTAATGATACCAACAGGTACATTAGGGTATCCAAGAATGAGATTAACTTAGCATACCGTAAGATTGATTTGGTTTTACAGGACATGCTGAATGACAATTTTATAAACCAGGACACTTTTAAGTATCTCAGTGTGGACAGACCCTGTATCCCTGCTATTTTCGGGATACCCAAGGTACATAAAAGTGTGGAGGATCCACCCCTGAGACCCACTGTGGCAGCCAATGGCTCTAAAACCCATCAGTTGGCCAAATATTTGGATATAAAATTAAAAGATATTTGGGTTAGGGCCAATGGTATACTTAAGGACTCCTGGGAATTTTTGAGAAGCATTAATAGCAACATGTATTCAGATTCCTTAATATTTGTAACCCTTGATATTCAGGATTTATTTAATGTGATTCCACACTCTACAGGGTCAGAATGGTTCCAGGATGCCATTCACCAACATGGAAAACTTGACCACAATACTTTTCTGGTTTATACACAGTTGATGGATTTGGTATTGAAACACAACTTTATATTTTTTGAGGGTGAGTTGTTTAAACAGATCCAGGGAGTGGCCATGGGGGCAAGTTGTGCCCCTACTTATGCCAACATTGTGCTCATGGTTTGTGAAGAGAAGTTTGTGTTCCAGTCTGAATATGCACAATATTGGGTATATTACCAATGTTACCTGGATGATATTTGCATTTTTTGGAAAGGTAGTATGGAAAAGTTAACAGAATTCATAGACTATCTAAACCATACCTCTAATTTTTTGAAATTTACTTCCCATATTACACATGACTATATGAACTTTCTGGACGTCACTATTAAAAAAGATGTCCTAGGGCAGCAGTTTACATCTAATGTATATAGAAAGGAAACCTTTTCCAACTCATACCTATATTTCACTAGTTCCCATCTGTTTAAACAGAAGAGAAGTATTATCAAGGGACAATTTGTCCGTAGTTGTAGGATGACCTCTTTGGACTCTGACTTCGAAGACGAAAGTCAGAGAGTCAAAGAAATGTTTATATCTAGGAAGTATCCTAACTATTTAATTGATGATGTTTTGGAGGAAGTAAAGAATGGGAGAAAGGATAGGTTTGCCCCTATTTTGGGAACAGGAGATACAAGTGTGATAGTACCGATAAATGTGCTGGGTACCACACAACAACCAGGGGTGACGTTACCAAGGATGAAATCAAGAAACCTTGGGGGTAACTATGTGATGTTTTATAATCAGAATACCTCTAGGGTTAAAAACATTATTACTCAACACTGGAGCAGGTTTAGGTGTTATTCAGAGTTGGACGTTTTGTTTACCAACACCTTAGGATTTACATATAAAAAAGGCAGGAACCTCAAGGATTTGCTGGAGTATAATGGTTCTATTGTTTCATGTAAGAAATTGGGAACCTAGAAATGTGGGGCATGTGCCCAATGCCCATATATACTTAGACAGGATTCTGTATACATCCTGTCAAGAGACCATCAGATTCAGAGTAGTAGTTTTTCCAACTGTAATAGTGAAGGCTTGATTTATTTAGCCCTATGTAAAACCTGTGGTGCATTTTACATTGGAAAAACTACTCATAAACTCAAAAGGAGGATTTATGAGCATTTATATGCTATTAGAGTCAAAGATATTAAAAATGCCTTGTTTAAAGATACACTGACATGTCCCCAAGCACAATGGGGCTTCTTTGTTGTAGAGAAGGTGCAATGTGATGTGAGGGGGGGCCCATGGGAAAATAGGATAGAGGTGAGAGAAATATTTTGGCAGTTGTTATTGGAAGCCAATAGATTCCCAGGGCTGAATGAATACATATCCATTGCCCCCATTTTAAAAATGAGAGCTGCAAAACTATAAAATAAGTATATATATTGTTTTGCAAGTTCCTTTTGTTGGTTTTTGATTCAAGTTTATTTATCTGTCCAACACATTGGAATGGTTTTTGTATTTATATATTTATTTTAAAGTTATTTTAAAAGTGCATGTTTTTATCTACTTTCATCTGTATTTGTGGCAAGTTGGTAGGTTGTCACGAATATTTTAGTTACAGTATTTAATTGGTGTCAATTAAACAATTGTTTTAACTACTAATTAAATTGGGAGGGGTATATAAGCAGGCGCAGCCTTCATTCTTTCATTTTACATCTGAGGAAGTCTGGTGGACGAAAACGCTTTGTATTGTGTAGTGTTTATGTGATTAAACCTGCTGCTGCGTACACCTACAGGCTCGTGTTTTATTATTACCTTCTGCCTCTTTGGGTGCCTGTTGTGGTTTTATTGGTTCCTGGTTCTGTGGCACCCTTTCCTTGGAGTTTTTGGATTACCCTTTTTAAAGGCTCATTCAGAGGGTTGGCTGAATTTTAGCCATTTGAGGTATAAATCATTCAAGCACAAAACATTTTCTCCCCCCCACATTTATCCAGCTATGTACCACTACTGTAGCAAATAATCTCATTAAATGGCAGAGAAGTGCATTCACAAATGGTGATCTTTAAATCTCTATAAACAAATCAGTGTGCAAAACAAATGTAAAATATTAGCATATCATTACAACGAGTAACTTCCATCATCAGTGGTTGCAGCACAAATATGCCCCTCCTAGGCTGTACTCACAGCTGGACCTGTCTCTGAAGCTACTAAACAATATTGGTAACTCTCCTCTATGTCAAAACATTGTTGCATTGCTACTAACTTTTTTATTGTATTGCATTATATTGTGTTATATTATATAGCATACACACCCTACCCTCTCACATAACTCAAATTGAGTGTTTCAAAAACTTTAAATCAGCCTTAAAAAGCCACTATCTGAATAACCCTCATTGCTCTTACAAACTCAGTAAACCACCTTAACAATGTTTTCTTCCTACTAAACAAGAATGCGATACCTCATGGCAAACCACATACTAAATGGTAGTCAAATCTCTGTACAACTTAATGTATTCTTCAACACCTACTATAATATATCTCTGCATTTATTAGACAAACACACTATCTTAAAGTATACTGTCCAAACGTTTTTTCCTTTTAACTCAAAACAGCTAAATTTATCCTATACATAGGTAACTGTTTCCATGCTAACATTATTATGTTATATTATATTATATTATATATTATATTATATTCATTTATTTATTCATTTTGCATTCCAGACAAGTCATTTGCCCGTCATAAACTATAAAGGTACAAATACACACACACATGCACACACACACACACGCACACACGCACACACACACACACACACACACACACACACACACACACACACACACACACACACACACACACACACACAAACACACACACTACACTAACCAGATACCAAAACATTTGTATTTATTTATTTACTATGACAGTGGACTGGACCACTTTTTCCATGTTTCAGCCAAAAACTGGTAACAAGACAAAGAATAAATTAAACTTTAGTACAGTGCTCTGCAAAAGCAGTTTAAAAATAAGAATTAATCCAAATGAGCAAAACAGAAAAAAGGCTTGTCAGAAACAAAGCAAGGTAAGAATTAAAACTAATTATTACTATCATGGGTAAGAGGCATAGGCATGATATGTATTGCTTAGGGCCTGTGCACAGGAATGAGCAATTAAAACCATAAACATACAAATCTATATAACATCTGTACAATTTACATTGGTACAGTTTACAGTTAGGTTTGTAGTTTCATCTAAACATGGACTCCTACGAGCTTAAGCGTAAAGTAAAAATGGAAGGAAAATAATGTTGTATAAATAAAAAAAAGGACACAAGTAATACTCTTTAATGTAGTACCCTAGAAATCTGTGATTCTATCATTTTCCAAACCGCAGGCATCACCAATATATTAGCAAAGAAATTTAGCAACAACAACATCAGAACCCCATCAAGTCAGGCCACTACCACACTAAGCCAGAGTCTTAGCTGATTCAATAGGTGCTGGCATTAGCTATACTAAACAAGAGCCTTAGCTGACTCATTCACTGCTGGCATCACCTATATTAAACCATAGCCTTAGCTGACTCATTCAGTGCTGGCATCACCTATATTAAACCAGAGCCTTAGGTGACTCATTCAGTGCTGGCATCACCTATATTAAACCAGAGCCTTAAATGACTCATTCACTGCTGGCATTACCTATACCAAACCAGAGCCTTAGCTGACTCACTCGGTGCTGGCATCACCTATATTAAACCATAGCCTTAGCTGACTCATTCAGTGCTGGCATCACCTATATTAAACCATAGCCTTAGCTGACTCATTCAGTGCTGGCATCACCTATATTAAACCAGAGCCTTAGATGACTCATTCACTGCTGGCATTACCTATACTAAACCAGAGCCTTAGCTGACTCACTCGGTGCTGGCATCACCTATACTAAACCAGAACCTTAGCTGACTCACTCGGAGCTGGCATCACCTATACTAAACCAGAGCCTTAGCTGACTCATTCAGTGCTGGCATCACCTATATTAAACCAAAGCCTTAGCTGACTCATTCAGTGCTGGCATCACCTATATTAAACCAGAGCCTTAGATGACTCATTCACTGCTGACATTACCTATACTAAACCATAGCCTTAGCTGACTTATTCAGTGCTTGCATCACCTATATTAAACCAGTGCCTTAAATGACTCATTCACTGCTGGCATTACCTATACAAAACCAGAGCCTTAGCTGACTCATTCAGTGCTGGCATCACCTATATTAAACCAAAGCCTTAGCTGACTCATTCAGTGCTGGCATCACCTATATTAAACCAGAGCCTTAGCTGACTCATTCAGTGCTGGCATCACCTATATTAAACCAAAGCCTTAGCTGACTCATTCAGTGCTGGCATCACCTATATTAATACAAAAAAGAAAGCTAGCAAGTTAGGCTGGGTGCGCGGCAAGTGAGTTAGGTAGATCAACGAAGAAAAAAGAGCCAGCACCCTCAAGGATTCTCTCCAAACAATGATTTTATTCCACTGAAACTAGACCGGTTTCAGCAAACAAGGCTTTCATCAGTAGTGTTTTACGCCATATTGGTTTAAGGCAAATCTTATATACTCTCCAATTTCAAAAAAATCACATCGCTTCCTGTGCAAACAGAAGCATTTAAAGCAGTATGTCATGTCATATAAAAAGACAAATTAATATAATGGTGGTTCCATGATTTAAACATCACATATCATATATAACCAAAACAATATCTGAATACAGATATAAATATATTTTCAAAAGAAAATGAATATATATTGCAAAGAAATTTTGGTATATGATATACTGTTGTCACCAAAACTGAATTCTAATATGTCATTGGGTCTGGGTGAAAAAAGAAGAACATCTGGTTTGATAATCCTGTGCAAACAAAAGCATACGAAGCAATATATCCTGTCATATAAATAAACAGGTAAATATAATAATGTAAGATGGAATTAACATCACATATCAAATGCAATCAATACAATGTCATACATCCGAAAACAGATGTATATATATTTAACACCAACATATATAAATGTTGCAAAAATATATATATTTTTTGACACATGATATATTATTATGACCAAAAATAAATTATAATTTATCATTTAGTCCCGGTGGAAAAAGACCACCTAGTTTAATTATCCATCTTTTTTCCTTAGCATTAAGAATTTGATGCCAACCTGTTTTGAAACTGCGATTGCCCCCAATGCAATCAATAATAACAAAAGAAAATTTGGCTGTCTGATGCTTGATTGTGTGTCTATACAGTGCACTAGTCAATCTCTTATTTCTAATGTCCCCCAGGTGTTCCGAAATTCTAGTGCGAAATTGTCTAGATGTTTGGCCAATATAAAATGCCTGGCAGGTGCATGTTGCTAGATATATTAACCAGTCTGAGCTACAGTTACCAAAGAACCGAATGTCATAAACTTGCCCATCAGACAGCCAAATTTTCTTTTGTTATTATTGATTGCATTGGGGGCAATCGCAGTTTCAAAACAGGTTGGCATCAAATTCTTAATGCTAAGGAAAAAAGATGGATAATTAAACTAGGTGGTCTTTTTCCACCGGGACTAAATGATAAATTATAATTTATTTTTGGTCATAATAATATATCATGTGTCAAAAAATATATATATTTTTGCAACATTTATATATGTTGGTGTTAAATATATATACATCTGTTTTCGGATGTATGACATTGTATTGATTGCATTTGATATGTGATGTTAATTCCATCTTACATTATTATATTTACCTGTTTATTTATATGACAGGATATATTGCTTCGTATGCTTTTGTTTGCACAGGATTATCAAACCAGATGTTCTTCTTTTTTCACCCGGACCCAATGACATATTAGAATTCAGTTTTGGTGACAACAGTATATCATATACCAAAATTTCTTTGCAATATATATTCATTTTCTTTTTGAAAAATATATTTATATCTGTATTCAGATATTGTTTTGGTTATATATGATATGTGATGTTTAAATCATGGAACCACCATTATATTAATTTGTATTTTTATATGACATGACATACTGCTTTAAATGCTTCTGTTTGCACAGGAAGTGATGTGATTTTTTTGAAATTGGAGAGTATATAAGATTTGCCTTAAACCAATATGGCGTAAAACACTACTGATGAAAGCCTTGTTTGCTGAAACCGGTCTAGTTTCAGTGGAATAAAATCATTGTTTGGAGAGAATCCTTGAGGGTGCTGGCTCTTTTTTCTTCGTTGATCACCTATATTAAACCAGAGCCTTAGATGACTCATTCACTGCTGGCATTACCTATACTAAACCAGAGCCTTAGCTGACTCACTCGGTGCTGGCATCACTTATACTAAACCAGAACCTTAGCTGACTCACTCGGAGCTGACATCACCTATACTAAACCAGAGCCTTAGCTGACTCATTCAGTGTCTAGCTTCCCTCAGTACTGGGGTGGTGATTCAAAAAAGAAAAGGTTCATTCTCTGATCTGATGCTCCTGTCTAGGAGAAGTGCCAGGTCCTAATGTGCTATCCCCTCACAATGTGCATGGCATGGCAGCAAAAAAGAAAAAAATGGCCATTCTGCAATCTGCTGCTCCTTCCCTCTATCATAAGGAGTGCCAGGTCATAAAGCCTTCTGTATCTGTACCTGTCCATGTGCTTATGTGACAAGCATGAAACTGAAAAAAAATGGATCTTACAACTGCACCTCTGACATTTTATGCTATTATTCCACAAAATGTTGTTAGTCCTACAAGGTAAGATTAAGTCTGTGGGTTAGGTGTTTGTTTGCTGTTTGTTCTATGATGGTGTAGAAGGTCAAACATTGCACAGTGTTTGATTGCATGAAATGCTAAGCACAGATCACCTCTCAAGACTCTATGTGACATGGAATAGAGAAAAATATATTTTTTGTCAGTCTGGGTACCTTACAAGAGTGAAACCTGCTTTAGTTTTAGTAAAACATCTCTGGAGCATTACAAGTTGTATAAGTTACTTAGATATGTATATCCCAGAGAGACACTGTCATCTAGTACAGATCTAATAAAGGAGGAGTAAGAAGAAAAGGGGCAGCCTTTACCGAGATGAGACATCCCAACACATAATATGTTCATTGACAACAACCAAATATGCTGGTCAAAAAAGGGCCCATTCTCAACATAGGTACTCAGGTGTCCAAAGACAGAGTCATTTCTGAAGGAGGTCCACATTGTGGTAAGAGGTGAAGGATTTACCAAAGGAAAACCTACTGCACATCTTCTTATTTAGGGGGAACCCATGGTTAACACTCCAGTTTATAATACACACCCATACACACACACACACACACACACACACACACACACACACACACACACACACACACACACACACACATAAATACCTTGACTAGCTGTATACCTGATTCACATTTGTGTGAGATCACTATATTACTGAGGATGGGGAATATGCCCTTTTCTTGATAAAACAATGTTTTGTAAAAAAATTGTTCTCTTGGAGCTTTTTTCCCCAGGCATCCACTGAAAATGGACTTGTAATCCAGTTGAACTCTCCCGGTCAACAAATGTAAAATAAAATAAATAAACAAATGAGCAATATTGCAGTTGCAATATATAATTAGCAGAGGGGGTTGGGTTTTTAGTTGCTTGCCCCAAGGTTATGTCTCAGAGCATGTGCAGTTCAGTGCCAATTTTTTTGTGTGTTTTGATATTTTTGAAGTATCTCTCTCTCTCTCTCTCTATATATATATATTTACATGTGTGTGTGTGTGTGTGTGTGTGTGTGTGTGTGTGTGTGTGTGTGTGTGTGTGTGTGTGTGTGTGTGTGTGTGTGTGTGTGTGTGTGTGTGTGTGTGTGTGTGTGTGTGTGTGTGTGTGTGTGTGTGTGTGTGTGTGTGTGTGTGTGTGTGTGTGTGTGTGTGTGTGTGTGTGTGTGTGTGTATATATATATATATATATATATATATATATATATATATATATATATATAGACATCCAAATGGAGAAATTATAAAATTAGCAAGCAAAGGAGAGTATATTGCTAGAACTGAATTTATCCTCAAGTCTTGGTGAGTACCTTCATGAGGTCGACCCTGATTTTTTACAAAATCTCATCAGCACAACACTGATATAGACTATATTTTATATAGCATATATAATGGACAGATGTAGGTTAAAAAATGAAAAAGACAGTTGGGTGCACAAGTTCCAGGATAAAAAAAGTGTTCAATCTTGGTAGGTGTACTGTTGCCAGAAGTGGAAAAAAATGACAATGTGGAATCCACAAGACATGAAAACATTTCTACAACGGAGCTAGGCCAGGCTGAGGGGGAGGATGGCCTCTAGTTGTAGAAGGAAACAGCAGTCCACAAAAATAAAAAAAGTGATATGCCAAAAAAAGAGCCATAAATATGATACAGTGGACTATTCAGGATAAGAAAGAAATTATGTATTATTGCTATTATCCAAGATGCCTAGAATTTCCAGACAGAAGATAAACAAAAAGATTAAGAGAGAGAGAGAGAGAGAAATTAGAGGAAAGAAAAATACTTAGACAAGAAAAACTATCAAATGCTTCAAATACAAATCTGGTTTGTTAATATAACAGATTCATCAATAACATTATATGGATCAAAAACACTTGGGTCATTTGGAAAAAGAAGCAAATGGGGAAGTGTGAAAATATAAAGAACAAAATCTAGAGATTTTTGTAAGGTACAAAAAGAAATATGGACATGGAAAAGAAAGAGAGATCTGATATAGTGCAATATTTATGCCAAGGAGAAAGCCAAATTAATCAATACAAAAAAGCATCCCCAAAGATATTCAAAGAGAAATACAGACAAAGTACCCATATATGGAAACTTTTGCAATGCAAAAAATAAGGTCACAAAGGGGGAGCATAGAACAGAAGATTAGTAAAGTAGAAGTTAAAAAAATAGAAGTTGAAGTTATGGAGTACCTGTGAAGTGAAGGATTTAATGTAGAAAGTCTAATACAGCTTATATCACTGTATAATGAAATAATGAGTCCCCCAAGTAAGGAAAAACAGGAGGAGTAGCAGACATTTGATGAAGAAATATGAACATGAGAAAGAAAATGAGATTTAATATGGTGCAATATTTATGCATAGAAGAAAGCAAAACTAATAAATGCAAAAAGAGCAGCACCAAAGATATCTGAAGAGAAACACAAGCAAAGGCATCCAGATATGGAACATTTTCCAACATAAAAAATAAGAAAAAATGAAGGAAAGTTGAAAAGAGAATTAGTAATGGAGAAGTTAAAGAAGTAGAAACTGAGGTTATGGATTACCTGCAAAGTGAAGGATTTAGTGTAGAAAATTTAGCTCTGATAACAAAATAGCATGTGAGAATAATGGATCCCCAAATAAAGGAGAAACCAGTAGAGCAGGAAATATCTGTTCAGTTGCTGTATGAAGATACTTTGGAGCCTGCAGTAGGATACCAGTACAAAAGTTCAGTTGGACTTGCACAGCAAGGGAAGTAACAGGAAACTGTGCAACTCTGACGCAGTCAATGTCATGGAGTGATAAGCCAGTGAGTTCCCATATGAAAGAGTAACAGATGACACAGGATGAAACTGAAGAGAATGTGTCACAGGATGATGTTTTGGAACTTTCTATAGAATGCCCACAGGAAACGGAGAACAAAGACTGTGCCCTCAGTTTACAAGAAAATGATCTAAGTGAAGAGTTGCTTGATTTACATAATACAGATGGACAGACATATTAAGATCAATTAAAGAAATAGACTACAGAAAGTCAATAAGACCCAAAATGTTAGAAGTTTGATAAAACAAATTAACACAGTAATCATAATCAGGACTGTTCATAGAAATTCATGTGACATAACTAAAGTAAATGTGATATATTACTGTGCAGCTAAATTAATAACAGATAAAGTCTTACCACAAAAACACAGGGTAGTAAGGGGAAGGAGAGGGAGAAATCAAATGCCATCATAGACGTATCAAATAGATACAACAATAAAGGAATTAATACAAAAATTTCACTGTTAGAAGAGTACAGAAGAGGGAACAGATCAACAAAAATACTAAGAAAGATGTCATAAAAGTAAAGTGCAGTATCAGAACAGATCTGGATCTGTCATACACTATTGCAAATTATAAACTAATTATATCAGCACAGGTAGATATGGAAAAGTACAAAACAAGAAAATTACTGATAACCCAAAAAGTTTTATATAAAATTGGGAAACAAGGCAAAAGGAATTGAAGCATCATCAAAAAAGAAGAAATAAACAATTTGGAGAAATATCTATAAAGATCTTGGGGAACATAAAGATGCTGAATGGATAGAAGTAAAAGAAAGAATAAGAAGTTCAAATGTAGAGGATATGAAATGGGACGAAGCAATGACAAGAGAAATTGAAACAAAATTAAGAAAAGCTCCTTACTAGAAAATCCCATGCCCAGATGTAGCACCTAACTTTACACTGGAATTGATGGCAACAGTGTTTATAGTCATATAGAAGAAACTCAATCATAGCAATAGAACAAAAGGGTAACAAAAGAATGTTGTATGGAACAAAGGAGCATTTGCTGTTAAAGCCATAATGGAAAACTATAAAAAGCATAAGAATCTAAGTACGGCATGGATAGACTATAAAAAAAGCATTTGACAGTATCCCACATTCATGGATGAAAGAGTGCTTAAAAATGTATAAGATACATCTTACACAGATTGATTACATTACAATAACCATGAAACAGTGGCAAACCACTTTGCTATTAAGCCTTGATAAGGGACAAATTATTACTCCAGAGATAAAAAAATGAAAGGGAGATATTCCAGGGTGACTGTGTCACTGCTGCTCTTTTGTTTCGCCCTTAACCCAATAAGCTGCCTATTTAACAGATTAGGTCAAAGCTACAATTTGGCTCCAAGAAAACAACAAAGTATAACAACTTCTCATCTTCTTTTTGTGGATGATTTAAAACTGAGTAGTTAATCAGATGAACTGAAAGCAGAACTGCAAGTGATCAAAACTTCTAAAGATTATTTAAGAATGTCATTGCCTTGATAAATGTGCAAAAGCAACCTTTAAAGCAAGAAAGGTGCAGCACCAAGAAAATATCAGCCTGGGACAGGAATGTGATATAAAGGAACTTAAGCAAGAGGAAGTATATAAATACTTGGGAACTGATGAAGGATCAACAATAAAACATGGACAAATGTGAATAAATTTAATAAGGAATACTTTAGAAGACTGAAATTAATACTGAAAACAGCTCTGACATCTGGGAACAATGTCCAATGTATAAACCAATTTGCTCTTCCTGTCCTAACTTACAGTTTTTGAGTGATTCACTGGCCCAAAAGATATTGGATCAATTGGACAGGAAAACAAAAAAAAATGTTTCATGTTTATCAAATGATTTATAAAAATCAGTTATACCAAGATTATATATTCCCCATTCTGAAAGAGGTATGGGCCTCCTAGAAATTGTATGTATAGATCTGCAGTCATGGGACTGCATACATATCTGCTAACCTCACAAGATTCAAACATAGTGAAAGTTTTAAAATGTGAGAAGAAACAGTCTAAGAAGACTTCCCTGTTTAGTTTAGCAGAAGCATATTGGTGTCAAACGGGAATGGAAATCAAACCACAAGTAGATAAAAATTAGGTAGCAACTGAATGCCAA